>NC_134710.1:431432044-431735567 GCF_043290135.1 Rhipicephalus microplus | reverse complement strand
GAGTAAATATCCATCACATGCTCTTTCAACATTTCTTTATAGGTTGTTTTGTGTATGTTTCCTGCTGTGGTAATTCACTTTTTATGATTTACATGAACATTGTACAGGCTTACTCCTATTATTTATTCACCTTGAGTAACTTGAGTAACTTTATGAACAAGTTTTCATTTTACTTTTTACTTGTGTACTGCATTCATTAGTGCCCTTACGTTTTCATAGCCAATTTTCTCACCTCTACTCTAATTTTCACTTGCTAAATAAATTTTGCATAGTGTTTGATTTGTGCAGTTAGCTCGATTTCTTTGTTTTTTGTTATAACCTTGTCTGACAATGCTTGAAGATCAATTTGCTTCGGGGGCCTTGAGGGTATGAAGAATAAAAAAGTATGTACATAAATAAATAAATAAATAAAGCCGTTCATACATATGACGCAGATATGAAAATGAGGGGAGTCTCACCTTTTTATGCCCAAAGAGGAGGAACTCGCGGAATTTCGCCAGCACACGACTCGAGCCCGTGCTTCCAAGCTGGGCACGATCGGACACCACAATGCCCTCATCAGGTGACGGGCTGCTGCCATCATCGGCCCCCTCAAGTGAGGCCGCTTCGCCTCCCTCTCCTGCAGGTCGACTCGCAAGCGCTGACGCAGACGTCGACGGTTCCAGGATCTCGTGGCCACGAAGAAGCAAATCCGCAATGTCCGAACCTGAGACAAACTGCAGAGCCACTGGATTACTTTCGACTGCTTGATGTGATTCAAGACCAGAGCAGCAGGCATTACTGGTTACTGGCACAGCTACCACTTGGACCATCTGAGCACAACTTAGAAACTATCAAACCATTGCAGGCGACAGGCATACAGCTGGCAACAAATATTTACAAGACAGGATATTTGTGAAAAAGAATTTTTAATACTAGTATTTCAACCATCATAGTATTTTGAATACTAGGATGTGAACTTCATTTTATGAAATCTCAGAATGGCTGCCCCACATTCAACATCTATTCCAAAAGTATTCAATATTCAATTTGATTCAATTCACTTTTGAGAACATTCCGTTTGCATTCAATATGAAAAATTTCTTATGCTCTAAAGATCTATAGTATGCTTTTAGAGTAGAACATAACAGCAAAAAAAGCATAAAAACGGATATGAACTGTTCACACTGGGGACCTGATAGAGGAATGCCCCAATTGAGTGGCAGCAAGTGATGCATACCCCGTTTTGCCTGAGCATGAGCACAAGCAGCTCCCAAAGGAGGATGTGTGACGACCGGTCAGGCAAGCTGGGGTCATCGGCAAATGACTGGATCCTCTGAGTGCAGAATTGGATCACGTCGTTCTTGTGAGTCTCAGACCTGCGTTAGAGGGTGTGATGAGATGACGTTTCTGCAGTTTCCCTATAGCACTGCTTGTTTTGTCAAAAGAATGATGCCTTTAAGAAACACTGACTCCTCACCAGGCAATTTTATTTCAAGGACGGCTAGCAGCAAGCACAGAATTCTCACACGTTAATTGAAATATTGTTTCACAAATTACCCTTTGCGATCCACTAGCACTAGACATGTTTTGCCCTTATAAAAAAAAAAAAGGCCAGTGAGTAGTCCCTCTCCTCTTTGATGTTCTACTATTGGTTAGCATGCGCAGTACGTACTACATCTCATCAGTACTAAGACCAGCCGCTGTCAGCCATTCATACTTCATGGCCCATAAAATTTGTGTGCCTTGTCTCCCTTTCGCTGCCTGAGGCAAGAGTAATGGTGGACACGAGGCCTTCCACAAAGACAGAACTATATCATACAACCAACAGAGGTACTTCTAATTGGGGGTGCAAGTCAAAAAAGCTTTCTTTGAATTCAGCATCGACCCCATTAGCTTTACATGTGTGCTCAAAACTATGAGCTTTGCATTCCAAGATTTGTCTTTCAGGCTTTGTATTCTTCAGAAGGCCACATCACAGTGTATGTAGGGTAATAATGAACCATATTTTCATTTAGTCGAACCCACCTAACAACAATCCCAGATATAACAATTCATCAGTTATAATGACCGTATTTCAGTGCACAAACAAATTATCACTGCTACCTATTGAAGATACCTCTGGATACACAGGAGCATAGCCTTATTACGATAGACATCCACAGTGAAGAGGTCTTTGGTCAGTTGTAAAAGAGTATGTAAAATTCAAGTACTGTTACAACAGCCTCTTACGGAAACACTGAATCGGTCTGTTTTAAATGGAGAAAATCACGAGTCCTATACAAATTTATTTTCAATGGGGCATAAAAAAGTTGATTTTTTGAAAATCATTCTTCAGTGTTTGTAGCCTTTTTACTATCTGACTCGAAAATATCTTCGCTCAAAACTACGTAGATGATTTGATTTGATATGTGTGATTTAACGCCCCAAAACCACCATATGATTATTAGAGACGCCGTAGTGGAGGGCTCCGGAAATTTCGACCACCTGGGGTTCTTTAACGTGCACCCAAATCTGAGCACACGGGCCATCAACATTTCCACTTCCATCGTAACTACGTACAGGTGCTGTAAAAAGGTTTTTGCACCGGCCAAGGTGGTGAAAATCATTGTAGAAGTCATAAAAAGAAAGAAAAGAAATGGCATTTTCCAAAAATTTATAGCTTCACGATGGCCCACCACAAGTTTGGGCTCACCGTAAAAGTATTTTGTAATGAGAATTTCGTGTTAAAAAAGCACACATTTGAAATTCATTTGGAGGACTCCAATCGGCCACTTCTTCCGTAATGCTCCAGCACAAATCGCTAGTCTGACGCTAATTCTGAGTACGCCTTTGGGATATTGTCGTCTGCTTCTTGTGTGTCGCGAGGTCGCGGCTGTCTAAATTTGCACTACAGTAGTGTTTCGATAATTCAAACTCTGATAATTCAGGCTTTCTGTTAATTCAAACAAAATTAGATTGGTTGGCCCTCTATTATTTCAATGTATCTAAAAGCCTCTTAATTCAAACTCCAAGATACGGTTAAATCGTACTTTTTGTAGTTCCATACCAAAAAATATCTGCTGCTTTCCCTCTACTATTGGAAAATTTAGGTGCTTGCATAACTTTAACAGTCTAACAACGAAAAATAAGCATCTGAGGTCTTCAAAGAAAAAGGCTTTGCTAGAAAACAAATCTTTGAAACGAAGCACACGCATGGTAAACTTTCATGCTTCTCAACTGGTATAGAGAGCTTTGTGCAAAAGGCACACGTACCGAAGAAGCAGTTGGCGATTCACTAGGCTTGTGCGAATAGTGCATTTTAGGTTCGAAGTGAATTCGAAGCGAATAGTGATTTTAATCGAATATTTTCGAATCGAATTCGACTGGTATGTATGACATATAAAAAAAAAGGAATATTTATCATGACCTAACTAACCTGCACAATATTTTTTTGAATTGAAATAGGTGCTCTATGCAAATACCATTTTTTTTTTTTTTTTTCGTTCAAAGGAAGTAGAAACAACCTTGAGTAGTAGTTTCGGTAGCATATGAGTGATAACCTGTAAGATACTTAACATTTCAAAATTTATTATACTTGGAGCATGTAAGTCGTGATGACAAGCTTAATAAAATGAATAATTGATTTGAGGGTGACATGTTCCTTTAAAAGGGCCCTGCAATGCTTTTTCAAGTAGCCATGGAGCAAGTGAACATGCTTGTTCCTTCAAAAAATTACCAGCGAAAAATTTCTAGAATCAGTCCAGTACCAGCGGCGTTCTAAAAATTTGTCGCACGCTGCAATTGCATTCTCTCTTTTCATCCTGATGAAATAGCTGGGACTTAAGCAGGGAGGAATGGCACGGCGAAAGAAAATACGTCACATGCACCTGGTGACCTTGAGCACCTCTTTTCACGGCTTTTCAGTGCGATCACGCTCGTACTCGAGGACAAGAGGCGGCCTCCCGCAGCGGCCCCGGTAACAACAAGCGCGCCATGCTCAAATTAGCCAATAGCTGTGACCAGAGCCGTATATTCACTTCTTGGCTCTGACAAGTAGTTTTTGAGCTTGTAGTGTCATTTGCCAAAGGAAGTAAGCAATTTTTACCTTTCAAAATTTATTATTAATTACAGGCCGCGTGCTGCGCTACAATATTTGCCTTGCGTGTTCTCGGTAGCCTTTACTACCGATCGGCAGCGTTTTCTGAACATGTTCCGTAAGTGTTGCAGGGCCCCTTTAAATTTGAAGAGGGGTTTCGCAGCAAAACAAACTTCTTTCGAATATGTGCTTTTACGGCTTAGCACTTTTACATTGCAGCGAAACCATCTTTACAGGTGACAAGCGGATTAATATACACCTATTCGTTCATTGCGAATACTTCGAAAATACTCGATAATTTTAATTCGAATCCAAGCGAATTCGAATACTCAACTATTCGTTTGAATATTCGAAGCATTCAAATATTCACACAAGTCTACAATTCAGAATTTCTTTAAGAGGTCTGATTAGCAGTATATGGCTGATAAACTTGTGGACCTTACACCTCAGCTTTCTGTTCATTGCGTGCAGTTAGGGTTTAAAAACGCTTTTAAAAAAATTTAAATGAGATAACATCAATGCCTAATTGTAATGTGTTTTAATGCCTAATTGTAATGTGTTTCAATGCCTAATTATAATGTAATCATCAATCAATGCCTAATTTTAATGTAACCACCCTTGAAAAAGAGGTTTCGACCCGGCTGTGCACGTGTGAACACCCCCCTGCAAAAAATGATCCTGGCCCGCTCTCAGTGCTTACAGCCAATCAGAGGCCATCATGCTCTCTCCAAGGCGCAAATGCAGTACAAGTGAGCGCCATTTTTTCTTTCTTTATGTTTGTGTGCCTGCGGCTGCCTCTTCCCCTCGAGTCCTTATCCAGCATGGTCGATGCTCATGGTGTTACCTGTTGGTGCTCTGTGAACTTTCTTGGCGCGGTGTTGTCATGGCTTGTGCAAAGAGGCAGAATTTCCCATTTGCCGCGAAACTCGAAATCGTAAATCAGGTCAAGCACATTGAGAAGAAGTCCGAAATCATTGCCGCGTACAAGATTCCAAGGAGCACCTTGAGTACTATCCAGTAGAACAAGGCAGCCATCAGGGCCAAGTCGGACAAAAGGCCAGGTGCCCGTGGCACCCGATGTGTGCGCGCTGCTGTGTACGAAGATCTTGAAGCCGCCGTTTACAAGTGGTTTGTGGATGTTCGGTCGCAAAACATACCGATATCCGGCCCCATGATTGAGCAGAAAGCCAAAGACCTTCCTTTCTTGCTTGGCAGGGATGATTTCCAAGGCGGTTCCGGATAGCTCCAACAGTGCAAAGAACGGCACATCGTTGGCAAAGCAGTTACGGGTGAAAGCAGAGAAGTGGACCTGGACAGTGTAGACAAATGGCTCGAGGAAAACTGGCGAGACATCACAGCAAAATATAGAGCCCAAGATATCTTCAATGCGAATGAAACCACTCTATTTTGGCAAATGTTGCCAAACAAGACACCTCGTATGTCGGGGCGACAAGACTTGCAGTGGCAAGGCAGACAAAGCCCATGTGTCCGAGCTGTTGTACAGACGGATCGAAAAAGCTTTGACCTCAAGTCATCGGGAAAGCACAGCCCCGCGGCATTTTTGAAATGCGCTGCCTCTTCCACTTACCTACCGAGCAAACTCAAAAGCGTGGATAAACGGGGAACTTTTCAGCAGGTGGCTATCGTCGTGGAATGATGATTTGGTCGGCGAAAATCGCAAGGTGTGCCTGCTCATGGACAATTGTCCATCGCACCACTGCAGTACAACCTTCAGTAACATCGAGCTGCATTTTTTTGCCCCCAAACACTACGTCTGATCTACAACCACTGTATCAATGTGTCATACGCGCACTAAAAGCTGGCTATCGGAAGTGTCTGGTGAAGAGGCTCCTGCAGAACTTTGGTGTCGACAGGGAGCTGAAGATCCGACTCGCTCCGAGCTCTTTCTATGCTGTGTAGATCGTGGGCAGATGTCACGGAGGAGACAATCCAAACTGCTTTAGGCATGCCGGCTTCCGCATGCCTGGTGATGACACCCCAAATTCCGATGACAGCACTGAAGACACTGCAAGTGTTTTCACCGAAGCTTGGAGCGAGCTGGCAGAGTTCTCGGGTGCTATTGACGGATAGACATTCGATGAGTTCGTCAGTGCGGACGATGATGTCGCCATCATGAGCCAGCCATAAGACGACTACGCTGCAGACGTCGTGCCAACCACGAGCCAATGCGACTGCAACTAGGAAATTGACGATGGCCTGTTGCCTTCGGAGTGATTAGTGCGCTTGTGTTCGTCCTGCACTATTGCGTGAACATAGAAGGTTACGGCCTCAGCTGCTCCGCAGGCAGTGAAGTCATTGAAACAGAAAAAAATCCAGGACTATTTTGTTCCAAAGTAGGGCACCCAAGTAAGCCACCATATAACTAATAGAATAGACACTTTTATTATTGGGTGTGCCTTTGTGTGATCAAATCCTATAGCGGGCCTATATCTAATTATGCCATATATCAAACTAATAAACGCTTTTTGGCGAGTTCAATATACCTGGCTTTGACTGTATACTGCACCCTTTCATTAGACAGCAACCCCAGTGCGGTGTGCCTCGTCATGCGAACCACCACAGCATTGCAGAGCCGTGCCGTAAGCCTCATTCACCGGAACCTTATCCCTACTGTGTAAACCCGACAGGAAAATCGCCACACCCACGAACCCATGCACAGACTTTCATCATACTTCTCCAGTAGAAGCAAAACAACTCTTGGTGCACTTAAAAAGGCTGATTACGGCAAATGGAGATTTTCAAAACATCTGGGAGAATTTCTTCAAGGGCACTGTGCACTCTTCTGATAGAGTTAAATTTAATTGATAGCAAAGTCAGTTTAGTTCACTCAGAGGCACGCAGCAGGTGCCCCTTAACAAAACAAAAAGGCTTAAATCTCACCAGAGATGGTAGTGTCGCTTTTTAATAAAACTGCAAGTAAAAAAAAAATTACTTGGTTGCTGATTTGCCCCCCTTTTGGAGGGCAATTTTATATACACCAAACTAGTGACATAATGACCATTTTTCGGGGCCCTTCTAAGTTCGTTATAGATGGGTTCAACTATTGTATTGATGTTCAGTTTTATAGTTTCTGGTTATTGCACAGAATTCAAAAATTTTTACTATGTATTACACGCTCAACATGCCAGCCACTGTCTAAGACGTGGGAACAGAAGGCTCGGCCCAGCTGATAGAAATGCTGCTTATGGCTGGGGATCTATCAAGGGGATTGAATACACCAGAATCTTATGTTGATTTCTTATGCTGATTGCCAGAGTGCTTGCTGGCAAATTTTTGTTGCGACTTAGCTTTTTTTATCCCACTTTTCTCCAACTCATTTCTATTACTCCCATGCTCATGTGTACCTTTACTATCCACTTCCTGCATAATCCTGGGCAAAGGGTCACAGTATTGTTAAATAATAAATAAATAAAATAAAATAATTTACCACTGTAATAACTGCCAACTATGCATTAGTTTTGGTACACCTGCTTTTCTTAGAAGAAAATGTTTCTAGAGCACAGCAGTAAAAATGAAGAAATAGATATTTGTAGATAATCAAGGCATCATCCATAATAACCACTCAAATGTGTGCACAAAGTATGAGTGCAGCGAGGAAAATAATGTCGCAGCTAACCTGACCAAAGGCCCTGGAAATGCTTGCAACTCGTGAAATTGCGGATCCTTTTGGAACAGGTGCTGCATAAGAGAACACAATAGAAAAAAGCAATAAGTAGACAGTTCACTCCACATACAGAAGTGCAGGTGCGAACCAGCAGACACAGAAGGGGAACGCAAACCAGCATGCACACAAGCCGAGCAAAGGACTTCGTCTACACAAAGGTCCCTTTAGTTCACAGAATCTGAAAAGCCCCAATACTGCATCACAGTCAGCACACAGGCTCAATTCCAAGACACACCATCTACACATTCGTAGCACAAATTATACTAGCACATTTGTTGTTGGCTAATGTCAATCAATCAATCAATCAATTTTATTCGGCATTCCACAAATAAAGATTATGAACGCGAGGACAAGAACAAAAACCTGCTATCTAGCAGCTTGACAAAGGTCTTTGCCCCAATTCTTGACAGCCAAAAAACAACATAACATGCATCTAAACATCTTTAGTTCTACATTTTTACTAAACATTTCTGGTTTTCATAAGTAGTGGGGAACTCAAAAGTAAAGATATACATCAAAATTAATACATGATAAATATGAAGTGCACAGTTTGAGCAAACAGATTAAGTTAAAAAATGTAAAACAGAGCAAGCAAAAACTGTGTACAATATTGAAAATGTACACATTATTCTACACAAATTGGACCTACGAAATTCGTATATGCTATAAAGGCTATTATGCATTCATATATAGACATCATACTTAGCTAATGGAAAAATGAAGCATGCATATAAATTCAACTTCAAACAAGAACTGAAAAGTTTAGAACAAAATATGCAACAGGCAAATCATTTTATAGAGATAGTATAATATGCCCTACTGGTTTGAAGACAAGTGCTCAACCACATGCTACTTTACTAAATTTCTTTAAAAAGATTCTTTAAATGCAAATGCCGTTTTTTTTTTTTTTTTTTTCAAATTGATTGAGCAAGCATGACACATGGTATGACAGGCTGCTCATTCCATATTTCATGTGCAAGAAAAAAAGTATGAGCCGTTTATCTCTCTCCCTCATCTTATATGAAAAGTCAGGTTGCATAACGATAATATGCTGCCATCATTGCTAGGCATGCCATTCAATTGTGCATGAGACGTTTTGATTGTGCTTACGTTTACTTATCCTGGTTATATACGCCATTTTGAGCAGACAAAAATAATCTTGTTGCAGGTTCACCACTTTTCTCTCTAGCTTCTCTCCTTTTCTTTTTCTCTCAGTGTGCGTTGCGAACAAGCCTGGCCTTCAGCTCTTTCTCTAAATAGTTTAACTTCTTGAAACTCCCACAACGGACTGAATTTCACACTTGGCAGGACTAAAACATACATGCCTCAAGTGAACAGAATACATATATTACATTGCACACAACACAATAACAAGCATAGATACATTATATGTAAGACTACCAGGAAAGCAATGGAAGTTCCATCCAAGTAATTCTGAAGAGCGACTAGATGCTGTCACAAGAATCCTACCTTGAGGCTGTGAATTTCAATAGGAGGTGGCAGGTCCCCACTGCTTAGGGTTGGTATCAGCTTGAGCAAACCATTTGTGCCACAAAAGCGAGCCAGTGGATGTGGTCGAGAGAATTTCTTGACCTCTTCTGGCTGAGGCACTGTAAATGCAATGATGTGGAAAAAAAAAAAAAAGAACATCTTCAAGGGCGGAGAGGCACACCCTGGTAAGGCAGTAGTCACAGGCACCTGTGACCAGTCATTGCCGAATGTACTATGATAAAAACCAATAAATGCAAAGTTGCTACGTGAATCATTCTTTCACGAGCCCTTAAATGCACACTTCTTTCCTTCATTCATAGTGCGGGTCTCGTTCTGGCAGACTTAGTGCCTTCAGGATGTATACAAGAGATTATTGGCCAGCTGCCTGCTTGTCATACATTCACATTCTATGCGACGCCAAACAGGAAGAAAAATAGTATTCCACACTCGTCGTCACGGCTACTGGTGGCACTGACTTACGCTCCCACGCTTAATGCACATACTACATACCCAATAAAGTGGAAGGGGGAATAGCCGCCGTTGTACCTCAGTTGGTAGAGCATCGGACGCATTATTCGAAGGTTACAAGTTTGGTCTCTGCCCACGGCAAGTTATACTATGATCTACTTTTCTTTCTTCACAATTTTACATTACAATTGCTTCTAATAACATCTCCAATACTTTCCTTGGCATGATTGTCTGTTAGAGCTCATTAATATTGTGCCTAGCCAAGAAAAACATACCCTTAGACGTACACTACTTTCATTCTTTCATGAAATAACTGTTAACTTCAAGTCTTCTAACACGGTGTATGATCAGGAACCTGTCTTCCATTAGCAGAGACAAATCTCATCCCAGACACACCGAACACAGATATCAACTTGTCTGAATTGGACAGCAGTTGCATTCCCTCGGAAATACCATGAAAAAGCATAGCGCTGTGACACAACATTAATCTACTGTCCCCCACCACATTTATGTCACTGAATGTTGCACTCGGCTGTGTCCACACAAGTTTACTTCGCCTAACGTCGCAATAGCATCGTGTACTGCCCAAATATTCACTGCCAATAAAACCACAATGTCTTGCTGGATGCTGCAAAAGGGGACAAATGAATTTTAAGTGGCCCTGCAGCACTTTTCAACATAGCCAGAAACTACCACTGGCTACACAGAACAACATGAAGGAGAAGTGTCCCGTTGCTAATGCCACCCAACGGCGAAAATGAATTTCATACTGTAATTGAGCCCTCTGGTTTTGAGAGCTAGAACCACAATATGATAGATTATCCAAATAAAGCAAAGGTTTAGGCGAACATGAAAACTTGGAGAGATGAAAAATCCTTGAAACACGAAGTGTAACTAGAGCTTGTAGCGACACCCTGCATTCCAAGGATTTTTCGTATGGTGCATTATGAAGCATGCTGTGATGTTTGTAACAAATTAATTTTGATAACCTGGGATTCTAGCAGAGTACCCCTAAATCTAAGTACTGTGAAAACCCACGTATAGCCCAAGGTTTTTTTTTTCTAGATTTTACTATGCAATATTTCTGCCCCGAACAACATGCCGATTCCAAGAATTTTCGGCCCGAATTCGTAGTTTAGATATCGGCAATACGTCGTGGTGCTATCATCATCAACAAGTGTCTGCACGCTTCTGCAGTAAGTACCGTAATTACTCGAATCTTATGCGCACCTTTTTTCCGCTTAAGCGAGTTCATAAATCGCATGCGCGTTAGAATCGAGTAAGAAAAAAATGAATACGCCCGCCCCCTACGCGCGTCGGCATGGCGTGTCGGCCATTTCTGCCTATGTGTTTCCCATGTGCGGCACTTCGTACGTGTGCTGAGGAGTTCGTCATCTTGTAGTGAATTAGCATCGACAACATGGAAGGGCTGACTCCAAAAACTCGAGTGCACCACGATGCCGCTTTTAAAAGAAAAGACATCGCGTGTGCAGAAAAGGACGGAAATCGAGCCGCATCGCGATCGTTCGGAGTTCCGGAAACGTGCGTGCAGGTCTGGCGGAAACAAAAGCAGAAGATTGTCAACAGCAATCACAGCAGGGTCGGTTTCCACAAATTGAAGAGCTGCTCGACGAGTATGTGCTTGAGCAGCGAGCGGCACAGCGTCCCGTGAGGACCAAACTGCTCCAAGTGCGGGCTATGCAATTAGCCTTAGAAAAAGGTCTAATGCGGAGCCAGTTTAAAGCGAGCAGGAGCAGGTGCTGGCTAACTAACTTTATGAAGAGGAAAGGCTTTTCCCTCTGAAGGTGAACAGGCATATGCGAAAAGTTTTGCGGAGAAGTACGATGAAAATCTTCACAGTTTTCAGAGGTTGGTCCTAAACTTGCGGCACAACAACTACCTGCTTGGGCAAATCGGGAATGCCGATCAGACGCCTCTTTACTTCGACATGCCTGGCACCACAACCGTCGAGAAGAAGGGGGTGAAGCAAGTTCGCGTGCTGACATCGGTCCACGGTAAAACTACAGTGATGGCAATGCTCTGTTACACGTCAGATGGGCACAAACTTCCCCCGTACCTCATATTTATATAGAAAACGCTCCTGAAAGGAGCCATTTTTTTCGAGTGGTGTGATCGTGCGGGCCAGCGAGAAAAATGGGTGCGCGTTGCAATCGATGTCTTACTTTTTTTTTTTCGTCATGGAAATCGGGTGCGCGTTACAATCGAGGGCGCGGTAGAATCGAGTAAATACGGTATCGTTGTAGCGTTTGTGACTTTAGTCCTACAGGCAAGCCACAGTGGCCATTGTAACCACTTGACGCACGTAACAACGGCCACGACTTTAAGTCTGTGACTTTATGCCATGCCAGCTCTGCGAAGGCAGTATTCGGTTGCCTCTAAAAGGAAGGCAATCTTAGCTGCTGAAACCATTGGTAACTGTGCTGCCGGGCGACAGTTCGGCAAGGACAAATGGTGCACTTGCGGCTGAAGGAAGCAGAAATAGGCCCTCTTTGCGTGCAGCGGCCAGCGGAGAAGTTTTCGGGGTCCGAAACATGGAGCATTTCATTTCCTGACGTTGAGATATAACTGGCGAACTTTGTTTGGGAGCAACGGGCAGCACAGCTCGCTGTCAACATGAAGCTGCTGCAAGCAAAGGCAATGGAGGTCATGTGAGATCAAGGCATTAAGCAGGCAGTCTTCAAGGCGAGCAAGCATTGGGTGTCCCGCTTTATGCGCTGCGCTGGATTCTCCCTACGTCGGCGTACGTCAATATCACAGAAGCTGCCAAAAAACTACGAAGAGCTGCTTGTTGGCTTTCAGAAGCACGTGATTTCCTTGCAAACGGTAGTCTCCTTTCAGCTGGGCCAGATTGGAAATGCTGATCAGACACCTGTCTACCTCGATATGCCCTTGACTCTGACAGTTCACGAATGCTCCAGAGAAGTTACCGTGCAATCAACTAGGAATGAGAAAGCGCGGGTGACTGTAATGCTGGCCTGCACGGCAGATAGACGCAAGCTGCCAACCTAAGTAGTGTTCAAATGAAAGACACTGTTGAAGGGGAAAGAGTCCCTAAGAAATGTTGTCGTTCACTGCCAGGACAAAAGGGTGGATGGATGAATTGCTCGTACTTGACTGGATAAAAGTCCGTGTGGTGTTGACGACCTGGAGCATAATTAGAGCTCCCATCTATGCTTGTGCTCGGCGCATTTTGGTGTCATCTGGTGAACTCAGTGAAGCGATTGTTATGCGACTCCTGCACTGAGCTCATCGTTATCACAGGAGGGATGACATTCCAAAAGAGTAGCTACTTGGGCTGGATGGTATTGCATTTTTGAAAAAAATATGCTTTCTTAGTGCGCAGGAAACGTTTCAGAAAGAAGACAGATAGGACAGACCACAGTGTCCTATGTGCGCTCTATTCTATCTGTCTTCTTTCTGAAATGTGCTGTGCGCACTAAGAAAATATATTTCTTTCTAAAATGCAATACCAACCAGCCCAAGTAGTCACTCCTTTGGAGTAGTATATTTCAAGTACATCGGGCTCTTTTTTCCTTTCCTGCCTGTTCGAGACAGGCGTGCATAAGTTTGATCATTGATGTTGCACTCTGTCCTATCTGTCTTTCTGAAACATTCCCTGCGCACTAAGAAAGCATATTTCTTTCAAAAATGACATCCCAGCTTTAGCTCCTTGATGTGTGCATCAATAAGCCATTTAAAGACAACACCAAGCGCCTGTACATGGAGTAGATGAGATCCAAAAGTGACCCCTACCGGACGACTGAAGCAGGCCTCGTCAGCGATGCTACGCTCGTGCATCGCCGAGGCTAGGTTCACATTCCTGAGGAGCTCATTTGCTGTTCCTTGAAAAAGTGCCCTATCTCAAACTTCCTGGATGGCACTGACGACGAGGCCCTGTGAGAGGACATGTCCAACACGGAAGCTTCGGATGACAGCTCGTCAGGAGTAATCGAGTGTAGATAAATGTATTTTTTCTGTTTTCCTCGGCCTATATTCAGGTGTAAACTTTTTTTCTAGCATTTGCTATGCCTGAAATGCACCTCGGACTATATGCGGGTCCAACCTAAATGTGGGTTTTTACGGTACCCAAGTTCCTTTCACTTTCACTCTTAATTGAAATGAAGCCACTGTGTCCAGGAATCAAAACCATGTTGTTGAGCTTAGCGGCAACATGGGTACCTAGGTGAAACAGAACTAACTATTTTTGTCAATCTTTAGTTATTTGCGCCAAGACCGGGCTAAAGGTGGCAGCACCGGCCCCACACAAGTATAGATAGCAGTCGTCGGCGTAGCGTATACAAATACAGGCAGCGGTGCTTCGTTGCGTGTGGTTTGGGATGACTGTCGGCCGATAAAATGCGTTGACTATAGTTTACTGTTAGTATCTACCGTATTTACTCGCATAATCCTCGCACTTTTTTTGCCAGAAAACTGATGCAAAGTTGGGGGGTGCGAGAATTACGCGGGGAAAACTTTCCACGAAAATGCAGAGAGCGAAAAAGAAAACGAAGTGGCCGCAAATTAAGATTCTCACACCAGCAACTTACAGCAAGCTTTAAGAAGTACTAAGTAGAACTTACCTCAACAATAAAAGCAGAGGTTCAACACAAGGCAAGATTTACTTGAGACACAAAAAGTGGAAGCAAATAGTCGAGAATTAGAATACCATACGCGAAACTTGTGGGCGTTGCGGGCGTAGCGGTAGCAGTCGGCACTCAACAGGAGGCCTCACAAGGTAAGCGTAGGACGTCAGTATAGGGCTGATGGCTATTTAACAGAATCGTCCGCAGTTTCCTTCTGAAGAAATAAAGTTTACCATCAATCCTAGTTTTAGGCACACGGCAGGCCCAACGCGTCTTGGTGGCTTTCAGCTGCCGTCACCAGTAGCGAACACAAAACTCGTAGGCTCCGAAGGGCCTACCGGTGGCCCTGTTGCCGTTGTTTAGCGCATGATCTATCACTTGCAACTTGAAGCAGCCGTGTGGCTTCATTATCGCCCCATAACGTGCCAAGATTACCGACACAACATACAAAACATGCCGCAACGTGCACTGGCCACTTCAGCTTGGCTTGGATTGGATTGAATCTTCGCGCAATAGTACGCTTGATGCTTAAGAGATGGTGCCTGCTATCATCATCAGTGGCTGGAATGAGCAGACGACATTATTGCGGCAGTTTTCGGGGGTGCGATAATTACTCGAGGAAAAAAAAAAATCGTATTTTTCATGGGCGATGTAGGGGGTGCGAGAATTATGCGAGTAAATACGGTACGTTCTTCACTACTGAATTGGTACATGACACCTATGTAACGTCAACTTTACCCGCGAAGAAAACGCATTCTGCTTTTCGTAGGGATGCTCGCCCTAGGTGACTCTCTTCACGCTTTCGCACTAAATCACGCCTTTGCTGTGTTGTTTGTACGTGGTTAGCTTGTGTTACATTTGCTACCTACTGCTGTAGCTTGACTGAACTACTTATTTACATTTTCGTTATCTGCATACTATAAAAAAGAAAGAAAGAAAGATCATAAAAAGGCCATAATATCTGTGCGATTCGTTCAATACTGCCGTTCGCACCTTATACGCATACTTTTATTTTCTCACATTCCGTTCACCATGTAATGCGACACAGTCGATAAGTTTAGTCAGGAAAACTTAACGGGTGACGGCGCGTTGCGTTACTCTGCCTTTACCACGTGTTCGCACATGTTCTTGCACCAGTAAAAATATTATACAAGAGTTCAGCAAAAAGCCTTCATCGATAAATTACGTGCATGATGGTGCCACAACAAAGGCCTGGTTAATATAACAAGCATGTTTTTTTTTTTTTTTTTTTTCAGACAAAGAAGACCACTGCCTACTATCGGTGACTAATAATGCCACACAAACGCAGAAGACAATGTAAAAATGATAAAGCTTTCAGTGAAATTATACGACATTATATATAAGGCAAGTCGTCTGAATGAACTTTCAACCTCTGGGTTTTTTAAAGCGTTCTTAAATGTAAGCAGACAGTTGAGCAAGGTAACTCTGTTTTAAGTACAGTGTAAGTACCGAAGTCTCACAATTTATGTGATAGTAAAATTTCTATGTAGTGCTACGCTGGCCAGATAACCACAACTAAGGCTCCTCGCATGATCGATAAACTACAGTGCCGTAGTTGTGCACTTCACAACAGTGTGCAAGTGCATGGCCGAGACCCTTCTTCTTTTTTCTTTTTTTTTTTACGACAGAGTCGCCATAACACGCTACAATCACACAGCATTTAATAGTCCTCATGTTTCCAAGTATGCCAAGAGCCTTTTGCGATGTGCTTGAAACAGAAAGTGGCACCAACTCTGCAATTATTCTCGTGAATGGAGGGTACAACGACAATAAACAGCACTCTGGAAAAATTTCCCTTGATGATCTTATTACAATGCATTAGCAGCTGATTAAGACCAAATGCTTTCGCACGTCGTTTCAGGCATACGTAGAAACAGTCACACTCGTGCTCACATGACCGGACAAACCACGCTTTGAGAACGTGCATGACGTACGCGCACATAGAAACAAGACGTGGCTAGCAGACGATGCAAGGAGCAATTCACACTTCATTGTTTCGGCCAGTTGCCGCCAGGCGGCGATTCTGCTCGATCTCGCGGCCAATAGGACAGCACTGCACACCGAACCATGCACCCCTAGAATACCCAATTTATGCTGCGGGGATGACCAGTGCCCGACATTACTCAGACACCCCTCCTTCTCCACAGTGAAGAATTCTTCTATTCGCCACAGTCACAAGAAAAAAATGTCACAGGCAAAGTTTCATTAAAATAATCTCTCTCACACTTTTTCTTCGTTTATTCCTGTTCTCCATTCAAGTTATTACTATGGTCCTTTTTTGGATAGGAAGCCGAACATAGCATACTGTTTCCTTTTTGTAAGTGTGTCTCTGGTGACCAGACATACTTTTCCCAAATGAATCCTGATACCATAGTGCTGTATTTACACAGTGCGACTTGATCTCCTTGTACAGTTTTGCATTTTCTATTTTAGTTTTGAGCAGCTGTGCCTTCCCAGATATATACACATACACCATAATATCTCACCATGGTCGAGCCGTGAGGACTCGTGGTCAAGAATGCTGGGGTCACAATCATCTT
The DNA here is from genome assembly GCF_043290135.1 of Rhipicephalus microplus. Lineage (NCBI taxonomy): Eukaryota > Metazoa > Arthropoda > Arachnida > Ixodida > Ixodidae > Rhipicephalus > Rhipicephalus microplus. The sequence continues at coordinate 431,718,701 of NC_134710.1, read as the reverse complement.
CCGTGTTGCTAGCAAAGCTCTCATCACGGCGCGAATCTCCATTGGCCGATGACCGGCCAGAATGTACACTCAGGCGCTCCATTACTTGTGCCGGGTTATAGCCTAGCCGAGCATAGTAGGCATCCACTTGCTGCTTGTAGCTGCAGATCATAAATGACACAGAACAAGACTGTTTTAATTATGAAAGATAACAGCTCTTCTAGCAAGGCTTCTAGAATGCAATCTCTAAAACCCAGCCCAAACAATAAAGAGTACTGCAACAACACACTCACCTGTTGACAATAAAACCTACTTATTAATGCAATAATTGGGGTGGTGGTAATACATTAACAAGAATACATCCAAGTCTCTATTCATTCCAAGTTATAAAAGTAGCATAAAAAGTTTGCAGAATAATTACTATGTAAAAATGCAAATATAATACTAGTATTTCCCTGAGATTTTATAAGTTTGAATGCTCATGTGAGTTGGCAGCACCTAGTGATATTGCCGCGAGTGTGACACAGGTCAGGAACCCTGTATGATGTTTCACGAGCACAGCAAGTACAGTGGAACCCCGATTATACGACTTTCAGGGGACCACGCAAAACCGTCATATGACCCGGGCGTCGTATAATTGAAAAACTAATATAGCAATGACACTCAGCTTACTCCAAAAATGGGTATAGACCGCCTGAATAAGCCCACGGCACGACCTTGTGCCTCTGCTAGAAAGGTAGATTAAATTATTCTGGCCAGCGACAACTAATGGCAGCATTAGTTGAAAGTCTCTATTCTAAAATTTAATAAGAATTGAATCCAATGTGCATCTTTCCACAAATAAATGGAGTCCAAAAATTGACTGCGTGTGAAAACGAAACCAAAACCACGTTGCCGAATAGCCGTCCATCAAAAGAGTCATACAGAGTGTCGCATAATGGCGACCGACCACGAGTGTGCGTAGAATGCCATCGTGTGCGACTGAGCTATGCACGCTGTAATTTGTGGCCTTGTGAAGTGCAACTAGTATGTCCCGCTGTTAGTATGAACGTCGACGTCAAGTGAAAGTAATCTTGCACAGTGAGAACAGCTGCGTTGCACCCTTAAGCGTCCGCAAGCCTGTGACTGCGAGTGCCACAAAGGCAGGAGGTCAGTTGTATGTTGACCAGACAATGTTTCCTTGGACCGAAAACTTGAAAATATCAGCTTTTCGGCTGGCTGAAGCTACTTTGTGTGGATAGAGCTTGACTAGGTAACGACCTTCGATATGTACGCAAGCAATTTCAGCGTGTGTAGAAGCGCATGAACATCCAGGAGAATAAATTTTTCATTCTAAGAAGATATCTGTCTAGCTCTCTACTTTTCTAATCGTAACCTTAAGGAAACGCAAGTTTATATTTTGCACTCTTGAATATTTGGCCCACGTTTGATTCCAGTAAAGGCGTTCTTTTTTCTTCTGGATGAAATCTGAATGGGTCAGCATAAAACTGCATCGTATAACCAAGGTTTTCAGCACATTATTTCTATGGAGATTTTGCCGGAACCTAACCGATTTGTCGTAAAATGCGGGTCGTCGCGAAACCGGAGACGTATAATCGAAGTTCCACTGTATTGGCGACATCACGGACAAGTTCGCGGGGCGCACACAATATCACTGCCGGTGCACAACTACAGCTTTTGTTCCTGACTCCCTTCACTCTGTTGTTGACCTGCTTACATCAGTGGATGCGTCACATGTCTTTTAGAAAAATGCACCTGGTGCTTTACACTCCTGCTGCAGCACCCACATACAGTAGACTCCTTTTAAACGAAACCTGAAGGGACCACGAAAATGCGTTTTCTTTTCGTTTAGGGAGAGATAAACAGGGTAACAATATTCAAGTAGAAAACCAAACATATTAGTGGCTGTTGTTCCATTTAAGCAGTAATTTAATTTAAGAGAGTTTCGTTTAATCGGAGTCTACAGTAGTTTCATTCACATGCAGGGCTCAGATTCAAAGAGTGCGCTCTCAACATCACGAAAAAAGCCAGCGTGATCTTATGGCTTCATAGCAGTAGGTCATTATACTACGTTTCACACATCAGGTGCAACTCTGCAGAGGTTAACAAGACTTTTGCAGTTGATGCGTTTGTATTAAAAAACAGTTCAATGTTTTTAAACCCCAAAATAATTTTTTAGTTATTTTGGCTCAGCATGCAATGAGCACATTTTGTAACTTACAAGTAAACAAACCCCATTATACTGTTGTTACTACATGGCTGCATTGATTAGTGTGTTCTTGTTTTTGTTCTTTGGTATTTTGTTTTGCAGATTGTCGCGACTCGTCAAGTGTGTGATTGTAAATGCTCACAAAATCGTTTACAATGACAAAAGCTGACGAACGAGACGAGCAGAGTGATACATTTTGGTAACCAAACTTCTTGCACATAAAACTGCTAATAACGAGCTTCCATATAACGAATTCCTTGATATAACAAAATTTTTTTTATTCCCCACCGTTACTTCATAGAAGCACATGTATTTGCAACCTCTAGATAACAAATTAACCGCAGGAGACATCCTTGATATAACGAGTTTTCGCCATAGACAATCTAGGAGTGTTGCCCTCGATTTTGTCATTTTGGCACAACCATGCATCTTGTATGGTAGCCTCATTGCCAACGAAGCGGTAGCGGCGGCCGCGAGGCGCCAGGCAGGCAGGCGGGCGGCGGGCCTGCGCCCCACGAGCCAGCGTTGCCGCTGTTCTTGCCACTGCAGGCGCAAGCCCGAATGTGCCCTCCGCCTTCCTCAAAATAAAAACAAACAAAAAGAAAACTGCTTTTGCATTGGCAGCGCCAGGCTTTTAGTTAGCGTCACATATGTGGGGCCGCGCTGCATACGAATGGCATTTTAACTAAAATAGTTTTTCGCGGTATCCGTGTCGTTCATTCTTCGTTTTTGACACCATGTGCGCTTGCATGGTTTCACTGTGTGTGCATGGTATGGCCCCCCGACGATGTCCAGCTTTGCTTTTATTTCTAATCTTTTCCTTTTCTAAATGCAAACAAACGTGGGATCAACATTGACGGGCTGACAGATTGGGCCCTGATGGAAACTTTTCAAAACCATGGTGACAATGATGGATCATTGGAGGTTGACCCGTCACGCGCTTCCGTCCTGCGCCGCAAGTTCACGGGACCATAGCCTTGCCGATTACCTCTGGCAACAACACAATGGTGCATTAAATGCAATGCAATGAACAGCATAGCAAAAAACTGTAATGTTATCACGAAGTAAGGCTGGCAGCCAACTATTTTGGATCCCATCTTGCGGAACTTCTACAAAACATTGGTGTAAGCAAATATGGTCGCTCCAGAGAGGAGTGCTCTTTTCACAGTCTCTTCGTATTGAATGCACACTGATGCTTGCCCAGATAGCACATGCGCCAGCGATCGCGACCTTGAAATAAAAGTTCATTGTTGCTACTCCCTGCGTTTTTTCATGCTCGTTCAAGACGGGTGGTTTCTTTTCTATTTGAGCATTCAACGGCAGTGCTAAGACGCAGGGGGATGTTATCGTATGCACCTTCCAGGTGATAAAGAAGGCTCAGCTCATTTGCTCTCTGCTTCAACAGCACTCGCAGGCTTTTATCAGCCTGTAAACCTTACAATGCGCTATGGCATATTAGTTATCAATTTGGACTTGGGACGGAACATGGCGAAAACCCATCGAGAGTTCTATATAATCACTATCGCAATAATAATGCATTTTTTACCGCCAAATAAGTATCTCGGGCTAGCTCTGCCTTCAGTTCCCCTTTTGTTTAATTTGTGCATTTATTTTTCGAATTTTCTTACCAAACCTGTATATAACGAAAACCTCTTCATGACGAATTTTTTCCGGGTATCTGTCATCTAGGTTTAACTGTACACGGCTGGATCGGTTAGCTTGTTCTTGTTTTCATTCCTTGGTATTTTGTTTTGCAGGTTGTCATGACGAGTCATGTGTGTAGTCGTAAATGCTCACGCAAGCATTCACAACTACATGCTGACATAAACGTTTTTAACGACAAAAGCTGACCACGAGACTAGCAGAGTGATATGTTTTGCTAACCAAACGTCTTGCATAGCTTCCACAGCATTGCACCTGATGTTTGAAACAAAGCACAGTTTTTTATGACTTTAGGTGGGCATTTTGAAGTGATATTTAAAAAACGTTGGTGATAATTATTTTCGTGGTAATTCTATGGTACAGTGGTTCTCAGCCATGGATGTGTCGGGGACACCTAGTGGACTGGTGGAAGGAATGGGGGACCCCTTGCAGCAGAGGGGAGGGAGGGGGGGTACGTAGGTAAATTAACACAACTGGAGCGTGAAACAGGTGCCTTTTATTGCCGCCAAAAACATCAAACAAACATGGCGCATCACTTCATTTTGGACAGTTCATCAATACGAGGCACAGCCGCGCTTAAACAAAGTTTCATACGTAAAAAAATAACAATGTCAAAAAGCAGGTGAGGATTTCGCGGATCGTAAAAATGGCTCCACGGACCCCAGGGGGTTCGCAGACCCCCCTTTGACAACCACTGGTATAGCACATTAATGCATTTACAACTCAATTTTGGGGTTACCACACACAAAGCCAAACATAAAAGTCAGATCGAGAAATTTTGATTGATTGATTGATATGTGGGGTTTAACGTCCCAAAACCACTATATGATTATGAGAGACGCCGTAGTGGAGGGCTCCGGAAATTTAGACCACCTGGGGTTCTTTAACGTGCACCCAAATCTGAGCACACGGGCCTACAACATTTCCGCCTCCATCGGAAATGCAGCCGCCGCAGCCGGGAATCGAACCCGCGACCTGCGGGTCAGCAGCAGAGTACCTTAGCCACTAGACCACCGCGGCGAGGCCAGATCGAGAAATTTAAAAGCAGGGATTCTTAGATGCCTAAACACCCCCTTATGAGGTGTTTTCAATGCAATGGAATAATTGTGAAGCTTGGTGGTCTACAAGAGACCCTAGGACAGTATCGGCGAATTTTCACAAAGTATTATAAAGCTTGTACGACTAAGTTCCCCTACATAAAGATACTCTAAGCATGGGCGAATATTGGAGTGCTTCCAATGTAAATGAATGCTCTGAATGCAAATGCTTATCTTAACAATCAAAGCAAAAAAGAAAATTGGGGCAAACACTAACACTTTCAAGCCACTCATTCCCTAAAAGCATTCCTTCATGCCAGCAGCACACAAAGGGCTTGCAAAGAAGTCTTAACTCACGCTGGATTGGTTCTGTACAACTCATCATAATAGCCATAGCCATAGCCCGAGCGTGGTGCGTAGCCATAGTGATAGTAATTGTAGTAGTCTCTTCGGTAAGCATTGTAGTCATAGCCACCTGAGGAAAGAGAGAAAAAAAATAACAAGGATAATTAACTAAGAGATAACTACTTGCTCAAAGAAACGACAGAGTACTGCTCTCGAGGCAGGATCAAATTCATGTCAAGCCTTATTAACATATTACACTTTGAGTAGCATATTACATTCTTCAACTTTCCAGAACAATTTTTATTCTAACCGAATCTGGTTATACAATAGAGTTATGATAATCGAAAATTGCATAATACCAGCTGACTCTAGTGTTATACAATATAATTATGATAATGAAAAATTTCATAATACCAGCTGACTCTAGTGTTTCATTTCGATATGTGCATTTATATAGGCAAAGCTATTTTTCAAATTAAAGCACACACACAATAAAGGCACAATACCAATGAATTCACACAAACTGCAACTTGGCAATATGTAACACCGAGAGCATTACCTGGTTCTCTCTAAAATATATGCTGTGAGCGTTGATCCATAACATCCCCCCATATACTCTCAAAAATATGTGTATAAAGCTAAACCTTCTTAAAGGGACCCACAACCAATATCCCTGGTACCCGTTTTCTTGAGTTCAACTTGAGGCTTACCTGTCAGAGCTTGTAACACGGAATGGTAACGCGCAAAACACCGCAGAACATTTATAATCAGAATTTTTCAATTTGCGGCGATTATGCAGTCTTAAAAAGCCATGCTGCAAATAGTGGATGTGATTGCGATAGCGATTATACGCCAGTGAAACGCCAGCAGTGAGGAAAAGTGAAGCTCTAAGTACGAACACGTAATGTTGTATTTGTCAAGCCTGCAGTCCCGCGACCGCTGCTTTCTAGCGTGCTAAATTACATTACAAGAGTTACAGCACTTTCTCGGGGCTTCTTAAGCAAGTACTTTTGGCCGTGCATGAGTAGTTTTTTCGACTTTAGCCAAGTCGAGCCAAGACAAGTCTTTGAAAACGAAACGATACGTTTACACGCGATTGACAATTCACGCATAATAGTTCACGTTCGGCCGCAGTTGGTCGGCTTCGATGTCATCGCTTGACAACTTGAGCGAGTTAAAGGAACAAATTTTGGCTCGCACGCTTTGACAGACATGTTTTGACAGACGATAGCAGCAGCGTCGAATCCGACGGACCGCTACCATGGCCACCACCAGCTGCTGCATGAAGCAGTTCTCCACAGAGCAGTAGGCTAACGGTCCTTTACGCGCCGCAGCGATTGTATTCAAAAGCTCGTCGTGTGCTTCTTAAAAGTGCCCGACGCAACGGGAATCGAGCTACTGTGGCAACGCCGTGTGGCCGCGCATATGCACAACTGCACCCGTTTTCCTGCAGAGGCCACGAAAGCAGCACCACTTTTCATGGTACACTTCTTTTACTTTGTAAGCCACATAGAAACAAACGAAAATGAACAATAACATACATATTCGAAGTGTAAGCCCTTATTCCGGTGCAATTTAAATATTCACAGTAAAGTTATAGGACTTCATAACTGTGTTTCATAGCTCTGGTGCTAGAGGCGTGACATGCCGGTTAAAAATATAAATCCTACTCAGAATGCAAAAAGTATGCTGTCACCTGTCACCATATATCATGCTCTTTTATTTTCCACTGGAATCTAATCACCCATTCAGGCCAGTTGTGGGTCCCTGTAAATCAATCTCTCATAATTTTAGTTATCAGATAATTTGAACTTGTACATTGGTCCTGGCAAAGTGGCCCGCACTTGAATGTGGAAAAGCTCCTTTCAATTCAAACCTGAAACATGCACCACGGTTATTTCAAATGTAATTGCTCATTCACAAACTACTTTTCTTGCAAACCCAAGCCAAACGACAAAGTTTGATGCATCAGCTGCGATCACAAATTAGCAAACTCATGCTCGTCCGCGTCCAATGAAAGGCATTGTACTTGAAGTACGCTGGAGAAAATCATGAAAATGTACTTCCCCTGCCACTGCGTGACATCATTTCGCACTTACAGGGGTAAGTTCTCCAACGAACGCGAGTTTTCGAAGTAGGTGTTGCAGTCAAGAACTCTGTCATCTGTGCAAGTGGACCAATTGCTGGAGAAACCGGCATTAAGAGGTTTGCATAGATCGCGGATTTCTCCAGACTGACCTTTATTATTTTCTTTAAATTCCCAGAAAGAATGGATAAATCATGACGCGCTGACGTTGCGAGAAGCATGAGACATGGTGCTCGCACGTCACTGCTATATTGCAGTTTATCAGAAGATCGTTTTTTTTTTTTTACTGCGATAGAAATTATATGAACACTCTCGGCTGGATTTTGTTCCGGGCATTGACGTCGCTGTCACTCATTGTATCTGTATACATATCTATCTATATATATATATATGAAAACGCAAGAAACAAAGATAATCCAGAAAAAGACTCCGGCGTGCGGAATCGAACGTGGGACCTCTGAATTGTGAGTGCGAGGCGTTTGCCACTGAGCTACATAGGAGTACTTCCTTCAACGTTCAAACCGCAAGCTATGTATATCTACCACTTATCACTGCTGATGACAGTCATCTCGGGGTGGGGGGGGGGGGGGGAACTATCGTGTTTTCAGCTTTACCAGCAAGATGGCACAATGAACGTGCGTCACCACGTCGTTACGGCGCGTGCTCTCATCTCCCACGTGTACTTTGCCCCGTGGAGAGGGGGCAGGGTGGACCTCAACGTGTGCGCTTATCTCGCAGTGGGGACGATCATACATCTTGGCCCGCCTTGGGCTATCACCAGAACGCTTCAGTTGCAGTTACCGGGCGCTGAAAGGTCACTACAATCATTGAACAGTCTTCGTTTGCAAAAAGGGCGCACTTTTCAGACACAGAGAATTAACAATCAAGACGCTGATTCGCGTTCATCTGTACCCGCAAGTACGTTTCGTGCGTAATTTGTGCGAGAGAAACGTGGGTCACATTTTGATCTGCTTGCCATTCTGTGCGTGACCTTCCAATTTCTTGCTATCACATTCATTGCTACACCTTCGTGGCAAAACTGTGACATTTATATATAATTTTATTTTTCATCCTGGAAGTAATGAGGCAGAAGTGCTTCAGCTACTACTCGCTAGTATTGCTAAAATACGTTGCCGAGTGGCTCTTCAGGGCCGTTGTTTGCATAGAGTTTTGGAGAAATTGTGATCCGGAATCGGCCCACTCCAGCCAAAAGTTTCAAATTAACCACACTTGTGCTGACCGCCACTTCAAATTATCCGCTCAAACTTGCATTGCAGAATATGGGACCGTGGAACTACTACTTTAAATTAGGTGGGATTTCGAAAAAACTAAGTTCAAATTAATGAGGTTTTACAATAGTCAACTCCACTGTACTGTGTACTGTAGGGCTTATCATAGGGAGCGCACTAGTTCGAACTCTGGTGAATTCGAACAGACTTTCTATCCCCTTTGGAGTCCGAATTACTGAGGTGCAACTTAAAAGAAGAAAAAAAAAGTTTGCATGTAAGTTGCTTAGCTATTGGAGTGTGATGTTTCACATCTTTTTTTAAGGGGAGACACGGGTATGGGAGGCCGAAAATTTTCCGAAAAACCAATTTTTTTGAAGTATTTTTTTTTCATAATCATTAAGGTCTAAGGAAGCTGTTCCTAAAATATTATAGCCCTGTAATGCGTATTTGTCGAGTTATTGGGTCGCAAAGTCAGTTTGATGACCATTTTCGCTTCCGAAACCACCTCAAACGGTCGTATTCAACGCCGCAGCGCGCGAGAACAGCACCAAGTAGCATGGCCATTTTGGTCTCATTTTAAAGACGCATTTTTCTATTATCTGTTCCTAGCAGACGAACGTTTTTCGTCTAGCAACAACGCAGCTATCGCACATAAAGAAAAACTGAATACTCGCACATCATTGGTGCGTTTTTGTCACGTGGGGCAGTTCCCGGTTTCCTATTGGACGCGAAGGAGTTCGTCTGCCGGACAGCGGCGTGCAAGCCGCCATTTTGCGTAGAGGCTTAAGAATGGCTGTGCATTCGGTGCAATGGCAGGCGGTCATCGGAAGTTCCGGAGTGCTCATGCGTTCGGAAAAAGGCAAAAACGGCGTCCTAGAGCCTGCACCTTATCACCAGCGAGACCTTCTGCCGCCGAGAGCCGAGAACTCGGAAGAAGCAGGCTGTGCCAGCGCTATCACCAACGCGGCACCCGCGATCGCGGACGCGATAGCCACGTCCCAAGATCGCACGAGAGCTGTGCGCGTCGACAGTCCCCTGGTTTCCGACGCTGAAAAAGTGGCCATCGAGTGTCGTGCGAGCGATGTTCTGCAAGATCTTTCATCGAAGTCTGCCACAAAACGCAAGCGGTCTTTTTTTTGAGACTCGGATGGAGCCGCAACGCCTGGTACGCCGTTCACCGTCGTTAGCTTAGAGTTGGTCAACGAACTTCTTCAGTGTATGAAGTGCAGTGTGTGTGGCGGGCCTGGCAGAATCTCTAAGGAAGACCGCGAATATGGCATAACCGCGAAACTTGTTCTCACATGTGACGAGTGCGGTAAACTGAGGGCCGTATGGAGCTCGCCGAGAGCAGGGGGGGGGGACGCAGCGCACGGCCCCTTCGAAATTAACGTGCTCACGGTTCGCGCGGCAATGAGCACAGGAAACGGGCAAACTGCGCTCAACGATATTTTTTCCGCCCTAAATATTTCACGGAGAGGGCTGCACACCAAGACATACCAGGATTATGTGGAATTGAAAATGAACCCTGCCGCGCAGAAGGCTGCCGCGCGCGTTATTGATAACTGCGCGAGCACCGTGAAAACGGTGTATTCTGAACTCAACTATGGAAATCCTGAAAATATCGCCGTTTCCTTTGATGGGACTTGGCTGACCAGGGGCCACTCATCCCATATTTGTGTAGGGACCGTGATTGAACTATTCACGGGTTATGTGCTCGACTTCCTCGTCCTATCGAACTTTTGTTTGGGCTGCCAGCTAGGGCCGAAGGAGGACAACCCAAGGTATGCCGAGTGGCTAGATGGTCACACTTGCCAAAAGAATACCTCCAGTAAGCTAGGACAAATGGAGGTGGAAGCAGCACAAATTTTATTTGCCCGCTCATTGGAGAGACATGGGCTCCGCTACACAACCATGTTGTGTGATGGAGACAGCCGGGCCTTCAACAGTCTGCAGGAGGCACAGGTATATGGCTTCGTGCCAATAGAAAAAGAGGACTGAGTCAACCATGTGCATAAGCGCATGGGCACAGCACTTCGAAACCTCCTGCGAAAACAAAGAGCCGAAGAAAAGCCAAGCTTTGGCGGCAAGGGCAAACTGACAGGCGAGCTGGTCACAAAGCTCACGTCATATTATGGATGGGCTTTACAAAGCAACCAAGAAAGCATTGAGGCCATGAATAATGCTGTCTGGGCAACCTTTTATCATGTAGCATCTACTAATGCAAGCCCTCAGCACTCTCACTGCCCAACTGGTCAAGAGTCACGGTGCAAGTACAAGGCTGTTGCCAAGCAAGAGACTCCTCCGAATCATCGCTACAACCGGCCGGAGTATGTGGTTGATGCCTTGCGGCCTATTTACACGCGCCTCTCTGACAAGAAATTGCTGGAGCGTTGTCAGCGAGGCAAAACACAGAACCCAAACGAGAGCCTGCACTCCGTCATCTGGTAACTCGTGTCCAAAAACAAACATGCGTCGCTTTTCACCGTTGAAGCTGCTGTGGCCGAAGCTGTCGCAAGGTTCAACGCTGGCAAAGGGAGAGCAGATGCCGCCATGTTGAAGGAGCTGCACCTGCAGCAGAGTGTTGTGGCCGCTGAAAGATGCTCAGAAAAGGACAGTCGCCGACTAGTGGCATCGGAGAAGAAGCATGAGCATGCTGAAAACTTCAAGCATGCCATGAAAAGAAAGCGCACCAAGGAGAATGATGATGACTACATTCCTGGTGGCTTCTAACATGGTTAATACACCGATTCACACCTTTTCTTGTTAAATATATGTGCTCAGCATGTTCCTAAACTTCTTTTCTCGTTTTCTCAAAACAACATTTTTCATCACACCCTAAGCCATTGCCCACAGTATCTTTTGATGTAGCAGTCGGATTTTGATAATTCTTGCAGTATTTGAAAGCTTATACATTGATTAGTGCAAGAAAACTAAAAAAATGTAATATTTTCATTTACAATAGTGATTTAATTAGCAACAAAATTAAGCAACAGTTTCAGATTTCTAATGAGTATAGTTGTTAAGGCCATAACTCTGGCACCAATGAAGCTAAAAATAAAATTTTGATTTTGTTACATTCCCTGGCCTTCATGGAATGCTGTCATATCAAATTTGTAGCAATATTTTATGTGGAAGATGTCAAAAGACTGGGCAGAATGCAAGTTTATGTAACAGTCAATATTTAAAAATCTAAAAGTGATAGCAAAAAACTAATTGCATATTTGTTTTCAGCTGTGAAAAATACATATTGTATTAAAATTTCAGCTGGAAATACTGAAAATTAAAACAAAAATTTTTCAGACCAGTGTCTCCTCTTAAAGGGGGACGTGCCTTTCGAAACAAACTTTTTTGTTTCTGGTTGGATGCTGATGAAAATTGGCACAGACACTAAAAATGGTCTTACAGTGCTTCCATAAAAATTCCGAGGCAATAACACAAAAACTTGATGAGATATGAATTATTTCTTCGTTGAACCTCGTGGAGGGACTGGCAGATTCATAAAATGACAAAAATAGTTTATAATTACTGAACGCATAGCCAAATGTATGCCGAGAGGGACTGCGTTTTTAAAGTAATTTTTTTTTTTGTAACACTAAATTTTGTAGTTAACATTTTCTCCAGCGACACTGCATTAAGCACACTTGCACTACAAACAATAAACCCTGCGAAAAATTCTTTAGGGAGTAAAATCAGAAACTAAGATCGCAGCCCCCTGAAGCATAGTTCAAGGAGCGTTACAAGACAAACGGAATCAAAATCTGTGCAGTGGTTGCCGAGATATCTGCTCCACCAGCTGAACATAATGCAAAAAAAAAAAAAACAGTATTGTGAAAACTGCGTTTGTGAAGTTTCACCTTCTCTTCACATCTCTAAAACACCTAAAAATTGTGATCTTAGGTTTGTCTTGTGATATATGACTTCTCAGGCATCTGGTCTCTGCCCAGTGTGCCTTTGTCGCCTATATTTTTTTTTATAACCTTTTTTTTTATCTATAAAGAACAAGTATAAACTTCAAACCAAGTTCTCTGTAACCAAGTTCTCTGTATGAAGGAGTCGTGTGATAAGGCATGACAGAATAGATTGTTATTGAATAAGGCCATATGCTGAAATGATTAGACTTTTTTTGTGTTCAAGCTCTCATTAGCATTATTAGGTACTTTTTAAATACAAATACTAATCACTGATCATTTGTTTATAGAGAGGAGTTTATTGCATACAAAAAATGGCTCACACCATGACAGCCTATGCCTTCTTTCCAAATGACTAACAGTTATGGGCAGAAAACTGGTGGCACAGAAATTCTTTAACAGTTGCATTTAATGACTCGAGTCGGGCATATAAACATTTGTGCCCCTGCTTCATATATGCTCTTTTTCCACTATAGCCATGAAATGCATCATCATACGGCCGGTTGCGGAAACGCTAATCTACGACGCTTTCATTTTTTCAGAAAAGAGAAAGAGAAATAACTTTATTGGGTAGAAAAAAAGAAGGGGTTCAGGAGCTAGATGGGTGAGGCCCCATGTCCAAGGCTCAACTGGTTTGCGCAGCCTGCCGGACGTGGTCCGAGCTAGTGAGGAGTGCTTCCCACAGCTCCAAAAAGTTTTCAATTCTATAAATACGCTGTAAGCTATCGAGTTCATTTGGCTGTTTAGCACAACTTCACGGGATAAGGTAAAGGGTCAGTGGCGAGTCGCGACACCTCGGACAATTGCGCCCATACGAAGTTGGATGAATTTTGTGTAGCCGTCATAAATTTAGATAAACTTCCTTTGAATTTTACGGAGGTCTATGGCGTCTTTCCCTTTAAGAGATTTGTGGGGGGCGCCGTATTTCTGCCGCATGCATCGCTGGTGAGCAAGAAGCTCTCGTGGAGCCATCCGAGCTGGGTAGTGGTACCAGCGAGAAAGGCTGCTGCTCTGCTCGGTTTGTAAGCGCTTGAGCTAGAGCGTCCGCCCTCTCGTTACCCTCTAGGCCTGCATGTCCCGGGCACCAGACCCACCTATAAGTGTTGCTCAATTCGCCGCCTAAAGGTTTGCAAATGTTTAATGGGAGGCGGCCTTTCATGAATAGCCGGCACGCCTCTTGCGAATCTGAGAGTATGGTGATGTACGTCTGGCCGTCATTACGCTCTCGACTTTTAATCGTCAATGCGATGGCGAAACATTTAGCCTTGGTGATCGATGTAGTGTACAGTGATGCGCTGGACATCGTGCTTCTCGTGTCGCTGCTTATCAATGTGACGACTCAGCACTTCCCTGGAAGCGTCAACGTATAGCACGTTCTCATTGCTTCTGACTAATTTTCTGATCCATTTTACGTGCTCCTCTCCCCTTTCGTGATGTCATGTTCCTGGAGATAGGGGCAATCGAGATATGCCATCGGACTGGGTCTGGTACGTCTACCAGCTTCTCGTCCAAGATGAGAGGTTGCGGTGGTATACCCGCCCTCATGAATATCTCTCTACCCGACTTTGTCTGGCTGAGGCAGTTGCGCTGAAAGATCAATATTGCTGCTTTCAGTTCAGCGTACGTGTTGTGCAGGCCGATATCAAGAAACCTGTGTGTCGCAGTGCTTATCGGTAAGCCCAATGCTGCCTTGTAAGCCCCTCTGATGATAAAATCTACTTGCTCTTCCTCGCTCTTGTTCAGCGTGTGGAAAGGCAAGCTGTATGTCAATTTGCTCATTACGAGCGCCTGCACTAAATGCACAGTATCACTTTCCTTCATGCCCTTTTTATGGGAGGTGATCCTCTGAATTATCCTAGCCACTTGTTTGGTTGCCGATTTAAGAATACTGATACAGTCAACTGCCGAGTTTTCCAACCCTCTAGGGAGCGAAAAACCGTCCGAAAATTCGGGCAGTCCGAAAAAATGAATGCAAGCAAAAAAATGCATTATTTTACTGATAATTTTCAATTCAAGCAAAAAAAAAATGCACCATTTTGCTAATATTTCTCAATGCAAGCAAAAAACACACCATTTCATTGATATTTCTCGGATCAAGAGGGTCGAGTCGTAGTACGAGACTTCCGGAACTCTGCCAAATCATCAGTGGGGTGGCTCTGAAACAAGCCGTTAAAAAAAAAATGCATGCACCCGACAGCGGGTGCCGTCAGGGCAGCCGGTGTTAGAGCTGCAGTGGCTTGAAAAACTTGTTGAGTCTTGTTTTCACAGCGTTCCGCTTGCATGTGATCCCATTCGCCTCGATCTGAGCAAGGGTCATGTCATCACTGTACACTGATGACAGCGTCATCGATGCTCGCATCAATTCGGCGGTCGTAGGTGGGGCAGGCGTTGGTTCCTCTTTTTCGACATCGTAGTCATCTGAATCCGCCATAACCTGACTGACTATTTCGACGTCAGTTAGCTCTGCGCAGAAGTCGGGCTCGTTGTCAGCGTCGACGAATGTCAGCCTGCGATCGGCCACTCTTCACTAACTTAATAATGACGGCTTTTTTCTTCATCGTTGACCGATGGTACTGTTTTCCGCGCTTCGATGTCATCGGCGAGGACGACGAAGGCGAAGTGGGGGCGATTGCAGGCAAGCGAAATCTTCACGATGTGAACAAAGGAGGTTGCTGACGAGCGTCGAAGCACCTAGGCTTAGCGTTGCAGAGCACACTTCACACGATCGCACAACCACGCACTAGGCTAGCCAAACACCATGTGGGCTGCGTAAACGAAAAGGCGAGACTGTAGGCGAAGGTGCCTCGGGTACTCCGAATAAGGCGCTGGTAAACATTCAAGATAGCCAGCGTGGCCAGACCAAATCGGTGTGTGATAGTTAGTCCTAGTTCGAAGTGGTGAAACGCTTCACGAAAGCGCTGTGCGGGAAGTCAGACTGGCACGCACCAGCACAAGCACTAAAGCAAAAGAAACTTTATTGGCACAAAAAAATTTCCGGGTGATAGTTTCGATTGTCAGCAAAGCACCCTTGCATGATAAACACGGCCAGTGTTAGGAATCTTGGAGGCCGTGTATGTTTCTCCACTAACGATCAACGAGTCCAAGCAACAGATGCCGCCACCGTAGACCGGCGCGCTCATTTATGCGATCGTAATCGCGTGAGAGGCAGTTGTGGCGGTTTCCACCGGAGGTCAGTGGTGGTTTCCGACCTTTTGTCGCGTCAGAAAGTCCGGAAAATCGGACTCCGGGGGGTTCGAGAGTCCTAAATTTCAGACTTTCTTATACACTGATTCTATGCAGCTTGTAACGGTGCCGCGAAGATGTCCGAATTTTCAGGCATGTCCGAAAATTCGGGTGTCCAAAAAATCAGCAGTTGACTATCGTGTGACTTGCCCTACAATTGCTTTGAACCCAGAAATTCAGGATCCTGGCGACGGTGACTTCTTTATTTTCTGCTTTTAGATATCGATTTCTATTCTTCCGTTACTTTTGTAGCATTTGCTGTGTATTCTGATCACTTCCGATTTTTCAGGTGCGCAGCTAAGACCACTGGTTCTGGCAAAGTTTTCTACGGCCAGTGCTACCTCTTGCAGAGATTCTGCGTGGTTTTCAGTGTAGATATTTTAGAATCAGACAGAAAAATGGTTCCAGAAACTTTGCTGGCCAGGGACCCCCGGGGGGCCCACAGAGTAATGTTGTCCACGTAGAGGGTATAACCTAGCTATGGTATACGGTCCAAGGCACGAGCGAGTCGACGCATGGCGATATTAAACAACGGAAGAGATATGATGTTCCCTTTGAGGCGTTCCCTTGTTTGGCATTTGTAATGGATCACACCTAATGCTTGAGATACCAATTGTCGCCTCCAGCTCGGTGAGAAAATCCTTTATAAAGTTATATGTTCTTTCCTCACAACCAATTATATTTAGCTCTGAGAGTATAGCTTCATGAGAGATATTGTCAAAAGCTCCCTTAGGGTCTAGAGCAAGGAACAAATGCTCTCCACCCTTGGGAACGCCCTTGAGGACTTCTTCAAGTATCATGAGGAAAGCGTCCTGTGTCGAGAAGCCACCGCGGAAGCCCAGAATGGTGGCCAGAAACAGCACCCTGTCCTCTATGAAATCCTGAAGTCTGGTGTGAACGACCTGTTCGAAAAGCTTTTCCAGACATAACGTAAGTGATATAGGTCTGAGCGCCTGCAGCGAGGGCGTTTTTTGGGTTTTGGAATGGTTATAATTTTGGCGGTTTTCCATTCTGCAGGGACCTTCCCTTTGAGCCAATAGTGCTCATTTTTGTCAGGCCTTCAGTGGCTTTGTCGCTAAGATTCCTTATCATTGCATTCGTAATTTGGTCTTCACCGGGGGTCGTGTTTCTCTTGGCTGCCTGAGCTGCCTCAAAGAACTCTTCTATTGTTATCGGCTTGTCTACCTAGGAGAGTGACACAAATTTTTCGAAGCACTTCTGCGTGGTTTTCAGTGTAGATATTTTAGAATCAGACAGAAAAATGGTTCCAGAAACTGAAATGATTTTTTTTTGCCATTTTTCGCAATACCAAAGCCGCATGCCCCTTTAACGATGTTCACCATTAAACTGCCTTATTTCTCTCAAGGCTACTGTACAGGAACAAAAAGCCAGCGCGCTATCAATTTAACGTGAAACTAAATCTTCTGATCCCAGTAAGGTTAACTCTGTTATGCATTAAATGTAATTTACTAAATAAGGCTTTGCTAAAGGGAAACACTACGTCACTTTAAGCTGCTAAAGCATCCATTGAGAGCTAGTTTTATTAAGCTGATTTGTTTACTATGAAAATATTTTAAGCTCGAAGTTTCACTTTTCCAATTTTACCTTGAAACCCTTGCACTGTTACATCTATTTGACATCATGAACTTCAGTGTGTTTTAAAAGTGAATGCATTTCTTAGTCGGGCTATGTCAGACATCTGGCGTTGTCTGTCCGCGTGCCGACAGGTGTTATCTTTCCGCTCTCACACCCTCTCCCAATAGCAACAGCTAGGGGCGCGCGCTTATTCTCGCCCCTAGCAACCGGAGCATGTGGTGCGAGAGTGTAGGAGAGGCAGGTACAGTGCTTTGTCACTCCTTTCACAGTTGGCTCTCTCTCCTCTCTGCACCCCACTTTCCCGTCCGCTCGTGCCCCACTCTCGACCGTTCACTGGCTGGGCACCTCTCAAGAACATCCGAAAATGTGCGCTCGAGACGCCACTGTGAAACGCCAACGCCGAGCCGAGAATGCTATTTGTTTTGTTCACTTCATAGTATTTTTTTAAGCGTGCACACTAGCTACTAGAGCTGGAAACACATACCACATTTCTCACGACAGAAAAACACCACGTACTGCGAACGAGGCTATTAGTTGCATGGTCTAAAAAAAAAAAAAGAGTATTCTTCGAACGCTGGGTTCTCACGTGGGAAACAGCGTTATGGACTCTGCGCAATGCATTCGAATGGCATTTTCTGATGATTCCCTTTGGGGAAATGGGGGAACTTTTTGTATATTTTTGTTGAAATGGCTTGGTTAAAGTTACCCAAATTTGATTTCTTATATCTGACTCCTTCAGAATACAATGCAGCCCATTGTTACCAGAAAAAAATAATTGACCAGGTTTCAACAGATTCTTCGAAAAATTTTCTGTGTGCATTTCTGTGTGCATTTTTGCACGCAGAAATGCACACAGAAAAGTCACAGAAAATGCACACAGAAAAATCACAGTCAGCTCATGTGGAAACATCAAGGTGGCATCACTGCCCACTCTTCCTTTGTTCACCTTTTCTGGCTCGTTACGACTATCGTTATGGCAAGCATAGTGTTAATCCTATTGTACAAGGTAAATTTACTAATACTACAGGAAAAAACACTTCTTTAGCGTCTTTTTAGCCGCATGCCTTACCAGCTCCTGCATAGCTCTTCTGATCATGGTAGGTGCCAGACTCCATCCTTTCCGCATCTCGATACTTCCTGTGCTTCACAGTGCTGTAACCCCTTCGAGAGTCTGGAGATGAGCTGTCGGACTCACTATGCCTGGATGACGGTCGGTTGTGGCTGTCTCGATGCCTTCGATTGCCCCGCCGGTCAAAATCATCGAGGTAAGCATCCTGAGAGGTACGGCTCGATGGCCGACCACGGTCACTGTATCGGTCGCTCTGACGATCATCATAGCGGTAGTCATGCCTGCATGAATATTTCAATCTTTTTGAGCTTCACTCCAGCATTTCAGGAGTGTCTACAGTGGCTAAGCAATCCCGAGAGCTTGATTTTTTAACAAGAGAAAGCACATTTAATTTGCAGTTCTAGGTGAAAAAAGTGCATGTATTGCTTCCCAATTGCCGCCTATTCGGCGAACCCTATGAACAGTTCAACCTACACGCACAAAGTAGCAGTTGTACACTAGGTCACTCTTGAAATAGTTATACATCGACATAATGAAGTCATAGAAACAATTTACTTTATCATATCGAAATTTGGCCTTTTATATAAAACATGAACTTATAATAAAATTGACGATGACCTTCAGGTCTGACAACCCAGGCTTGTTGCCATGCTGGCAAAGCCCTCTCCACAGTTGCCATAGGGCATTAGTAAAGCAGAAATAATGCAGGTTCAATGCAATGCAGTGATCACAGAACTTATCACACCCATTCTGCCACTATGCACACTATGAACACGCACTATGAACACTATGGGTCTTGCCTACCCACTAAGAATACTTTGAGGTATTGACATAAATGCGATGATCATTGAACGAAACCACATTATCTTGACAAAGTCCAACAAACATGCAATAACCAAAACTGCCACAAACCAAAACCACAAAACTTTCAGTTTAAGATAACATGGAAACGAGGTGGCAACCTGAATTATAGCACTTTTCAGAAGACAAAATTTTAAAATTATATCAACATCTAGCAATACCCAATTTTATCGGTTCATAAATATGCTGCTAATGAAATGCTATACACTAACACCTCAATACAGCTGAACCCCTTTATAGGAGGCATGCTACAGGCAGAAATTCTTGTCGTTTATGTGAGATGTCTCTTATAAGCAGGGTACCTGGCATGTATTTTCCTATCAACCTGTATTTTACTATAAGCACACTGGTGTCTTTTATACCCATTTGTCCCTCATATCAGTGTCTCTCATAAAGGGGTTCGATTGTATAACAAACACAGATATAAGGAAATATCGGTTGTAACAAAGTAAATGAAAAATAGTCTTGCAATAGATAGTGTTAAGAGTAACTTTTATAATGAATTTTTGGATATAAGAACTTACTTTCTTATAAGATGCAACTTTGCTATATTAAGGTTTGAATGTATGTCTGTTACAGAACAATGCAACGAATGATGTCCACAGTGCTACTGCACAACATGTATGACCATGAAGGCCTGTACATGAAGTACAATGAATTGGCCCAACAATGTTGCCTTGATTAAATGTAAGCTGGAGACTCATGCATACTACCTAACGTACAGGTATATATGTACACAGCTTTTTTTCGTCTTCTGGGTTCTAAGCAAATATGAATTTTCGAAGACTTCCCTTCAAGTAAAACAACTGCAAAACCATTCCACCACTGTAAGTCTTTTTTGGATTGGTTCTCATCAGGCTTTCAAGCAAACCAATTTTTCAGAAAATTTCATTACAGTTCACAGCAGCACAGTCTCAGCAGTTTCACCAAAAGCAAGGTGGACAGTTTGCAAAGCAGTACCTATACAAAATAACCTCACTACAACAGACTTCCACAGTCAAGAGGATTTTGGTGTGCTGTAAAAGGAGTATATAAAATCCAAGTACTGTTACAACAGACTGACATAAACCCTCAATGAGTCTGTTATAACCAGAGATAATTACTAATCATAAACAGAATTACTCTCAACAAGGGCACAAAAGATTGATTTTTTTAAAATCACCCTTAGTTTCTGTGCCCCCCCCCCCCCTCTTTTAGTGCGATTCCAAAATATTGTCACTAAAAATATACGCAGTAGTGCTTAAAGAGAATTTTGTACCTGCTGAGGTTGTGAAAATTATTGCAGAAGTCACAAAAAGAACAAAAAGAAAAAGAAAGTGTTCAGAAAGATATAGCTTCAAAATGGCGCAGTCGTTGAAAATCGCATTATCTAGTGATGTTCTTGCACTCGTTCTGTGTTCGTGGGCCGCGATGTAGTTAAGGCAGCTGCAAACGAAGTTCAGTTATAAGATTACAATAGTGCACCGAACTCGTCGTGAACATCGCAGACGTGCATCTCGGACCCACTGTAATGTCTCGTTGCACTCGCTGCTTATCAGCACTCGTACCTTGGGACGAAAAGCACAGCGAGACAACTCTTTATACACGCAATCGAGCGTGACGTACTTTGAAACATCGGGCACTGCGGCCATGCACATTGCAACTGATATTTCTGCTTCGTGACTAGGCCTAACTTCGCTTCAAACTTTGTGGGCAAGACCATCGCGTTAATGGACACACGAAAGCGATGAAGGTGTAGTGTGCTTCATCAAAAGGGACGAATTACATGCCCCGCTGGCTCCTCAAAGCCACGAATGGGCATATTGTGCATCGGCAGCGGACCCCCCAGCCTAGCTCGGTATGCAGCGACCGCTCAGAGCAGCAGCTAGCAATTTCAAGTGTCAGCGCCCCAAAACGTGAGACCAAGCACGCTGTGTGCCAAATTTTTTGTCGCCTTGGTTAGGCATAACTGACGTTTAATTGACTGCAGATAGGCGGCCATCGTCTTTTAATTGGTACGACGATATCCGCAGCACGCAATTTTCGTGTTCCCATTTCAAAAGTACAGTGGACTCGCACTAAATGAAACTCCGTTAAACGGAAAAGCCGCATAAACGAAACTATCTAGGCATATTTGGTTGGTCTCCCATATAATTAACGTTGAAAGATTGGGGTAATCAGAACATTTTTTATAGCTTTTATCGGTTAAATGAAAATAAAACGGCCAAAATCCATGAACGGCGGAAGTGTCCACGGTGGTCTAGCAACCATGAAACCAATGTCAAAGCTAGACTGCACACGTCCGCGCAAGCCGAGAAGCAATCGACGTCTCGTTGTGAACTCGAGGAGACACCCTTGAGGAACCTATGGCTCAAGTTCAAGATGAGGAATTGTGCTCAAGTGGTAATGAGGTGGTGTGTGATCCCAAGCCCATTTTAGTGGTTGACAGTGCAGCAAGAAATACTGTCATCCTGTTTCAGCGCTACTTTGAACACGATGGTGGCACAGTTCCTGCCCAGCCTTTCAGCAACGCACTCCTACTATGTGAGAAAGTGCTTGAACAAAGCCATGCAAATTGTTATCACCTCCTTTTTTCCGAGTTAGCAATATTAGCAACATTTTTCTTTCTAATCAACTCTAGTAGTATTGCGTACTTCAAAATGTTTCTGCTCAGTCAGCCACAATTGGTGCTTTTGAAATAAAGCCATATTTCATTCATTTTGTGGGCTTTGCTTAAATGAAACTTCTCATAAATGGAACAAATTTTCTAGCCCCTTCAATTTCCGTTTAAGAGGAGTCCACTCTATGCCGATCGGAATTTGGGCCATCCAAAAAGTTTGGTGTAAAAAAGTCCTGAGCACCTTGCTGGCCTCAGATTTTAGTCAAATCCTAATGTCCATTGTACCAGAATCCGTAGTAAACCAAGCTCAATTATAGGAAGAAATAGGGTGGTCACCATAACGATGCCAATTGGTATGTTGTATCCGAAAGTCTGTTGTAAGCAGATCTGTTGTAACGAGGTTATATTGTTAGTTCCCCTTGACTGACTTTGAATGTGCTTTTAACAGCAGACTAGTCTTACCTGCTGCTGTAACGGTCAGTTCTACGGTCTGATCGCCGCTCTTTCCAGTCGTCATCACTTTCATGCCCCCTCCACTGGTCTCTCCTGTCATAGTAATGATCACCCCTTCGGATTGATTTGCGAACGTCATCCCTGAGCTCCTCCCGCCGGTTTACCCTCCGGTCCTCGTACTGGTCATCTCTCCTGTCACCCCTTCGGTCGCCATGGTAGTCGTCTCTCCTCTTCCAATCCTCAACACCACCACTTCTCCCACCTGCTCTCCTGTACTCATCCCGATCATCTTTTGCACCATCCCGTCGGTTCTCTGGCCGATCGTGGTAACGGTCCCTTTTCTTTTCCTGGTCATTCCTGAAATCTGCTCGGCCACCAATCCTCCTGCTGTCCCGTTCAAAATCATCTCTACTTCCCTTGCAATCTGAACTTTCGTCATCACTACCACGTCCCCTGGCTGGCCTAGAGTCTCGAGAATCCCTGTAGTCCTGTCCATGTACAGAATCCCTAGATTCCCTAAAATCCCTGTCATCACGATGGTCCCTAGGACTTCCATCATCGTGCTTTTCTTTCGGTGGTTCCTCTTGCCGCACACGTGACTCACTGGCCTTGTCGCTAGGTTCCTTTGTGTCGCGTTTGGGGTGTGCCAGAACTGCACTAACATTGATGGCTTCATGATGAGGGGAGGGATCAGCTGTCGGCGTAGATGTCGCATTAGGTCTCAAAGCTACCAGGCTTTCCTTCACTTCACCAACACGAGTTGCTGTGACAACAGGCTGCAAAGAAAAATGAATTTATAGATGAAAAAAGCAAAAGGCACTTTTCTGCACAGTCATGCTCAAGACAAATGGGCAAAAAATTAAAAACTTCACATGTGCACCTGATACAGAAGCTTGCCACCACACCTGGAGATGCAGAATACAGAATACATATTTGGGACATGGTAATATTTTAGTAAAAATTAAATAGTCCCTGCTATTCAATTCAATTATGAAGTCTCCATATCCATGGTATGATGTGAAATACTTGTCTAATGTAAACATACAAAAAAAAACCTTATTTAAACTTGAGAAACAGACAAAGACAATTTGGGGGACTGTTAAAAATTATTCTAGTACATACTGCAGGATAGCCACAGTTGTGCAGGGGCACTACTTCCATATAAAATTTATGAGGCAGATATCTACAGCTTAACGATTTCTCATGGTTATATCTTAAGACTAGGTAAATTGCATTTAGGCAGCAGAAGTACTAAATTGTTCCAATTCATTTTTGTTTTTGCCAGTCATACTACATTTGCATCCCTTTTAAAACTATCAGCAGTGCTATAGCATCAGACTTCTTTCAGCAAATACGACATTGTACATGTCATCTGGCAGCAGTCAGTTTCCTAGTTTCCCTGCCCCGGTGCCCTAGACACGTGAACACAACATTCGAGCAAGTAGGTATATAATGTTTACTCTTGCTCTCCTCATTTATGTGAAAGTTGACGGTTCTTTCCACTACTTAGACAGTTGGAACAAGTCTTTATTGTTTATTGAAAACGTATTGTTGGGCAAGCTGGCGTTCGAAACATTGCAATTCTGGCCCACTGGACACAATGAAATTGGGCCGAGGAATTTTATGAATTTGTACCAGTCCAAAAGTCATCAGCCGGGTTGGTATCCCCAAGATTCTACTGCATACATTATACATTCAATATTAAACTGCATGTTTTGTCTGGAAACTGCAGGTCTCTTCAGGGACAAGAATACATTTCTGAAAAAGCTCTCCAAATAATTAGGCACGCCTATATAATCTGCATCCACATACTCACTCGGCAAGAAACTTTACACAAGCATAATAATTATAATAATTGTTAGGGTTTAATGTTCCGAAACTACAACATGATCATGAAGAACGCAGGTTGTGAAAACTGGCAGAAATTTCAACCACCCACGGTTCTTTAATGGGCACACAAATTTAAGTAAACAAGCCTCGAGAATTTTCCCCTCCATCGAAAATGCGGCCCACCATGGTCGACATTATGTTTACATAAGGAGCACATATCGAAATGCTGCTTAAATGCAGCATATGCAAGTACTAACACCTATGAAGTCTAATGTCAGGCTTTCATAAGTCTATTAGTCTATTCACTCGGACTCACTCAGACAGGGTCGTGAATCCGGATCTGAGTGATTCCGGGTGAATAAAACATTGATGAGTTTGAACACGACTGAGCCTAATATCAGTACCAGGGATGAGACGGCCAAGACTAAATTGGGAGCAGTTTTCGGAGCAGCGAAACTTCAATTTTGGAGCAGAAGAATCTTGCTTGGGTGCAGTTTACGACATTTAATGTGTCCCTCTGGGAGCTTGAAAATACAAATATTTAGCAACGAGGGGGCACCAGTGCATATTTTAATTGGTTTATAATACACATAACACTGAAACAGATTTTGAAGAAAGCTTTTAAACAGAATATCACCAGGTAGGAACTGCACAACCTTTTTACATATCACGTGCCTTATCTGGCCCTCGTAACAAACATGTGAAATAATATTTATTAAGAAAGAAGGTTTCTTTGAAAACTAGGTTCCCCAGAAACATTAAAAAAAAATTAAAAAATTGTGATTACACAAGAATCTTAATTACGTAACAGTGCTACTTCGCTTAAAGAAAAGCCCGACATGATAACGTCAAGAGCTTTTAACAGACAACAAAAGCGCGCTGCAGCGCCGTTCGCGGCCACCTCGTGCAGAACCACCTTCAAGCACTGGATCCAAGAAGCCTCGCCGCACCGACAATCTCGTAAAGTGCATGCATATGGCACTAAGCAATAAGCGAATAATACTGACAATACCTCTCCATGCCACCAACCACGCGTTATTAATAATGACACACGATGACCAGTTTTTAATTATAGGTCATTACCATCGATGTAGAACTCCCGATAATACATCAACTCGCGATTGCCGCGTCGCGACTCGCGTAAAGCGCTCACGCAGCACAGATAAGAAACTCTTGTCAAAGCAAAGGAACCGTCAAATGCACTTTATTGGATAAGAAGAAAAGAAAGGAAAAGGAAGTCATACTGCCGCCGATCAAAACACCAATTGAGCTAAGGCTAAAAGCATCGCCCAGAGCGGGCACGCATGCAACAACACCTCTTGAAAAGCGCACGTTGAGAGTTTAGACTACAAAATGGAGCAGTGGCAAATCATGAAAACTATGTCATGTGATTGCCGACGCATCATGAATCGCGAATAAAGCGGCGAGGTGCCCATTCATATTGTTACGAAAAAAAAAGAGATGCTGTATCGACGAGGCTGTGGATTAGATGTATTCGAAACCAGCGGTAATGGCGTAACCAGTTCACCAGCAATCGAGCGGAGACCACCCTTCGTCTTCCTTGTCAAGCACACACGCGCATCGCCCCCTAGAATCTCAATATGCGTGCATGTAGCATGATTCCCGGCGGCAGAAGCGCCTTCTCGGCGCAACTAAATGTCAACGTCACTAAGAGAGTGGTAGGGCTTCAAGCGCGCAACATGTACAATATCGGTAGCCTGTTGGGCACATGAAGGTGACGGGGCGACACGACCAATTTCATATGTCACAGGACTCGATATGGACCTGTGTAGCGAGTAAGCAGTTTTTCTGACAAGCCAACTTGACGGGTCGGAGACCAAAGCAGGACCAAAGAACCGGGCGGAAAGTGTACGTCGCGGTGTCATTGGTCACAAACGCCGTTGCTTCTCTTGAGAGGTCAGAACGCAAGTACGGGTGATTTCGCGTGCGTGAGCGACCCGAGTGATAGCGTCCATGGCATATTCACTGGTCGGTACCGCAGGGGATGGTATGACGTTGTCTAGAGGCAATGTTGGTTCTCAGCCAAACAGCAGAAAAAATGGAGAGTAACCGGCAGTGTCATGGCGCGAAGAATTATAGGCAAATGTGACATACGGCAATGCAAGATCCCAATCGGTGTGGTTGGTAGAAACATACTTAGCAAGCATGTCTGTAAGAGTTCGATTTAGACGCTCCGTGAGTCCATTGGTTTGCGGATGGTATGACGCAGTCAGCCTGTGTGTCGTTTGACAGGACTGCAAGATGTCGGCTATGACCTTCCACAAAAAGGTGCGGCCACGGTCTGTAAGCAGCTGCCGTGGGGCTCTGTATTGCAAAATCACGTCCTTGAGGAGGAAGTCGGCGACGTCTGTGGCACAGCTTGTTGGAAGAGCTCGTGTGATGGCATAACGCGTGGTGTAGTTGGTGGCCACAGCTATCCACTTGTTACCCGAAGAAGACAAGAGGAAAGGGCCAAGTAGGTCCAAGCCAGCGCGAAAGAACCGTTCTGACGGAATGTCAAGTGGTTGAAGGCATCCGGCGGGACATGTCGATAGCGTTTTGCGGCACTGACATTTCTCACAAGCCGCAACGTATCTTCTGACCGAGCGTGCAAGCCCTGGCCAGAAGAAGCGTCGGCTTATTCGGTCGTAAGTGCGCGACAAACCAAGGTGACCGGCAGTCGGAAGGTCATGAAGTTCATTTAGAACTTCCGAGCGAAGGTGTTTCGGAATGACAAACAGCAGGGCTGGTCCATCCGGCTCAAAATTTTGGCTGTATAATACACCATCGTGGAGCACGAATGAGCGATGGGACTGATTGGAAGACTGTGATTCGAGGCGCTCAATGATAACACGCAAGGACGCATCACAGCGCTGCTCGTCACCATTGATTGATATGTGGGGTTTAACGTCCCAAAACCACCATATGATTATGAGAGACGCCGTAGTGGAGGGCTCCGGAAATTTTGACCACCTGGGGTTCTTTAATGTGCACCCAAATCTGAGCACACGGGCCTACAACATTTCCGCCTCCATCGCAAATGCAGCCGCCGCAGCCGGGATTCGAACCTGCGACCTGCGGGTCAGCAGCCGAGCACCTCAGCCGCTAGACCACCACGGCGGGGCGCTGCTCGTCACCAATGCATGTCATTTGCGAAAGAGAAAAGACGCAAGGGTCGGTGTCGGTGTCAAGTATAGTGCTCGACTGAGCAACTGGGAAGCAGGACAGACAGTCTGCGTCCTGATGTAGGCGTCTGGGCTTGTAGGTCGCCGTGTAGGTATACTCTTGCAGTCGCAGAGCCCAGCGCCTGAGCCGGCCAGTAGGATCCTTCAGTGACGTAAGCCAACATAGCGCATGATGGTCAGTTATTACAGAGAAATTTGTGCCATATAAATACGGACGAAACTTTGAGACTGTTCAAACAAGAGCAAGACACTCATGCTCTGTAATGGAATAGTTGCGCTCAGCAACTGTGAGGAGGCGGCTAGCGTAGGCGACAACTCGGTCGTGTCCCCGTTGGCGTTGGGCTAGAATGGCTCCGATCCCGTGACCACTAGCATTGGTTCGGACTTCTGTCAGAGCAGATGGGTCAAAGTGAGCCAATATAGGTAGAGTCGTCAGAAGCGTGATTAGATGAGAAAAAGCAGCAGCTTGGTTGGTACCCCACGTAAACACGAGGTCTTTCTTCAGAAGCTCAGTGAGAGGTCGAGCGATGGTTGCGAAAGCTTTCACAAACCTTCTAAAGTAGGAACAAAGTCCTACAAAACTCCGGACGTCTTTGACTGACCGGGGTACAGGAAAACTGGTGAGTGCACGAATTTTCTCCGGGTCCGGCTGCACACCAGATGCGTCGACAAGGTGGCGAAACACGGTAATTTGCTGGCGTCCGAAGTGGCACTTCCACGAGTTTAATTGAAGGCCTGCAGTGCGGAATATGTCAGGAATAGCTGACAAACGCTGAAGGTGGGTCTCAAATGTTGGGGAATATACAATGACATCGTCAAGATAACAAAGACATGTTGACCATTTTAACCCTTGTAGCAGAGAGTCCATCATGCGCTCGAACGTGGCTGGGGCGTTGCATAGCCCAAACGGCATAACTTTGAACTGATATAGGCCGTCTAGAATTACAAACGCCGTCTTCTCTCGGTCTTTTTCTTCGACAGCAATCTGCCAGTAGCCGCAACGTAGGTCTACTGAAAAAAAGTATCGGGCGCCGTGGAGACAATCGAGAGCGTCATCGATGCGGGGTAAAAAGTAAACATCCTTTTCCGTGATTCTGTTCAGATGGCGGTAATCCACGCTGATGCGCCACGTGCCATTTTTCTTTTTAACGAGCACAACGGAAGACGCCCAAGGGCTCGAAGAAGGTTCAATAATTCCTTTGGCTAGCATCTCGGTGACTTCTTGTTGAATTACTTTACGCTCGGTGGCAGACATCCGGTATGGTCGCCGATAAATGGGATGATAATCACCAGTGTTAATGCGGTGCTTTACGAGTGAAGTCTGGCCGAGTGAACGGCTGTCTATGTCGAATATGTCACGGTGCGAGAAGTATTGGGATCGACACCCCGCACCTCCACCAAATATGTTACGAAAACGAAGAGACGCCATATCGACGAGGCTGTGGATTAGATGTATTTGAAACCAGCGGTAATGGCGTGACCAGTTCACCAGCGATCGAGGGGAGACCACCCTTCGTCTTCCTCATCAGGCACACACGTGCATTGCCCCCTAGAATCTCAGTATGCATGCATGTAGCAATATCTTTAAAATGATTTGAACGCACGTTTTGTCCCTTCGCAAATAACCAAGGGTTTCTCTCTACCTGCAGACACCGATGCGTGGAGTTCACGTGCTATGGCTTTTTAAAATGCAAAATGCAATGAGAACTCACTTGTCTAAATAAGTAGCTAATGAGCATAAAACGAGAATGGGCTACAACACACGTTCTGTCGCTCATGAAACCCATTTTGAGAACCCATGTGCACGCGCCAGGGCATCCACAAGACGTGTCTCATGCAGGGAAATGACGCCACGTTTACAGTTATTCGCTCACGGAAAACGCACACGCGTCGGTGACCTTGCACAGCAGCATTACATGAAAACCGCAGTTACCGCAGGAATGCGCTACGCACATTAAAGGACCTGAGAGTCAACCCCATTATGCTCGCTACTCGACTGTGTGGTTTTCACAAGGCGACAGGCACCAGAACACACAGCTTGGCTAGTAGTAGCATGCCCGATGCCCGGCAGCACATTCTTGCGGGGTCACATATATTTACAACAGTTTAGAGGAGATTATGACGGCACCATGAGAGCCTTTGTCACCACAAAAGTGCATGCAAAGTTCTAATTAGTGAACTCGGCCTTTTTTCCCACTGAAGCTGAAGTTGGCATCGAACTTCTAAATGTCGAGGCTGTTTTAGAGCAGTTCGACACAGTTTTCGCGATTTTCATGCTTTTGGAGCAGCTTGGTGCAAGAAAACGGAAATGTATCAAAAATGCGCAATATGCACAGCTGTCTCACCCCCGCAGTACGTGTCATACCCCTACGCATCCACTTGTCAGAAGCGATGGCAGCATGAAGGAAAAACGACAGAAGAGAAAAAAAAGGACAGAATAGAGGGCAGGAGACCACAAGTGCAAAAATTCCTTCTGCACAAGTAGGCCAACTCATACAGGAAGAAGTTGCAATTCTTGCCATCGTCATTCATTCTTTGCCAAATCAGCTTTGTCTTGCTACACTGCAGCATTAACATTTCCCACTTAATCTAATGACCTTGATGATTCCTTTTTATCATAGACTGTAAACAGTGCAGTCCATAACATTGCATAAAATTAAGGGTAATTGAACCCACCACAGTGGTCTAGTAGCTGAAGCACTCGGCTGCTGACCCACAGGTCGCGGGATCAAATTCTGGCCGCGGGGGCTACATTTTTGATGGAGGCAAAAATGCTTGAAGAACGTGTGCTTAGATTTAGGTGCACATTAAAAACCTCAAGTTGTCAGAATTTTCAGACTTTTCCACTATGGTGTCTCTCCCAATCATATCATGGTTTTGGGACGTTAAACCCGAAGATTTATTACTATAAATTAGAGTAATTGCATTAAGCACAGCATTTGATAATAATAAGCACAACTGTATACATGAAACACTGCATATTTAGCATTTAAGCTGCTTTGCTAAAACATCGCATAGATTCTAAGACAATATTTTGAAAATAACTGCACTCCTCAAGTCATGCTTCATACCATGCAATGACTGGCTCGAGAAATTCGCTGACATTTTTCCCATGATTACTCATTTCTGGGGTTTGAGCACATAATTGTGCTATAGAATGAATGAAAGCTGTAAACTAACATGATGAGATATGATGCTTACTCAGTATATACACGCCAGGTAATAAACGCCCAGTAAAATCTTACAGGATATTATTTAATACTCAGTGATCTAACAGAGCTTCGCAAAATATAATGTTGCAAGCAAAAAAAAACTGAACTAGGAGTTGAAATTTTTTCACTTTTATTCGAAACTTACAAACACATCTGAAGTTCAGTTAAAACTAGCCCAGAAAAAAATGCATCCATCATCACATTGTGACATAAAAGCCCCCCAGCAAGCCTTATTTTGCCAAGCATTTTGCTAGACATCACACACACATAGTCTTGCTACAAGAGGTGAAAAACAAGTTTCTACCAACATTACCAGCGGATTCTCTCCGTCAGTGCTTCCTGAAGGTTCGGTCCTCTCCGGCAGCGTTGAGTCAACTAGCAAGGGGCTCGGCGCAAGCGTTGCTGCCACCTTCAAGCATCATATTACAAAGCAAAATTATCACTTTTTGATGAACACAGGGCAATAAGATGCATTTCATTGAACAATCCCCGTCATATGCGTTTACCCCAAATCATTAGACAGTGTACCCTCACTACCTTACACTGTTTCGAATCATGCTTTACAACATATTTTTATACATACCAAATCTGTGAACTGCATTTAATTAAAGGGATACTGAATGAAAATTGAAAAGTCCAATAAAAACATCAAAATTACACTCAAAAGATGCCTCTGTTTCGGGTTTATTTTCTCGTATTTTTGAACAGTTGTCTGCAATATCTGTGCATTGTCAGCACACGGTAGCTGCGTGCAAGCGCAGGCCTTGATGTCACATTCTCTGAGGTGCATGCAGGGTGCACGTTGCTGTGACTTTCAGTGGTTGATGCCCTGTCCCTGAGAAGCATACCCGGGATACGTTCCCATGACACCCCGTGCCTTTCTCTGAAATGAGCGACCACCGAAGGGAAGCACCACAAAGGGATAAGAAGGTGGCAAGCTTCTACGGAAAGCGAGCCAACGCCCATGCTGTCGCTTCCTCCACAATGGCTTGTTTAGGCAGGCTGCGTGGCGGACCGACCTTGTAGCTCTTGACAAAAGCGATGTGTGTTATTGACAGGTGCCATGGTGGGTGGTGTCGTGTGTGTGATTGGTTCTTCAATCAAAAAGGAGGAGCCTGATTAAGGACCTAAAATGATGATCCGATAGGCAAGAAGTCGCTCTGGACCATGGTTTAAAAGTTCATCCACCATGCTTTTGACTCGCCGAATTCTGACCTTTTTATGTTGTAAGTAGTTCTACAAAGTGTCCATAAATTTGTCTGTTTTCATTTTCCCAGCTTGCCAGCAACGTTCCCTCTACCTGAAGACTCTCCACGCAACTAAGCGGAGTCCGGGTCCAACACAACCCTGACGCCTCGGCAACTCGCGTCAGCAGGAACGTGCCGGGATCCCTTGCCGCACAACAACGTATTCCTGTCCTTCTCTTTTCATCTCCCTCTCTCCCCCTTCTACAAAAGCGCTGATGTTTTACCCCAGCCAGAAGCAGTGCTCACTGCCATGGTGTTTCCAGAAACTATGTCAAGTGCCGAGACGGCTGAGATATGCAGGCGCCGGCTGCCACTGTTGGGATGCCTTTTTCCTGTGCGTTGAAAAGTCACCAAATGTCAACTCTTCTAGCTCACTGCGCAGCCGCTAAATGCAGCAGTTTATGAAAATGTCATTAAAATCATTATTTGCCTCCAGCTTCTGCCAAAAATTAAAATTATGTCTATTGATTTCAACACCCAATCTTTTCAATTTGGCTGAAAATCCAGGTGACGAAAATTTTGTTCAGGATTCCTTTAACCTAAATTCTACACGGCAACAGTGCATAATTTCTCTTCCCACTCCAAGAAATGCACACACTACCAATAAGACTCCCACTTCATGGAATGCACACACTACCAATGTGACTCAGGTGTGAAAAGTGCTAAAAGATTTGAAATAGCCGTCATGTTATAGGTTCACCCTTCCCCTATTAATTAACTGATCAATCAGCAGCATGTTTTTTACTTCCTTGTGAGATTAATTGTTGCATCTACACTCAATATTCTTACGTATACTTCATAAAGTTCCCATTACAGCCTATAACCTCAGAAACCTCTTCATATCAATGGACTGTAACATGTCTTCATATGTCAATGAACCTCATTCTAATTCTGAAAACGAAACAAATATAAACGAAGCAGCACTCACCCTCAGTGGAGGTGGAGCTATGGTGCTTCGCCCTGCTCCCTCTTCCCTCCCCAGGGGGCTCTGTCGCATGAGCGGAGGTGCCACCATCCTTGGTACTGTAGCTTGAGAGTGGCCATCCAGAGGCGTCACTTCCTCAGT
Source organism: Rhipicephalus microplus (assembly GCF_043290135.1). NCBI lineage: Eukaryota > Metazoa > Arthropoda > Arachnida > Ixodida > Ixodidae > Rhipicephalus > Rhipicephalus microplus. The sequence goes on along the minus strand of NC_134710.1, from coordinate 431,685,885 downwards.
GGGAGCTGGGGCACTGGTCAAAGGAATGGATGACTGCACCACCACTTCATTAGATTCCACCCTAAAAAGACAAATAATAATGTTAATAGCTTAGAATTAACATGATAATGCACAAGACTGATGCTACACAAACAACCACCTTTTTATCTAAATCAACAAACATCCACTTCAGTCATGCAAGTCACATGCAAATTCGTGAGGATGTTCTTTATTCGCGAATATTTACTATACTGCTGACCTCAGCATGATGTGCCATTTTGACAGTACACAAAGGCATCTACAATTTCGGTACAGTGAAATGAAAACAGCGGGCATTACGAAACGGAAACTACATGATTTATTTTACACGGTGACAAAGGGAAACGACATGGACAAGAGTGCTAAAAAATCGCACTGTTTTCATTTCAGAATCAGACTTTGGATTTATCAAAGCAACCGAGAGGGTGTACCAACATGCGTCTTTTTCTTCACTTTTCATTTTCTCTACCTTTCACCCAACCACCCAGTATCCAATCTTATTTCATCACCCGGATAGAAACAGCACAAATGGGAGGTAGTACCTATACCTTTGTGACGATTACACTCTGGCAGCTTACCCGGAGGGGGAGCCTCCACGTGAAGCTGGCCGGTCATGTGGAATGGGAGGCGCTGCTGGCGCCAGGGTCACTACAGCTTGCATGTCAGGAGCATCGAGTAGCGTCAAGCCCGTGCCTACAGCACCTGTTGGTGATGATGCGACACCTTGCCTGTGGTGGAGGTGACGCAGAGAGGCATGTCGCGCAACCTCATCTGGTGGCAGCAGCTCCAAGTTGTCGGGAGGAAGGTGCAACTGGACGGCATTCTGCTGCAACAGAGCTGACACACGGTAGGGCAATGTCAGGGCGTGCACAAAAAGAAAGGAAACTATGCTGAGTGCAGTGGCGGTGCACTTATGTTTGCCCCAATGAATTGGCTCGAAGAGTCAGATCAGACACTGAAATTCACCACACTTTGGGAAAGAAGCTTCAGTTGCAATTTTTAACACAGCCTCTCTAATTTACTTGTAAGACATACGCACTAGTTCCTTGAAGACATACGCACTAGTTCAACAACTTCCTTGACGGGCACAACAGTTTAGAGCCCACTGGTGCACTGTACCGACCCACAGGTAAACTGTGCCGCGGTTAACAAGCTTGTGAAAGTTTGTTCATGTTGTTCTTTTGATAACACAGTCAAACAGACAAGCAAATGAGGCAGAGTTTAACAAAAAGATGATCCATTGAACAGCAGTGTCCAAAAAAAAAAATGTCTTGTCAGGACAAAAACATCAGGACCATGGCGAGGACATACCTACAAGTCAGAATGTTTGTGCTCGTAGACTCTTGCATATTCTACTTGTCAACCTGAACATTCGCACAAATATAGAGTACAAAGCGGCGAAAAACAAAAGGGAGAAGAAAAAAATAACGCATTTTTTAAAAGCTGGTCTTAAATCCCACAATTTTTGAAAGATTTACTTGAACCATATTAATCGTTTGGTAGTGACAATTAACAAAGTAAGCAAGTAACAGAAAATACAGAACAGCAGAATGACAAGAAATGAATTGCTTTTAAATCAAAACGACTTTCTTTTTAGGCGGTGTTGCTGCTTGCTTCAGGCAGCAATGCAAAGCTCACAGACACTTGTTCAGTGAGTGTTGCTCATGACTTGAAAGGATACGCATTACAACGCGGTCCCGAATTCAGTACCAAGCACCTTGCACAGCTGGCAACCACAGCCAAAGTTCAAATCGAAGTGCTTGCTCCATATCGCATTCTAAACAAATATTACCTCACAGCAATGATCTTCATAAACTGCTAAAGAAAGTAGTTACTAGTACACTAAATAATCTGCAATGTTCATAGGCAGGTAAATATTATGTATACATTTGATGTTTGCAAAAGTTATACACATGTGCAATCTATCAAGATTGCGTACAAACCCCGTGGGAAGTTTACAGCTTGAAAACTGTATATTGACTAACGCGACTACATATTCCAGTCTTACATAAACTAGGACAACATGTGATCTTATACATCATCACAACCTATCTGACTATATCTGTGAACGCTGGCAGGAAATGCACAGAATATACAGTACTTGCGAATTAAAATGCGACCTCAAATTTTCAGTATAACTACTGGTAACGCAATTGCTCAAGACAACCACTTCATGTTGCCCCGAATCTGGTCCCTAAAGATAATGTTGCCTTTCATTTATGCTTTCAAGTCAAAATTTCGCCGATATGACATAAACTGAAGATGGTGGAAGCAAAAACGTGCGTTACTTAGCCTTAAATTGACCTGTTTCGAGTATTGTACATGTAACTATGTAACTAAAAACAAGTACATGAACAATAGTTTATAGAAATCTGCCAAAAATCTACCATATGAAACGTCTGCAAAATCATAGCATACAAATGAGTGAACTGCTACATGTGTGTTTAAAGCAGCCACAAACTCCTGCACTATGGGTTATGCATATATTATTTAGAAAAGGATCAAACAGTATCCTTAACAAAAGCAAAAGAAATAGGACTGTGCAACGAGAACTGATTACGAAAAGGCGAGCAAAGATAAAAAAAATAGCAGAGTCCGGAAAATTTCCAAACTACTGCCCTGGAACCAAGAATGATGGAGCAAATGAAAAAACTGAAAACTTACAGTAGTTATGTTTGGTGGAGTCGTTGTACCAGAATGATGAGGGGAATAAGAGATTGTATCCACATTTATGCTTTTTGAAACAGTCACTGCCTTCAAGGTCAGACTTCAGGAAATTGTGCAATGACTGTCCTGCGGAGCACTAACACTTACTAAGAACTCAACCCCTGCTACATGTGGCGCTGTATGCAAGCTCTCCAAATCTACAATGGATTCGACAGAAACAATAAAATCTAAGCTTAGGAATTTACTTTTTTTTTACCCACCTTATGCAATGTGAATATTTCTTAACCGGTGGACTTGATTGAGTCACAAAGTTCTTTAGAAGCTTGAAAGCTAAAGTTGTTAAAAAAAATCATCCTCAAATTACTTATTACCTACACTGATTTATTAGATAGATCTTTCTGGTGCAAACTACCTCAGATGTACAGCTATGTGTCATGTGAGATTGTGTGGAAAAACAACAGTAAGACAGAGGCAGGAATGATGATAGCATCGTGTCTAGGACACATGATAACGACGAAAGAATGATAGTTTGCCAATTGTGATGGAACAACAGCAATGGAGATAAGAATGATTTATACGACAATGATAGAACGACGATGAAGCAATAAAGGCAGCATAACAAAAATGGCATGAAGATAACTGAATGACTGCAGTACAACAAACAATGCTGGTGCAAGTATGACAGCACGGCAATAATGACATCTCAACAGGTCGTGATAAAGCGAGCGCACAATGACAGGGGAATGTTTGCACTAGATAAATGACGAAAAGGAAATTCAGCATAGGCCAGATGCTCAGACAACAAAAATAGGGACAAAAGCCAATGATGAACCAAAAAAATCTATCACTCCAAAGTGAACAAGAAAGGCCAAGCAAAGACCACCGAAATTCACGATCATGGCAAACTGATGTACATACTTCAAGAAAACATTTCCCCACTTTAATTCACATTGACTCAGTTTCTTACTTAACTGGCCTCTTCGTAAAATTTTTTTTTCATTTGTTAAGGTTAATTTGATAATACAGCGCAGCTCACATAGCTCAACTCTTGGTACAACGAGTAAAATGGCTGCCACATATTCGTGCATTACTGCTAACAGATCTAGAATCGACAATGGGGGGGAACCACAACCTGCACACCAGCAAGGCCCATGCAAGAGGACACTGAGGCGTTGCTTGTCGGAAGAACGGCAAGGTGTTTATAAAAGCCTAGCTCGTGTGCCAAATACACGGTACTAAAAAAACTTTTCGCTTTGCCACTATCGAAATACGATCACTGCTGTTGAGCTTATACCAGTAACCAGAACATTAGTAGTACAATGCCACAACTAAGCTACCGCGACAAGTAGCAAAAAGAAAAAATGATCAATGTTGCTGTGTAGGTGGTGATGCAGCTCGGCAGATTTTAAATTCTGGGGAAGGACATACACAGATTTTAGACAAAAATTTATACTTTAAGACAACATATAAGAATAATGTTCCCATTAACAAAGAGCTTAAGCTTCCCTTGTGACACTTACAGGGGATAAGACACCAAATTTTGAGGTGATAAAAGCCTGCTTAGGCTTCCTCTGTATGCAAAAACACTCTATATAAAGTGTTGAAGACAGTCAACACCTAACACATATTTTATTTTCCTTCAAAGCGTGCCTAAAAGCTTGTTTTTGCAATCGAGACCCATTGCTAGCATGACTGACACTGACGCCAGTGCATAGAAAGCATAATGAAAGCTTTAACAACACAATACCACATTAAAGTAATGCACAATGAGAAGTGACCTCCAGCACCACTGTATTGGGCAAGCTTAAGTAGCGTCGGCTGCGAATTCACATTCACTCAGCGCATTGCCAAACTAGCCGAGCTTGCTGGCATTTCGCAAAGCACTTCGCACCTTCAGGAAAACCTGCCAAGACGACGTTGCAGAATTTAAGTGTGCCCATGCAGTTTGCATTCCAGGGTGAAAAATCATGTTAGTGGAGCCATCTATGGCACCAAGATGAGCCAGGCAAGCAAAGAATTGTCGTTGCAGAAGCCAAGTGTATTATGCTTCTTTGCTGCTGCGAATTCTCGGCAGCACTGTAATTTCTAATATGTTGCTTTTTCCAAACAATTTCCGTCAATTACACTCATTAAAAACAAAGGAGTGCATCTCTAATTGTGCTTGTCCAATGCATAAAAAAGTGTTGGGGTTGTCATCCACCATCCTGGTATCCCACAAATGCCTCTGTGAACACCAGAAAAAAGTACATGCTGGAATTCTCCATCAGACGATTTAAGCAAGAGGCCTCAGTGCAGTTGTTCGTGCAAGAGCAATGGATGCAGCACAGTGTGCGTCACAGCTTTGTAGGCTCACAATAGCACGCTTTATAGACAGTGACATCACTGTGTGATACAAAGCGCGGCAACCACAACTAAGTCTATCACATGAATAATGCGATATTGTTGATTTATTTATCGAGACTAAGTGAGTCTGCATGCTTGCATCACGCTTCCTAGTGCAATAAGAGATGTTTGAAACAAAGAATGCACACGTCAAAAATTTGATGTCTCAACCTCTTTACGGTGCCACTCACCAGGTTCGACAATTTTGAGCTGACGACCGCAATGAATACATGGGGCATTCACATGGGTGACATTACGTCTGCCAAAGTTTGCAACGCTACGCGCCACGAAAATGGGTCAAATTTTAAGATGAACGGCGCTTTCCTTTCTTTTCACAGACGCGTGCCCATAGAATGAGGGCATGACGTAGACGTAGAAATCGCCCTACATAGACGGCAGTGCAGTGACGTCAGTCCTTTACATAGACGACTATGCTCTGACATCGCGAACAGTAGCACGTGACAGGACAAAAATTATTTTACTTGACACCTGTAGCTTGTTTAATTGGTTGCTTGAAAAGATGACTAAAACTTGAGGTAAATGAGGAGACACAGAAAGGGAATGTGCATGTCTTTTTAATTTTTTTTCCCGTGAACTGCAACGTGATGCGGGGCTAATGTGCCTGCATATCACATGCGTTCGTGCCTCCGCGATTAACGGTTCGAGCAGACACCAGCCCTGGAAACAAAATTAATGGTCCTGCGCGTTAGAGAACTCATATGCTCATCTGTTCTAGTGCATCTAAACCAGTGTCTCTTGCTTGGGGGTTGGGCTAACTCGGGAGCGTCGTGCATACATGACGTTTGCTCAGATTCCGGAGATGATACGGAAGAGATTTGGTTTGTGAAGGTTACACAGGGCGAGCGGCAAGGAATCGAGCTCGCCTCCTCACATCATTCTTTCGCGCCGCTTCAAAATACCAGTTTTTTCAGCTCGTAATTTTTTGTGGCACAATGATTTTGTGGCACAATGCTCGTCAGACACACAACTACCACGGTCTAACTAAAACTTGTTATGGGGCCTGATGAGTGTCCCTTTCATGGCAACACAATATTTGATAAGCCAAAAGATGAAACAAGTAAAGGCAAACACTGACAAATTTTCAGCAAGGAAGAACTTTTATTAATTAACTAGCTTAACTGGGCATTCAGCTCTTCCTTACTGAGTTTCGCACTTTAATATCACAATGACGACACTCATGTCTTGTCACAGGCTATGAGCGCTTATGCGAATTCAGGTATGCTCATCACAAGAAAACTTTTTTTTAATTTGCCAGGCTGCCCTTGTGCTTGCACACAAATGCATTTTGAACCTCAGTTACAACAGTCAATGAGTGCCAACCACACACCAATATCTGAGGCATAGCAAGTCGGTGATAAGAGAAATAGAAAAAGTGCTTCAACTGGACCTTTTCTACTCCTGTATCCTTTCTGCTTATCAAACGTGTAACGCAAAGGTGTCATGTCTGCGGTCAAAGGAGGTATCACCCGTAGAGATTCAACTACATTTGGAGCAATTGCCAGCTAAATAATTTTACACCCTGTAGATGCTGACAAGTTTTGATATTGCGGTGCGTAGCCTAATTGAAAATAATGAAGTTACGTAGTTGCACAAATCCACAATTACAGTATTTTGAGGAAAATTTTAGTTGGCAGATATGAACCAGCATGCAGCAGAAAAGGATTTTACACACATTATGTTGCTCTTTTTAAAAGACATAATGATTGCTTTTAAATGAAACAAAACACTGCCAGTTCGCGACGATGCACTCAAGCTTTTTTAGACCCACAAGTTCACTGGCATAGTGATTAATGTGGAGGCACACACAGTCAGATTAAAAGGGCCCTGCAACACCTTTTAAGGTAGCCACCAATTGACCACACTCCAAGAGTTTATTACCCCATGCATTTCTAGCTACAAATTTTTTTCTAACATATTGAGCATAAGTAAAAGTGACAAGGACTTGTCACGGGCTCCGAGCACCTATCTCTTCTTTCATCCTTAAGAGCATGCCGGAGGCTGCACTCTGGGGATGACAAAAGGGCAAGAAGCTACAGCAGTGCGCTTCATAGCCTTGAGCATTTCAGACCACTGCCACACGGTAGCAATCCATGATGGCTGCAGTACCTACACAAGACACGGGAAGCATGGCTGTCACGCTAAAGTTTGGCCCCTCTCTGTGAATTCCTGGTGCGGACCAGCTTACTCCTGATCAGCTTGATTCAACATTCAATATATTAACCAAATCCAGACAAGCGTTTTTGGTTACGAGTGGCTGACCAACAGGCAGCCAAGGCATCTAACTTACAAGACGTGTGGGAGGCAGCAAACCCACTTCAGCAAGTGTACCGGCCGTTTTGGAAGCGCCAATATACATAGGTGAGTACTGTCACAGCGAGCTCAGTATCGGACAATTGACTGAGTCAGGCACCGAGCATCTAAGATAGCATAGGCGCAGAATAAGCACAGTGCTGCTGCACATATATGTAATATAAATAAAATATTAGGCGCATGCCTCTCGAACGAGATCAAATATACTAAAATACTTACTTTTTCGGTGTTTCTGAAGAGAAAAACATGTATACTTCACGAATTTTTTGCACCAAATAAAAAAAAGTAATACTAATATTATTGAGAATGTTTTCCGGATCAAAAAATTACTTAATGGCCATGCCTATGCCTACATCTATGTTGTTTGCTCGGAGGACCGCAACAATTTTTAGTTGTCTCTGAAATGAAATTGTAAATTCCCAGTTGCATGACGTTCACCAATATTTGGCTCATATGTTCACAGGAGCCTTGACTACTGATGAGCAGTGTTGTTTGACTATGTTCTAAAAGTGTTGCAGGGCACCTTTACAGGCAAACTCTAGCCAGTGGACTAGCCTGGACTACTCTTGTATGAACTGTGCAATATTTCCGAATTGCCCGAGACAGATGAAGCCATTAATTTAAGAAGCCTGTGTTCTACGTCTTAAGGTGTACCCTCACACAACTTAACAATTTACTACTTCATAGTAACCATGACAGTTTGGTTCCTAGTTGGCAAAGGAAGCAGGCACAGCCAAAGCAGTGCCCAGGTGCAATGTGTACAATCACAAGAGACTGTGCAGGCTAACCCTGCGACTGCTGCCCCATAGTTCAGCCATAGCCTATATTACAACTTAAATGTTTGCTGAAAAAAACATTTATCAGAACATACGAAGCTGTGAGACCAGTTACAAGTATGCCCACTTTTCCATTATGTGTCAAGTATGATGAACACTCCACAAATTCAAAAACAAATTCAAAAACAAATTCCATTACGTTTACCAACAAAACGTTACCCCTTCATTTCACATATTTCATAGGAAATGCTGTAATCACGAGAGCTGATCGGGTTAAATATCTGGGAGTTACACTTACCAGTAACCTCAGTTGGGAAACGCACGTTGAAAATGTGTGTTCCGGTGCACTGAAGAAATTATCCTTTTTGAAAAGAAAACTGCGTAACACTCCTCCCACGTTAAAACTAAAAGCGTATAAAGCACTCGTGCGACCAAAATTGGAGTATGCCGACATTATTTGGAGCCCTTGGCAACAATATTTGATTAAGAAATTAGAAAGGGTCCAAAATTTAGCTTTGCGCTTTATATATTCCGCTTACTCCCGACAACATAGTGTAACTAATCTACGTAATAGGGCAAGCCTACAAATACTAGAACAGCGCAGGATAATATCCAGATTAAAATTCGTCTACCAACTTCATCACGGGGACTTTAAATTATCACGGGAACGATACCTTCAGCAGCCTTCTAAACTTTCAGCTAGGACAAATCACAACAAAACGTTTAGGCAGCCACCCAGCCACATTAATGCCCACAAGTTCGCTCTCTTTCCTCGCGCAATTTTTCATTGGAACGCATTACCTGCAGAAGTAGTGAATGCTGCCTCGACGGCTTCATTCACTCAACAGATAGAAAAGATTAATTTCACCATATAAGTGATGTATGCTGAAAATAGTGTCATTTGAGTGCAAATCATCCGGCTACAAATGTTGAAAATAATCTTAGTTGAGCGCAGTTCTGTTGAACAGCGAGAAAATATATTTGACTTTTCTGTACTTGATAGTTATGTATTCTTTCATTCATGCCCTGTACTCCAGTGTATTACTAGTTATTGCTTGAATGTATTGTTTGTATCCCACTCCTGCATGGGCCCGGGTAGGGCCTGCAGTATCTGTAAATAAATAAAAAAAACAAAAAATCTGCCAAGGCTTCGTCACAGCTTGAGTGCAAACGAGTCTTGTTCATCTCAACAACAGCCCAACCTGGTATATCTGCTAAGCTATATAATTAAGGATATTTTATCTAAAACACCAATGAACTATGTGCACTCTTAGATCTGCTAAACAAAAAAGGCAACCCACTAGACAAAAAGCAAAACTTTTCAAAAGTAACATGAGGCACGACAAATACACTTATGCAAATACACTCTAGGCAGATAGCACAAGGCAATGTGACACCAAGATAGGTTCAACATAATAAATGGCCAATTTGCAGATTCTTTATTGGCTGTACATTTTACATGCCTTAATTCCTTTACATTTTAGAGAAATATTTAAGGCTATCCTAAGCACCATAGCCTTGTGCCAATGTAAATTCATGGTAGCATGTAATCAAAACAATTTTACACTGTATTGAGGACACATCTATGACATGATAAGCAAGAGCCGCGAGAAGTGCTCTCAGCCGGTTGAACAAAAAGCAGTCAAGCCTTTGCTCATTCAGTAGAGTCAGCTGCCACTATGCAGCAAATGCGTGGCACTAAAGCATGAAATAACAATGCAGCTAAAAGACATAACCTTGCTTATTTTTATCCTTAGAAAGGGTGTTGCTAAGTATAGTCATACATTTGCAGTCCGAGCATGTGCATATGCAGCAAGGTAGCACTAAAAAGTGGGTTCAAGGACACTTTTTCACAGGACACCCACAAACGCTGCTGAACACGTAAGTGCTGTGGTGATAGAGCCAGTCAAACAGGGCGCTTGCCTTGACGAAAGAAGCAAGAGAGCTTGAAGCCAACAAACTAAACAAAGCACATGTGACAGAACCTTGCTAGAGCCAAGCCGAGAAAAAGAGTGGGCCTGTAGTCGGGCATTGTGCGTTAGTGGGGGCCAACAACAGTGGTCTCGTCATGACTATCCAAAATTCCAACACATTAAAACCAATGTATTGAGAGCCACATGCTATCACGTTAGTGCAAATGAAGGCTCAGAGAAGCTGGAAAGGCATTTCGCATGCCTACATTCAGATCTAACATGCAAGAGAGCAAAGTTCCTTAGAGGTCCGACAGTCCAACACTGTGCACTTTATTTCTGCATGCTATGCAAGGCATAGATTGGTTCCTCATGCTTCCTTGGGGTTCTGGAAGCCATCCAGAGCACCAGAAGATAAGCAAAGGTCAGTAAGAGCGCACATGACGGCACAGTCTCGAACTGGATGACAATACACAACTCTTTCACGATGTTCCCCATCTGACATGAAAGAATATAACGTACCATGCCACAAATACCATAACAATTGGTAGATAACCCGTAGGTAATCTGCAGAAAGAACATAAACAAGGCCAATCACTAAACTTCATAAATGAAGGAAGGAGTTTTGTTTTCCCCCAAGACTGTGCAGTTGAGGCAGAAGTAAACAAAAAATTTGAGAAGTTGCTTTGATTTCCTATTCAACACATGCTCAAGGGAAATGCCTCACTCAGTGCAAATGCTGGAGCGTGTGTAGCCCAAATCAACAGAACTACACATGCAAAACTGATCAAACAAACCCATGCTCAGTTTGCACAATCTGAGACAGCCCATGCTGAAACCACCATATGCCCATCTGCAGGCACTGTTCTGACCACAAGACAAGCAAGAGAAAAGATAGCACACACAGACAAAGAAGGTGCTCTCTCCTTCAAATGTGTCATTATTACATCATCAGAACATTTCATCAAGGCACAGTTCCAAGCTTCCTTGACAGGCACTCTGTGATTTCAGCATACGATGTCAAAGGTCATACAAACAAATGTGTATCGTAGACCTACTGAATAGGATAGGTGTAGTACTATATTACTACTGCATTAGTCCTAGAAGAGCACACAATGCAACATGACTAATTGAAAAAAAAATTTCTTTATAATCTACTATGCTGTGTTCACTTTGGCCTAGACAGTCTCTAAGTTCTATGACTAAATATAAAGTATTAGCACAAATACTATGCAACTTTCTTATGTTGCAATTACTTATGTCCTATAGTGACCCCCCCCCCCCCCCTCTAAAAAAAGTGGTCAGAAAAAAAGCGCAATGTTATTTTAGCATTCTTACATCAATCATATGCTGAACGTGCAATGTCTGCCTTCTTGTAGCTTGTGCGCATTGAATACGATTACCCCAAGCCCACAGGCTGCTCTGGAGCTGCACACAAGTGCGTACTAGAGAATAAGCTGGACTATGCAAGTAAGCTATGAGGAGGAAGGAAAGAAAGCTTATAGAAATGATTGCTTGTTTGTATTTGCAAGGCAAAGCCCCACCACACAGCTGACCAAACTACAGGCCCTCTGTTCCTTGATCATGTTCAGTAAGAAAAAACGTATATGCCCACATCAGATTATCGTAAAAACCAGAATATGGGTCATACCGGAACATAGGTCGACTCCCCCAAACTATGAATCTCCAAAAAAGGAATCTTTGAAAACCGCATTATCGCGGGTGTGCCGCGATAATGGGTTGCCCGCAAGGTTGTGCCGCATTATCGCGGCTCACCCTTCCTTTGGTAAAAACGTGACACAACCAGCTACACAGTGTGACATTTCTTTTTATTTGGACACTAATGTTATGTGGCTAAACGCCAGAAGGCCACAAAGTGCTGTCACTCAAACTCATCCAAACATGAGTCCGACGAAGTCTGTTTTTCACTAGTAACGTTCCTGAGTGCATCGTCCTCCATTCCATCCAACGCGTTTCTGATGCAGCATTTTCAGAAAGACGGAAGCAAGCCGCCTCAGCGCAAAGCTCTCCCGCTTCATAAATTGATGCACCCACGATGGTGATCCCTTGTACTTCACCCTCGTGAGCCCAGAGTCGCACCCTATCTTGAGAGCTTTCACGTGGGTGCACTCTGCAGTTATAGGTAGCAACCTCTCACGCAGCTCCCGGACATTTGGCGAGAAGCGTTTCCAGTTTGGGGTGCACTGCAGTCCGTCCACGAAACAGTTTTTTTTTTTTTTTTATTTTTTTGCTGTAGGATGTGATGCAATGCTTTTGGCTCCTCTAGTATCAGACGCTTTTCTCTGATGCACCAAATTCTCGTTGTGCCACCAGGTTGCTATGCACTTCGGCATACTCGATCACTTTTTTTTTTTCTCTTAGAGCCTATCGAACACTGCCGTTGACTACCACTAATTTCTGAAGGAAACAGAAAAAAGAAAACAGCAGACTGACAAAGATAACCGAGGCAAAATGGCATTGCTAGTACACTGTAGGCCTTGCCTAGCCTTGCCTAACGGCGCCGCTGCTGATGCTCACGATGGCGATGGAGGCCTTCGACTTCAGCTGCCCATTGCTGTGAGACTTCTACATTTTTCTGCCAATGAGCGGTATATAATAAGAGAGTTGACTTTTCATTGCATATTTTTGCCAAAAAATTCAACCTATATTTCGCTTTTTATAGTATATATGTGTGAGCCTCTTGTATATCGAAACTGCTATAGCACAAACTTCAGAGGCGACAGACAAGACAATGCGACACACACAAAAGTGCTAACTTCTACCTGAATTTTTATTAGTGAAACCCAATTGAAGCCCAAACATGTACTCTTGTATATGCAATGAATATGCAAATGAAAGTCCCAGACATAAGCAGATCTTCTCTTTGTAAGCTCTCATAAGATGCGAAGCTCATAATATGCAAAAACACAAGATATTAATTTGGCCTGACATCTACGAGGACAAAGAAAAAAAAAAAAAAGCATACCAACACATGTAGACACCTGTTTCCTCTGAAGAACATCAGATGCGAGACAGCGAAGTGTACATTAAAACTGACATAAGCTCTATCTGAGTAAGCTTGTTAGACTGATACAAATAACACAGATAGCACTGAATGAAAAGCCAAGCTTAGGGTTTGTTTTCCTGGCTACTGTTGGGACCCTTTAGGGGGGACGCAACCTTGGTATCGCGAAAAATGGCGAGAAAAATAGATTTTTTGAAAATCAAGTTTACAATTTCTGGAAGCCTTTTTCTATTCGATTGCAAAATATCTACACTGAAAACCACACAGAAGTGCTTCAAAAAATTTGTTCCCCCTTCTAGGTAGAAAAACTTTTTCTGGAAATCGCGAGAAAACAGCGATTTTCAAAAAACTATAACTTCACGATGGCGCAGCCAAGAGTTGGCTGCTTGGGCTCATCAGAAAGAGCATTTCTCCATTTTTAAATTTCCTGCCTCAGCTGGCTCCTCCCTTTAACAACAAGCGCACAAAAAGCAAATGTTTGAAGGTCGTTTTGAGGCCCTTGATTGGCCGTGACCGCCATGTTGCCTCAGCTCGCCTCGCCATTGGCCCGATGCTCGCTCCGGCAGATCATCGTCTGCTGCTTGTGGATCACAAGAACATGGCTCTTGAAATTTGCTACTTTGTGACGTGTTCACGGCTCGACAATCACTTGAGATATAATTACACTTTAGTTAGAAGCTGTTAGCAGATGCACTATCAGATTATTAGGAGCGGGCGCATGGTCTACGAGCACGGCGCGTCATTGCAAGCGGGAGAGCGGTGTACGAGCGCAGCGCGTCATCGGAGTCGTCTTTCCAAACTCTGCTGACAGCGAGACTGCGGGCAAGAACAATGCCCTGGCGGACTCATGGCGACGTGCTTCTTCGCAAGCAACGAAGTTGTAAGCGGATTCAAAATCAGATTACTACGAGTGGGCGGGCAGTCACGAGTGTGGCGCGTCATCGGAGTCCTCTTTAAGCCTCACTCCGCTGACGGCAAGACTGCGGAAAAGAACGACGTACTAGCGTACTCGTGGTGACATGCTTTTTTGCAAGCAACAAAGCACATCACTCGCTAACTTCTCAGAACCGACGGGCATTTTACGCATCGGCAGTGGCTCCAACAGTCAAGCTTGTCAACCCCCCTCCAGTGCCAAAGATTGCTCGGAACAGTGGCTAGCTGTTTCAGGCATCGGCATTCGAAAATGCGATATCAATCGCAGTGCGTGCCGATTTTTTGTCATTGTAGCTATACATTTCGCGCATTGTCACTGAACAGTGCCGCCAAGTGCATCACGCGCCGACCACCCACTCCAGGGTCATATTCAGTGCTGTCAATAAGCTTTTGTGATAATATTTAGATGTTCTTAGAGCTGTGCTTGGTATCGCCAAGAGCATCTATGAATATTTTAAGACAATGAAAGCCTCGTAGATTAGCGTTTCCACGACCGGCCGTATGATGATGCGTTTCACGGCTAGAGTGGCAAAAGAGCATGTATGAAGCAGAGGCACGAAAGTTTATACGCCCGTCTCGCATCATTAAATAAACTGCTAAAAAATTCTTTTGCCATCAGTCTTCTGCCCATAACTTTGTTATTTGGAAAGAAGGCATAGGCTGTCATGGTGTGAGACATTTTTTTATGCAATAAGTTTCTTTCTATATAAAAAATATTCAGTGATTATTTGTAATCAAGTACTTAAATATGTTAATGAAAGGCACACTGAGCAGAAGCCACATGCCTGAGAAAACGAATATCACAAGAAAAAACCCGAGATCACACTTTTTAGGCATTTTAGAGGCGTAAAGAGAAGTTGAAACTTCAAACGCAGTTTTTTCAATATTTTTTGGGGGGCATTATGCTCAGCCCCTCCACGAGGTTCAATGAAAATAATTTGTCTCTCATTAAGTAATTGTAGTATTGTGGTATTGTGGTAAGTTTTGTGAGGCCATTCTTAGTGTCTGTGCCAATTTTCATCAATATCTAACCAGAAACAAGAAAGTCCGTCGAAAACGTCTGTCGAAAACTTCGACAGGCATTTTCTCACAAGTGTGTTTTGGACTTTGGACATTGTGCACTGTTTATTCAAAATGTAGCACGGGCATGACTGGACGAATTTTGATGCAGTTTCTGACAATGTGTGTAGGCAGCCACGATGATCTATATGAAAAAAAAAAAAGAGAAGTGATAAAAAAAAGTCTGAGATTGTCATACCCAATAGTCTTCTTTTGGCTAAAGATCAACACCATTTGCAGCTTCCTGGCATGTTTTGTTACAGCGATAAGCTTTCCACGAGCAGACCATATAAGTCGAACCACGTAGCATGATGTAACTGAGAACTACTCAAGGTATCATGATGAAACTGCATATTTCCCTATTCAAGACACTTATGAGTATGCATGCCAAATTTCATTGCTCTAGGTCAACAAACAAAAAAACGCCAGGCCTGCACGAAAGGCGCAGCACAGTTACAGCGAAAGCTAGAAGAGCGGCCTTTCAGAGCCTTTTCAAAACACTCATTGGGTGACTACTGCAAGCACACTTGCTTAATACCCACTAGGGCATTGATAATAAACTTTTGGGTGGTAGGCCGGCATTCACTACGCTATTTTTCGTCATTCTTCTGAGAAGCGTGGTATCCGCTAAACACTTGCAAGGAATTCGGTGCCAATCGTTAATGCAGTGGCTGACAAAGATAAGGAATTATGGCTTAAGTTGGTATGCACCACAGTTAATAGGGGAACAAGAACAAGCTTTTGTAATGGGTTGAAGCATTGGACAACCCACTCGTTACACTATGCGACGACTGGTTGTTCTTTCACCGTTTTAAAATGCTTTATAAGTCGTATTAACACAATTGCTTTCCCGACATCAAGCCTGCCTAAGGCAAGTTTGCTAACAAGTCCTAAGCACCAGCGTAGCTCAGTGGTAGAATACTGGGCTGGCACCCAGCCGACCCGGGTTTGAGCCCCACTACGTCTTTCGTGCTAGGTTTACCAACAAGTCGCAGGCGCCGGCGTAGCTCAGCGATAGAAAACTGGGCTGGCACGCAGCAGACCCGGGTTTCGAGCTCCACTGTGTCTTTAGTGCTAGGTTTTTTTTTTTTTTAATGTTGCGTGATGTGGTTACGGACGGCGGCGGACAACTGCGTGTGACCCGAGTTGTGATCTCATAACAGCTTTCGCTGTAAAAGTTTTTTTTCAACGCCACCTCCCCTTTAAGAAAAAAAGAAGGTGCACAAGGGCCCAGGGGTGAGTGTAATGCATCTCAAAGGCATTGCTTATAAAGACTATAGTCCTTCCTGGGATACTTGAACACAGACATTTGGTCGGTTTGTCTGTCTGTCACATGATTCGACCACCTGGCTAAAGATTAAGCGCTTGCTGAATATCCAGCAATCTTGAACTGGTGGCTGCGTTCATACTTGTGAACACTGTGAATCGAAAAGCAAATATTACACACAACTGAGGCGCAACTTCGATACGTAAGTATTAGGTGGTGTGTTCCTTTACTATAAAATGCATAGATATGTGATTTTAAAGACCCTAATGTTCCTTAGGCTGCACTGAAAATGCGACGATAAAGACTCTAGTGTTTCTCAGGCTTCGCTCAAAATGCGATGCTATGCACGAAAAAGCCCTCTGCCAACGATATGGTACTGCCAACTGGCAATGGCCCTGGGTTCTACACAAGCTTGTTTCCCAACACCGCTGCCAGATGGCGTCCATATCTCACGCAGTGCCTCCTGTATTTTATCAATGCCAGCCAGATGTGTCAGATTCAACAGAGAGTAGGTGCTGTCTGAGGCAAGGCAAAACATAAATGGCCACTTGATGAAATACAACCCCCTCTACAAATTCATTAGCACGGCCGGCAGAAGACCATGATCGTTCGATGACATTTTCAGTAAAGCACGCAGATATGCGGCCTTCTTTTATGATTTCCTCACTCTGCAACCCGCTACCAAACCAGACAGGTCATACCTGCTATTTCGAATGCTCAGGTAACCTTCAAACACAGCAGTTAACTTCATGAAGAATATGCTCCGAAAGTACTGAATGTTTGGTTTCTTATGCAGAAATATCTAGATGCTCCAGTGCCGTATTTATTCACTTTAATACATACTCCTTCTAGCAAAAAAATAAATTTGTAGTGTTTTCATTTTAAAGCCACTATATTGTTATAACAAATGCCACAGCTTAATTAAGACAACTGCAGACCAATTCTCACCCCTTGGTGTTCGCATGCATACTATAATCAATCGCAAAAAAGTAGCCCCGGTTGTGTTCCATCGCCACACAGTAGAGCCTCAGTGATACGACTGTGGCTCGTACAAATTTTGGGGCGATACAAATTATTTAGTGGTCCCGGACAAGGTCCATTAGCTGGCAACATAATTGAATATGGTTGTTGCGAACCGACTTTCACCCCATGACATTTGATACGAACATACACCAGCGTGCAGACACGAACAGGCTGCCTACTCTGTTGCGGAAGATGTAGCAGCATACAACTACATTTAGTAGTACAGTCAAATCTCGATAATTCGAACTCGAAGAGGCCCGAAAATTTGTTTGAATTAAAAGAAGTTCGAATTAATGAAAGCTAAATAAACGGAGGGCTCTTCATGCAGTGGCACATGTGCATTGAGCTAACACACAAGGGGGAAGTTTCAGAAGACTTACTTTTATTCACAAATCATAGGACATACGTTATTTGAAGTAATCGGTGATGCGCATCTGCACACGTTTTCCTTGAAGCGAGTCAATCAATTTTGCACGCAGCTAGCAAAGCATTTCTACTTTGGCTTCAGCATTCTCCTGGCAAGAGAAGTTGGGCGCAGAAATGTCCAGCGCCGACACTTTCTAGAGACGAGAACTACGTCTGGGTAGAGGAGCGCAGCCGCAGCATGGCCAGCACGTGACGAGAAAGGAGGAACGTCTTCAAGCGGAGAGAAGCAGATTGGCATTTGAGAGAAAACCAACACTCTACAACAGCTTTTATTTTTTTGCTTTCTTTGCGCACATCATTGAAAGGAGAAGGGTTACGTGGCAGGGACAGGAAAAGGGGAAACGTGGCACCGGCGCGTGAGAGACCCCCCTCCCCCTCAAGGAGCAGAGCCGTGCTCCCGCAAGGGGCAAGGGCTGCAGAAGATACAGCCTTTTTCCTTTCCTTCAACCACACATTCATTCGACCCAGCGACAGCTTTCTTTTTTTCCTCTCTCTTTTTGCGCGCAGCGTTGGAAGGAGAAGGGTCTTTAGGTGGCAGGGACGGAAAAGAGAGAAGCGTGACACGGGCGTGTCGCAGATCAGCATTTAAGAAAGAGTACACTCCACCGCAGCCTTTTCTTTCCTTTTCATTTCCTTCGCGCAGAGCGTTGAGGTGTCGCAGGTGCCGCCACGGGATTGGGCGGGGTGCTGAGAGCATTTTCGGAGCGCGGTATGTTCGAATTAACCGTCACAAGTGCTTGCGCCTTCGAATTACCGGGCGTTTTCGCCCATCAGAATACACATAGCTTTGATGGGGCCTCATTGTGAGTTCAAGTTAACCGGAAGTTCGAATTAAGCATGTTCGAATTAATGAGATTCGACTGTATGTGCTGCAAACATACAACTAAATTTCCTCCCAAACCTCAAGCTTCCCCATACGCACAAAAACCATGCGGGGAAGACAACTGTAGATACTAAGTTGTTTTTTCTATGCAAACATTTTTGCACATGGACAAGACAGAAGCAGAATGACAAAGTGTCTCTTCTTATTGGGTTTCACCACTAATGAACAATACTACCGAATTCAGCAACGATGACTACTGCTAATTGGACAACATTATGAAACCTGTTCCCGGAACCAGGCTTCTATGCATTTTTAAGAGCCTCTTCTCACATGTCAATCAGCTAGCCATAACTCAGTAAACAACAAAAAAAGCTCACTCCTACCAAAGGTGACAAAACCAAGCTCTAGCATTTACTGCGACTATGCTAATGTTAGCCAAAGCAATGTTTGTTTCATTCTGTAGTTTTTTTTCTTCCCCAAGTAGGCATATGACTGCTTCCCAAACTCTTTTGTGAAAGTGAACACATGACCAAACACCATGTACTATTAATAGTCACATTTTTAAGACTTCATGCTTCTTTCTTCTTTCTTTGAGCTTGGCTAAAAACTTAGCCGGGACACTATGTAAAATTTATGCAGCCCTAACGCAATTTCATTCGGAGTGCAAAGTACAGAAAATGGCTTGCAACCATCCTGAAGATTTAAAATCAAAGCACCCATGCCCCTTATGCAAAGGTGTTGCTAAAAAAAAATACCACGTCAAGAAGACTGAAATATCTTAACAAACACCTGATCTTTCACACAATCTTAGCTTAACAGAGCTTACACAGAGAAATGACCAACTTAAATGGAAACTTTCATTGCAGAGAATAGGCACATAATGCCATTAATTATATAAAACACCACAGCACAGCATATGAGTTCCCATTACTTGGGAATAAATCACAGTTACTTTTTGCGCGAAAACAAAAACGAAGCAAAAAAGCATGCCACCAGCACAGATCACCAAAAGGAGTTTAAATGCGAACTTGTTTATGCTCATTTCTGAAACAAGAGCAAAAATTTAAAAAAAAAAAGAAGCTGGAGAGAAGCCATGAATCCTGTCAGGCAGATGCCTTTTTTTCACCTGTTCACTAGTGCGCACAATTACAGGATAACAGAGTAATTCATTCAATAGCAATACGGATGGCATGTAAATGCAATAGCCAACACCCCCATGCTATTTCTGTTGCCTCAGGTATCGCACAGGCATGTTTATCACTGCTCCCAAGCAACGCCACATGCTTTTAGATCTCGAGATGGCAGCTATGTCTCCGGCAATGTGCACCCAAAAACCCTTCGAGCCCTCTATGCTAGTCTACAACACTCGTCCACACTTTGTCTACAAGTTGGTTAGAACCCCTTCTTCTCAGTCCTACATGCCAGCTAGTACTTCACACGGTGCTACAATTTCGCGCAAAAAGTAATTGTTCTTAACTACTTACCTGTCTCAGTTGAGCCTTGCCGAACAAGCACGGGTGGCTTGAAGGGCCCTCCCTGACGGGCCCGAATCACTGCCTTTTTGGACGGCGCCGGACACTGAGCCCCAAGCTCAACCCCAGGTGTCAACGCAACAGCACACACACCCTCTTCGCTACCAGGACCACTGCCTTCCATGTGCAGAGGCACTGCCTGCAGGTTGAGGAAATTTAAATGTATCAATACCACTGCAATAAACGTGATACAAACAAATACAGAGAAACTTCGATTAGACGCCCCCCCGCTTTCACGACGACTCGCATTTTTACAATGGGTCAGCTTGGTACCAGCCAAATCACCATATAAATAATCTATTGAAAACCTGTGTTTTGGGACACAGTTTTATGTTGACCCTACATCTTACGACGACTTTCAAATTCCGTCCAAAATAAAAAAAAAATCACCTTTAGTCACACCAAACGTTCACCAAATACGCACGAGTGTAAAATATGAACTTGCACTCCTCTACGTTGATGATTAGACAAGTAGAAATCGAGACAGGATGTCTTAGTTATCAGAATGAAAAATTTATTCTTCTGGCAGTTCAAGCACTTCTGCACACGCTTCGAACATGTGTGAACGCAGGGTCGTTACCTAAAGAAGCTCCGTCCAGAATAGCTTCAGCTGACCGTAAAGCTCTTTTCTGAGATCCTGATATTTTCAAGTTTTCGATCTTTAGTACTTTCCTTGGTTGTCATACAGCTGATCTCCTGCCTTGGCTTGCGACACTCGCAGTCACAAGCTTGAGCATGCAAAAGGACACGATGCAGCTATTTTCACCATGCAAAATAACTTTCACTTGATTTCAACACTCATTGCAACATCAGTACATCTCTAGTTGCCCTTTACAAGGCAACAAACTACAATGCACACAGCTCATTCGAGCACGAAGGCATTCTACGCAACCTTGTGAACTCGTGGTCCATCGCCATTATGTGATGGCAATGACACTGTGTCAAACTCTCTGACGGGAGGCTGTTGGCAATGCAGTTTCAGTTTCGTTTTTATGCCTGGGCAATTTTTAGACTCCATTTATCAGGAGAGAGATGCACATTGAATACGATTTTTTTTTTTTAGAATAAATATTCGCTCGCACCTGTTTCAACTAAGCAACTAAGTAAGCTACCCTTGGCAAGAATAATTTAATCTACCTTTCTTGGAGAAGCCCAAGGTCACATCGTGGGCTTATTCAGGTTTTCTGTACCTGTTTTTTGTGCAAGGCTGAATGTCGCTACATTTATTCCTATATTTTCGATTATACAATGCCTAGATTATACGACGGTTTTGTGTGGTTTCTCGAAAGCCGTATAATAGGGGTATCACTGTATATTAATATGTGAAAAAGTCACAAGAAAAGGAACACCTTTTTATTAACCACAAAAAAAACAAGCAGATCCCCAGCTCACGTTCCATACTTAATCAAGGGCCATAGCAAGGTATGCCTGTTGGCAAACAGTCAACTGCAGGCTTACTTTCTGTCATCTAAAAACCATTATTCAGATGGGACACCATATTGTTTGCTTCAACAATGTAAATAAATGAGCACAAAAAATTAAATACGGGGTGCTTCAATAAAGTCTCTAACTCATTAGTGCATAGTACTGTAAGGAGCTGTGTACGCTTCACCTTCCGAACACCTATCACCTAGATCGTGCTCTACCAACCCGACTGCCTTAACAACCCGACTGCCTTAACTTGGAAACTTGCCCCAATCAGTCAAAATTGAAGCCAACAGAAGTTAATTGTGCAACACAAGTGCTAACGAGGTAAATCTGCACAAAAAAACAAGAACAGGCCTTTTTTTCCACTCCTCATTTTGAGAGAAAGCTCAACACAGATAATTTTCTGCTTACCTCAATACCATGTCCCTTACTCATTCCTATTTCTATTTTAGCTTTCATAAGCTGGAAGACAATACTGTCACTAACTGGTAATTAAATTTGAAGAGTGCTAACACAGACACACAGTAAAACCTCGTTGATTCGAAGTCACTGGGGCCATTAGAAATCTTCGAATGAAGTGGGCTTTCGAATTAACAGAACATACAAATAAGTGGCATGCAAGGAGCTTGGAATTATTCCAAGTATTCAGGGCTGGTCGTTGGGTAAATCATGTCCCGCTGGCGTTGCGAGACATTCAATGTGTTTCCTGCACGTCACTACTGCATTGCAGTGAAGCAGATTGTGTTTTCTGCAAGCTCACAATTTGGTTGACCGCGAGACTTTTTTTTTTTATTAAAGACGATAGTCTTTCTTGGGGACCTTCGATGCAAAAAATTTGGTCTGTATGTCTGTACATTTGTCTGTTTGTCCACCCTTAACAACATCCTCGATACCCTAAACAAAAAAAGGATACCCCAAACGACCGACCCCATCCGCAGCGTGCACCAATATTGCTCAAGGTTCAGCATTCATACTTGTGCGATTGTCAATTAAAAAGTAATTATTGACCACATCTGAGGCACCATAGCAACACGTCAATATTTTGTATGTATATCTTTTACTAGACAAGGCCTACATAAGCAATTCTAAGGACCGCAGCGTTTATCACGCTGCGCTGACCATGCAGCGCTTGCGCAAAAGGCAAGTGTTTCCAACCCTTTGCTAAGACGACACTGTGGTGGCACCTACCCGTCGCCTTGCGTTCCACACCTTATCACCTCCAAGATGGGCGCGCACGCCGTGCGCGCGCTTCGTTTTCCAAGATAACTGCCAAATGGCGCTCATGCCCCACATGTGATGTGACTTGATGTGCTGGTTTGCCTCCGCTGCACGCTTGAGGCACTTTAACGCAGCACCTCCAGAATACCATTGACCAACTTTCTTGCGCAGAACATTAAATAAACGTTTTGTTCACTCTCTCCAGACGCAAGACTATCGTATTTCGACAACATTTGCAGTGTAACATGCAGATACGGGGCCAATTTTTTTTTGTGCACATGAAGGAGCGAAGCTGAGGCGCTTCAGTTGCCGCTTATTAGTATCAATACATTCAATTGCCTTGTATCTCTTAAGGGCCGTCATTTCCGCGGATTTGCAGCGAAATCGAGATCGATAACTGGCACATGGCACCCAAAGTTATCGCATTAACCGGGCTAGAGCTGACTGGCGCTTCGAATTACACACTCAGACTTACATTGGAAAATACAGGACAGCAGAAATATTTTGAGTTAAGCGATATTTCAAAATAACAGAGTTCATATTAAAGAGGATTTACTGTATGTAGTCATGAGAAAATATAAGGCTTTTTTGAACAAACAGCCAAAAATGTCTGTGCCATATTCTCGAATAACCACTTTAAAGGGCAATGTAATTTTTTCACAAAAACATAAGACATCAGTCTCTAAAAGCAACGCCTTTCATTGCAAGGCATACAGTGCAAGGCATGGTGCTTTATCATAATGCATCACCAGAAACATGCAGTCATTTGCCAGCCTGTTCAGCTTTAATGATGTGAAATACTGCACAAGGGAACATATCTTGGAAAGTCACAGTCCAGGAACTCAGCCAATGTTTGTAACCCCATGACATACACATATGCACTTACGTATGCAGGGGTGCAACAGCCGAACTAGCATTTGCAGCAATTTTTAGAGCAGCAAAATGTTACTTTTCGAGCACTAAAATAAAAATTTTGAGCAAGTTACAGGGGCAAAAATTTTTATCATGAAAGACCTACTTTGGAGCAGTGTTAAAAAGAAGGCTTCCATTTTGAAAAAAAGGTATGTACAAACCATTCAACATCCCCTAAATCGTGCAGAATGAATATGAGCACTGCTATTTTAATAAAAAGTAGTATATTGAACCACCTCACTACGCAAACAATGATAAAGTCCACATTAGCATTTGCCATGCCACTCAAATTTTTGACACTTTCAGGATTCAATTGTGGATTAGCCAAGCTGGTGACCTTAGCGGTGGGGAAAAAAAAAAATGGCACAACGTTTTGGTTTTTTTTTTTTAGGGCTGCACAAATGTTATACAACGCTCCAAATTATTGCCAGTAACTTTTTTAAATGTCAGTGATCATACTAGTATTTACAACTATGCAGCGTATACACGCATGAGTAAATAAACAAACTTCTGTGTTCTGTGACTAATGCTAACAGCCCCTTCTGAATTTTTAAACGCTTTTTTGCAGGCCACTGGTGTACTGCAGTGAAGGTGGTCTGAGCAACGTCCTGCACGGGTTAGAACAAGGCCAAGAAATTTTCAAACCGCTACAGCACTCTCCCCCCCCCCTTTTTTTTTTTACGAAAGAGTTAGGTTTGGGGCACAACTTTTCAGTAGATAGGGTAACAAAGGCACACGCCCATTGGCCCTGCGATGACACCGCATATCTATCGTATGCGCCGTTGCTATGGCAATCAATATGCTCGCCGGCAACGTGGACGTTCAAAGCACGTCGAGTTGGATCGCGCGCAGTAACATCGATATACGCTTTCAGCTTTAGTTCCTAACATGCCATAACCGTGTTTACTGACTAGAATATTCATATTTGCCGAAAAGTGTTGCTGGATACGGCAACATATTTTGGTCTTCAAGTTGCGCTGTATTCGCTGCGATCAGCAGACCGATGCAACGTTCTTACTTGATCTGGTCGATCACTTTTCGAGAGTGTCCTATTGTGATTTAAGGTAAAGGTCGGCGCACGTAGATCCCTGGACTAATTGAGGACGCAAACTTCAAATGGCCACCGTGGCCTTCATTCCTCACTAAAATTAGCCCAGCTGAAGAAATTTTGAGGCTGGTCGGGCATTTTGGCGCAGCGTGGCAAAATTTCGACCAATGGAGGGTTTGAAGAACCTTGGGACTCCAGCTTCGGCACAACACTTCGTCACCGCGGATGACAACCTCGCGACCTGTGGGCTGCGATCTGTCAAAGAACTGGTGAGGCAAAGGGGATAGAGTCCGACAGTGATGGTGAAGACGCCGACGTGTGCGAGGTCCTGCCGTTGACGTCGGAAAACCACCACGCCCTCGATCTCCTGTGCCGCACCGTAAGTGCCGAAAGCGTCAGTGAAGAAACCACGGCACGGTTTTATGCCTTTCAGACGGCTTTCTTGAGGGACAACGAAGGCAAAAAAGTTAAAAAAAACATCATGGACTTCTTCAGAAACTAGTAGTTGACTTTAATAAAGCTCTTGTTCATTTTCATGATCAGCTTTAACTTGTTTTGGTTCATACGAATTCGGAATGATACGAATATTTTGTGTGCTCCCTACTAATTCGTATCGAGATTCTACTGCAGGGTGCATAGCGACCACGAAAAAAAAAATTTACGGGTTTTTAAGGACTTTCAAGGCCCCAACTAAGGATTTTCAAGGACTTGAGAAATAACATTTTCTAAGACCGTAGAAAAACAACAATTTTTTACAGCATGGAAGCACATATTTTACTGTAAGGAAGAAAATGCAAGCACAATTTTCATATATGCTGCTTTCATTGCACTGTTTTCTGCTGATTTCAACATCCATTTTGCTGATTCACCTCACAATCGTACTGCACACACATACACACAAAAGGGGACTAGGTTTCATTGTACGGTTTTCGGCTAATTCACCTCACAATTTAGACGCATTGCACACACGCACAAAAGGGGACTAGGTTTCATACCACTGTTTCCTGCTGATGTCAACATCCCTTTTGCTGATTCGCCTCAGTATCTAGGACGTATTGCACACATACACACAAAAGGGGCCTATTTTCAAACAGTGGACTCGAGATATTCAGTACTCGAAGCTTCCCTTCAGGTTTTAAGTTCCAGAAGCTTCCCCTTCAGGCTCTCATACATGTCTGCAAGTTCCAGGGACTTCTCGTTTGCAGTTTTTCTTAAACTGTTGGACTTCACAATCAAAGTGATGTCGCTTGTGGCTTCCGCCCGCAGAGCGTACTTGTCGGCACAGGCTGTTAAGTCAGCGATTGTTGCTTCCAGCCTCCTCTTCTTTGTCTTGATGCTCTCTATCTCTTCTTCAATGTGGCTTCTCTTTGATGCCCTTGTCTGCTCCATCACTTGTTTTTTCGTATCCTCCAAGTAGGCCCGATAACGGTTGTGTGCGGCTGCGACAGACTTCTGCAACTCCTTCGTTATGGCAACGTTCAGGATGCCACCAGCTTTGCTTACAGCATCACAAACGATTCGCTGTGACACATACGAGATGTCCTTAAGGTTTTCGACAGAGACCTGGCGGTTGACGCTGAAGCCTCTTTCAACAGTTGCCTGCCCATGGCTCAAGATGAGAAGAAGCCGGATAACCTTCCACAAGTGCATGTAGGATGAGTCACCCTTCAACAACTCAAGGGAGAACTCGTCCAAGCCAAGAGTGTGTTTGTCAAACTGCCGCAGGTTGTGTTACTTTTCTTGCAGAAGTTCTGTGTATTCCCCAAGGACAGAATCGCGCTCATGCTCACCTAATCGACCAACTGCAATAAGTGCACCTAGGACCTTTCTGAAGCCTACAAGGCAGTCATCTGGCTTTGAGGCCATTTGACGGGGATCAAAAGATGACAGGTTCCTAACCAGATGGTATGTCAGTGGGCTTTTCTCCAGAATCTTCTTGGTTGTGCTTATAAGGAACTGTTTGCATTCCATCCTAAAGGCAAATACATCTTTGGCGCTCACCTTCGCGGCTTTGAGTACTTATTCAGCAGCGTGCCCAATATCAACTTTCTCTGATGATACATGGTTATTTGGGTCTGCGACGTCCATCTTCAGCACGCCGACAACTCCTGTGGAAGCGGACAGCACCGAGCACTTCACGAATCTCGCAAGAAGCTTCCTCACGAGGCACTCGAGATCTCTTTTCAAAAGGAACACCAGTGGTTTGTCCAGCTGATATTCCAAGAGGAACGGTTTTAGAATCATCACGATGCCCAGAGCAAACTTCAGTTTGGCCAACAGCAGTGGGTCCTGGCAAAAGTCGCTGAGCTGGATGAACGATGCACACTTTGGCAAGTGCACCTCTTTCTTTTTTGCACATGCGACGTACTTTTGCACGTCACCCCAGAGGGTTATGGCACGTTCAATGACGGGAACATTTTCTACCCAGCGACGAGAAGCGAAGCTGAGAGGAAATGTTACTTGGCCTGTCACAGTAGAGAAGTCTTTCCTTCGCGCTGGCGCATCATGAAAAATGGCACTGAGGCTTGAAAGGAGATTCTCTAGGCCCCATTTGCTGGCAACAACGTCCGCCCTGTACGCGTTATGTATGGTATGAAGTCCGCAAGTGCCCAGGTCCAAACACTGAACTTGATGGTTCTGCTGCAGGTATTCCTGCATTCCTCTAAAACACTTCAGGTTTACATTAGGGCCATCCATTGACAGCTGAACAGCTCTCACCAGCGGCAAATCTTCCAGGGCACCCAGAAGCTTCTCTTGAAGGTCTTCGGCAGTTGAATGTCCCATGAACACCGACGTATAAAACCTCGTGGTCACCCGCTCGGGCAATGTGCTCCAGTAGCGCACATGAATGTCCATTTGTTTCCTCTGCAGGTAGTCGTTCAAAGACTCGTCGAACAGAACGGTGTAACCGTCCGACTGCTCCAATTCGCGTTGCAGGCACGAGAGAAAAAACGGTCTCAGACCATGGCACACCACGTATGCAGATTTCCTCTCACTGCAGGAAAATGCCTTAGCGATTTCACTGTCCGGAAACATTTTCTTGAAAAGGTCCCCCGTATGTGCGGACGATTTGTAGGAGTAGTGCACCGTGACCATTTTCAGGGTCCACAGTATCTCCGCGTCGACCACACTCTCATGAGCTTTGCACAGGCTGCTCACATCTGACGACGTTGAACTTGAAGGAGTTGGCTCGACGCGTTGCTTCTCAACAGCTGTGAAGTGGCTCCGCACAATACTATGAGGTGTGGTTGCTGTCATGTTCTCCACATGCTTTGCGCTTTTCATGTGACTTTTGAGGGCAGACTCCCCCATTGACGACACGTCGAATGTTTTTGCACATATCTTGCACTTAGCTCGATGCGAGTTCGATGTGTCCGGAGAAATCCACTCTTTATAAGCAGCACCGGTTAACCAGGCGTGCTGGAAGTTGCATTTTCCCGGCATATTGCAGCTGCAGAAGACGACTTGGACTATCCACAGACCATGTTTCCCACTACACCGGTAAGGTAGGCTTAGCTTTGGCCGTCGCTACCGCTGAGACCACGCCAGACTGTCGTACAGTCGTACTGCGCCACGGAGGAAGGAAAAAGGTAAGGAGAGGGCATGCCCAGCCGGCGCAGGGCGTAAAAATGTGGCGGAAATGACATCATGGCAACCATATTCAGAAGGCACAATGGCGGCGTTGCTATGGTTACGTGTTGCGCAGTGGAGTGAGTCTAGCAGTGAGCGGCCGCGGCTGGCGGCGGAATGTGTGCCTCCCCAGGTCTCGTGCTGAGCCGTGGCAGACAATATCTGTGCTCTGCGCCACGTTATTGGTTACGCACTGTTCTCCTGGCTGTTACATTACTCTTAGCAACTTTTACAAATCCCTTTGTCCATCACGGGGTTTCAACAGTGCGTAGAACAAGTGCATATCCATGTGTCGTGCGGCTAATGATGCGGATATGAAGCAGTTAGTGCTCAGCGAAATTGCGTTGGGCACCATGACGAAGCTGAATGACGACGACCGCCTTGCAGGTCAGTGACGGTTGAGCAGTGCTCCTGCTTGTGACAACGGACGACGCTGTTGAGCCCAGCAAGACGCCATGAGGACCATGTGCACATACGTAGTTTCGTGTTGTGTGTGTACAGTAACAACTTGCATGTGCGTATTAAAACACCTTTTCTGTTCCGCTTGGTACACTCTCCACCAGCATTGCATGTAATCTCAACATAACAGCAACCACGTTCAACTGTCACTAGCACCGTGCTCAAAGTCACCACGGTCGCAGAACGCTGGCACCGGTGATTTTCACGCGGAACACGGACACAGTGGCAGGACGCTGCGTCGGCCGCGTGGCGGAATCCAACCGTAGAAGGAGCACGACCGATCTTGTTGTCTGCACAGTTACTGAATTAATGACGTGAAAGCACTCGCCGTTGTCAGTACATCTAGCGCGCGTTCTCTCATAGTTGCTTCTTTGTCGGCGAGCTGTTACTCCCTGTTATTACTCGGACGAAGCGATTTCGCTGAAGGTGTCCAGCTGACTCAGAGTGATGAGCCCAGTTCCATTAGTTTCGGATCGTCACGACACACGCGCTGCGCAGCCCACGTGCTTTCCGAGCCGGAGAGGGAGTCGCGCCTTCTGCTTCGCATTCATATGTAAACAAGAGAGGAGAATTTGCCTACTCAATATGGCCGACTTCTGGCTTCATCGCGGCTTCACAACGAGTGACGTCAGGGCCGCTCCTTACCTTTCCTTCCTCCGTGTACTGCGCAGTAGCTACAGGAGTGGAGTGGATTGGATGCCTTGCTGGCTCCAGTACATAGTTGCCAGGTGTTCAAGCGGAATCCGCTAAAACTGGTTGAACCGAAGCCTATTGACGAGATTCAAGGAAATTTAAGGACTTGAAAAAATTCAAGGGTTTTCAAGGCCTTAAAAATGCTATTATCAAATTCCAGGGTTTTCAAGGGTTTCAAGGACTGCTACGAACCCTGTACTGTACTGAGTGTCAGTAACGACAGACTGCCATCAGTTAGTTTCCATGGCCCAGCAATATTTTTAACGAATTCCATGACAATTTCCGGATTTCTTTAGACACGCCCATATTTCCTGACAATTCCAGGTTTTCCAGGATATTACACACCCCAAAAAGTCGCAACATGTTGCCTCCTATTTCAGCATGTCACTGAAACTTTCGATATGATGCAATTGCCAACACCAGGCACATGGGAAGCCTGCCGACACAATGAGACCAGCATTCGCCCCCAACCACTGACTCATTTATATAGTAATCCTAACATCAAGCCACAGAGAAATGTTTCTTAATCCACATGTTGAGCTTAGCCATCAGTAAAATGCACATTCACTTAGTTTCCTCACACAAAGTTATATCTTTCACTGAGAATAATAAACTGGAAAGCTCGAACTGCTCCTGTTCATCACAAGTGAAAGGCTCGAATTAGACGCCGCATGAATTTTATAACAGCCATGCAATTTTCACTTTATGTACATAAACTTAACTCACCTCTTGCGGCTCTGGCCTCAAAACTGAATCCGGAACTTCCTGGTTCACAGACTCTGTGAGAGAAAAAATATGAACGAAAAAGCAATAGCTTGACATTTGACATCACATATGTAATGAAAACATAAACAGGTGAACATTTTGCTAGATCGAAACCTGTCAACCTATCAGAGAAGTACCGAAACAATGCCAAAAAGCAATGCTCTTGGGAGGTTTTTATCAAAATGCAATTTTGAATGAAAGGGAAGCAATGTATTCATTGAGAAGCACATGCTATCAGCACTTATTTGGGGCAATTCAAGCGATGCAAAAGTACAGCAATGCTTCATCCAAATAGCTGAAAGCAAAGAAGATTTGAAATTCAGGAAGACTATACGCACAAAAGCAGCATCAAAACAAAGTTGCCTATTCAAGCTGCATTGCCTGCAAGAACATTCATGCACACATGACCGTTCCAAGAGGTTCACTAAGACATTCACTGTGCCCTGTGTGCTTCACCAATCAATTTCGAGTCGCACTAGCCGATACTTCTTGTTAAGAATGAATGAAAAGGAGTGTAAATGTGCATTCGTATCTATGAGCCTTAGTTAATCATAGCATAGAAAAAACATTAAAAGATATCCATCATGAAAGTGAAAAAAAAAAAAAAAAACACCCCAAAAACCTACTTTAAAGGACTGATCAGAGAAACTACCATCTGAGTCGATTCGTGGCTGCCCACAAGCGTAGAAAGGGTGTGCCTTGCCCAAGTGACGGTAAGGTAACCATGTCAACAAATGCTTAGCAAAAGCTTTTCCTACCTACCACCTTGTGGCTTTTCCTTCTTAAAGCTTTTAACTGAAAAACCAAATCTGCAAAACAAGATCACCTTGCCATACCAAAGAGAACAGAAGTCATTCTAGCAGAGGAGAAACAATGCCACATAGAATATGTTTCATGACCAATTGAGGTTCGACTTTGTGATGACCAGGTTTAACAGAGGCAGACAGTGACCCAGACAAGCCAGTCTAGATAGAACTTTATGTTCAACCAACTAACCATCATGGCATGGCTCACGCACTGCTTCAAGAACTGTCTCATGCTTGCCTGTTGTGACAGTAGCGCCATCTTCGGGCATTCCCATGGCTGCTACCTCTTGTTCACGAGACTCGGTGCCCAACGAGGCTGGTTGTTTCTCGACATGCTCTGGTGCCATCTGCATATCATGAGTGCTGTGCCCTTCTCTGCTCTCCTCTGCTTCGGCCATCCCTTCCTCTTTCATAACGTGAACAGACGCACTACCATCTTGAAAAAACATGGATATTGTGCCCTCGTCTCCAGACTCAACATACTGTTGTGACTTCTCCTGCAGGCTCCCTACAATACCTGTGCATAAAAAACAAGAAAGCCGTGGCTTCATTCACGAAGACTAGCTATTCAAAGAAAAATATTAAAGAACAAAAATAAAGCACAGCATGTCACAGAAATTTCACTCAGGCATCAATTCATTCCACCAGTTTCACCACATCTCTTTAATTAAGAAACACAAAAATCAAAGTGCTGCAGAACACATAACGAATTTTCAAGCAATGCGTAGTCTATGTGAAAATTTGAGAACGTCATATATAAAAACATGACCGATTTCATGCGTAATATTCAAAAAGCAATCACCCGTGCCAGTAGAAAAATATGCCTGACCTAAAGTGGAGTGAAAAGAAATGAAATAGGTGCACGGTTTCCATGACCATTGACATACAGTCAAAACCCCGCTGCCTACCTTAAACTTCACTTTCAGAAAACACTTCAGACCTATTATTCAAACTTGCAGTACAGGCCCACTCAGAAATATTGTGAGATGCACAAGATGCATTTTTCATGTACTAGTTCTTTTTCAGAGTGCTTAGGCATCTGATGTGCTGTCATCATCATGAAGAGACTACTTCAGATTAATTGATTTGATTGATATTTCGGGTTTAACGTCCCAAAACCACCATATGATTATGAGAGACGCCGTAGTGGAGAGTCCAAAAATTTTGACCACCTGGGGTTCTTCAACGTGTGCACAAATCTGAGCACACGGGTTCAGAACATTTCGCCTCCATCAAAAATTCAGCCGCCACAGCCGGGATTCAATCCCGCGACCTGCGGGTCAGCAGCCGAGTACCTTAGCCACTAAACAACCGTGGCGGGGCAAGAGAGACTAGTTCAGAGAGTACATCTGGGCACAATACATCGAACGCAGCGAACCTGATGCTGCCACACACAACTGCTGGCAAGAACAGCAGCAGCAGCAAAATCGATTAATTGAGTGATATGTGGGGTTTAACATTTTATAACCACCATATGATTATGAGAGACGCCATAGTGGAGGGCTCCAGAAATTTCAACCACCTGGGGTTCTTCAACGTGCACCCAAATCTGAGCACACGGGCCTACAGAATTCTCGCCTTTATTGGAAATGCAGCCACCGTAGCCAGGATTTGATCTCGGCTGCGGCGACTACATTTGGCTAAGTAGTGGCTAAGCTGCCGAGTACCTTAGCCACTAGACTACCGTGGCGGGGCCAGCAGTAGCAAAATTGAGAAGTCCTGTTCCCTCATGAGTGTGCTTCCTACCCATTTTTTTTTTCCAGCAAAAAAACTTCGGTTAGAAAAATTGCACAACTCATTTTCTCTTTAATGATGATGTCGAACTAAAGAAATGGGTGCTACTGAGACTCTTCATAAGATTTGCTCAGGAAAAATGTGTTCTTGGAACGGTTTCCCTGCACGCTCACAAAGTGGAAGAGCTCCGTGCAGCAACCAAACATGCCAGTTGCTCATACCACTTAGTTGGACATGGCACGAATAATATACGGGCACATAAGCCCAACAAAAGAAGCGGCATTATGTTCTGCATAAAAGTAGAAGAAAGCTCTTAGTAAGACACAGAACATGATCAGGGACTTTATACAACGACTAGATGAACAGGACTAGAGTGCAGGGAGGGCAGAGATTTGAAAAAAGACAATAAAAGAGTTGGCCATCCCCATTGCTTACTATGCCAAACGAGCATAACAGTTTTACCCACAGAGCACTCTGTTACAGCTAGACCATATCCACACATATGAATCCTTGCTCACTGCAGAAACTTTAAAAAGCAGTTCCAGATTTGCTAAAGCATCAGTGCTGGAGATGAACATCAGAGCTACAACATGATTCCCGGACTAACCTGCAGAGCAACAAAGCCCTAATCCCAATCTTTGCCTTCTGAAAGAGCAAAGTGATTAGTCGTTAAGAGGAGTAGAGGATTTTAAAACAGTAAGAAATTGTGAAAAATGTCAGCTTTCCAAAAAATAATGCTCAGAGAAAGAGTATTATCTCATCGTAAAATAACCCTTATTTATGTTACAGGCTCAATAGAGAAAATTACAAATGTTTTTAATACTGGAAACGTGATTTTCTTGGCTCTGTAACTCCTGAGAAGGTAAACTTCCTAAAACTTCAGTGGGGCATCTGGCTCACGGAAATTTTAAGAAAGTTTCTTTGAATTTATTTAAACAAACTTAGTATCCTTGCCAGCAACACCTGAACTACCGGCTAAAGATTTTCCCTTTTTTTTTAATCAACCCTAAAGCAATTGATATAATTATTAGATAAGTACCAGAAAATAATAATAATATTATCTGGGATTTAACATCCCAAAACCATGATATGATTATGAGAGACACTGTAGTGTACAGCTCTAGAAATTTCGACCAATTGGAGTTTTTTTAACACACACGTAAACTACCGTATAAACCGAATTATAAGTCGAAATATTTTCAATAAAACAACGAGCTAAAGTTGCCCCTCGTCTTATATAGCGGTGTCTAGCCGACAGTGCACCACTGTCTGGCAACATGTGGCTTGCATGTGCATGAGTAGCTGGACACGGTCATATTCACATTCAAATACAATAGCAGGTTGTTTTATTTCTCTCTTGTCTGTTTTTTGTGTTCGTGATTTGCTTCCGATCTGTTCCAAGTTCTCGCTCCGCTTGACATTGTGTTTCATTTTTAGTGGTCTTTTTTCGTTCACTGAATTAGTAGCGGCACGAGAAGGCAGTACTCAGCTGCGTTTAAACTAGAGGTTGTTAAGTTCACAGAAGCGAATGAGAAAATGGCTGCTCAGCGCCGCTTTGGTGTATCAGAAAAAAGCGTGCACTATTGGAGGGTGCAGAAAGGGAAGCTGCAGATGTGCAATCCTGGGAAAATGTCACTTCGTGGGCGAAGTGCGGTTCATCCGCAGCTGGAGAATATGCTAGGGAACTTTGTGAGGGAAGTTCATGCGTGCTCGCTGCCAGTGACCGTGGATACCATTCGCAAGAAAGCTGTGGAGCTCGCTCAAGAAGCTGGGCTCACAAGAGAAGAGTTTTGTGCACCAAACCCTTAGGTGCATCGATTCATGAGATGCAAAGGATTTTCTTTCCGGTGGCGCACATCCATCTGTCAGAAGTTTCCAGACGAGTTCGAGGACAAGCTTATAAACTTTCAGGCCTTTGTGAACCGGCTTCAGGAGCAGAACAACTACATGATGGGGCAGATTGACAATGCTGATGAGACCCCCGGGTGGTTTGACATGCCTTCATCGACCATGATGATGTAGTGTGGTGCAAAAGATATGAAGCTGTTGTCCATTGGCAACAAGCACTCGCACCTCACTGTCATGCTGGCATGCATGGCAGATGGTAGAAAGCTTCCACCCTTCATCATTTTCAAACGTTAAGACAATGCCGAAGGAAGTGTTCCCGCCCGGTGTTGTCTTTCGCGTCAACAAAAAGGGATACATGGACGAGGCCATGATGCTCGAATGAATACAAGAAGTCTGGAACCATCAGCCAGGTGCACTGCTGCGTCTTTGCAGCATGCTGGTGTTAGATGCGTTTTGTGGTCACTTAACCGACGCTGTGAAGCGTGCACTGGGCGATGGAAAAATGGACCTCGCCGTGATACCAGGTGGTATGACGTCCAACCCTCCAACTGATCGATGTTGTGCTAAACAAGCCGTTCAAGGACCGAGTGCGGCTGGAGTACCAAAAGTGGATGTCCGGCGACAACCCAAAGACACCGACGGGCCGTTTACAGAGGCCTCCGCTTGCGACTGTTTGTGACTGGGTGCTTTCCGCCTGGCGTTCCTTGCCAGATTCCATGCTGGAAAATGCTTTTAAGAAATGTTCCATCAGCAACTCGCTGTATGGCACGGAAGACAACGCACTGTGGGAGGCGGCCAGCGGCAAGCTCTCGTCTTCAGTAGACAATGGTGCTTCGTCTGACGAATAGGAACAGTTGCGATGGTGGTTGAAGAGAGCTCCGACGATTGGGGTGCAGTGCGCCCAATTCGCAAATAAATGTAGTTCGGCAATTTCGGGTTGTTTTTCTTTTTTTTTTCTTTTTCGGTAACCTGAACTTGGAGGTTACCGATATTCCCACTCGAACTTGGATATTCCCACTCGACCTATAGTACGGTTTATACGGTATGTATACGGGCCTCAAACATTTCCCCCTCTATCAAAAATGCAGCCACCGCCGCCAGGATTCGATCTCGCGACCTTTAGGTTAGCAGTCAAGCGCCATAAACACTAGACCACCGCATCTAGTACCAGCTAATTGCTAGAAACCAATTTTTTACCTTCCAAGTTAGAAAACTATATTTGATCTAAGAAATGCACATTATTCATTTAATTTGTTTCAGCCAGTGGAGGTGGAGCTTTTAGAAGAACCACATTCTTCTGAAAAGTAGCTCTTTGTATTGCTTGTGAGTTAGCATAACAACCTGTAAATTGTTCAATTAAAATGTAGAAATTTGTCTTCACTTCCTTTCTGAAAGAGACATATGGAATCTGTTTGCCAATTTGAAATATCTGTTCACGATGCACATGCTGGCCAATTTTCACTGAGATTGGTTAATAAATAAAATACTTTTTTTTTTTGCAAGACCCTCCTCTGCCCTTAAAACTGTAACAATCTTGATTACCTAGTACTTTTTTACAAAGTCGTCTATATTGTTGGCTACACAAGTACTGGAAGGAGGCCTAAGATGCCGGCTGTCCACTTGGCTGTCTACCGCGAGTACTAAGTACTACTGTACACTGTGAGTAGCCAGTGCTAGCCAGCATTAACCTACATTAAGCACCACTTATCCAATACAATACAACCTCGTTGATTCAGTCACTGGGACCGTAAGAAATTTTTGAAACTGAGTTTTTGAAATAACGGAACATGCAAAGAGAGGGATGTGGGAACTTGATACCAGCTAGTTTACGGCTCCAAGGATTATGTTTTACAGTAGTAATACCAGGTCACGATTTTTCTGCAAACAAGAGGAAATGCCGAGCCTCACTACTGCCATGGTAAAAAAAAGAAAAAAAAATACGTTGTGATTAACTGAAATCCATCCCTGCAAAAAATAAGACATCTTCACTGCAACATAGTACTGACATGCGGGCAGCACGTTACCTGCTCTTCGCTGTAGCAGCACAACGATAGTTATAGCGCGAAAACAGAACGACAAAAAGACAAGAAGAACACGAGCTCTTGTCTCTTTGTCGTTGCTCTGTTCTCCTACTATAACTATCGTCATGTCATACCAACTGGCCTAAACTGCCACACTTCTATGCAGCAGCAGGTCACGATGCGACCCTTTGCCCATTCTTTCTAGTAAAATAAAGAATAATGGACAGTGAGACAAAATTTGTGATGCTCTGGCTGAAAAACATGATTATTGAAGCTTTCGCACCGACCTTTCGAAGTAGGCGTTGCATGCCAGAATTCCACCAGCAGTGCAAGTGCGCAAATTGCTGGAGCAACCGGAACTCGGAGGTTCGCATACATTGGGAATTCTACCAGACTGTCCTTTATCAATTGCTTCATATTCCCAGAAGGAATGAGTAAATGAAGACACAATGACGTTGTGAGAAGTATGCAACATGCTGCCTAAGCATCACCACTGTGTTGCAGTGAAGCACGTTTTGTTCTCCACAGCCGCACATTTCAGCTGATCACGAGACCGTTACATCCCAATCTTATTTTTCGTGCCTGAAGTAACGCGTTCGATGCTCTAACCACTGAGCTACCACAGCGGCCTATTCGTGCTTGAAGTATTGATGCTGGAGTGTGTAAGCTGTTATTCATTAGTATCACTACAGTACATTGCCTAGTGACTTTTAAGGGCTGTCGTTTCCATGGTTTTGCAGCAAAATCGGGATAGAGAATTGGT
Organism: Rhipicephalus microplus; assembly: GCF_043290135.1. Taxonomy (NCBI): domain Eukaryota; kingdom Metazoa; phylum Arthropoda; class Arachnida; order Ixodida; family Ixodidae; genus Rhipicephalus; species Rhipicephalus microplus. The sequence goes on along the minus strand of NC_134710.1, from coordinate 431,648,388 downwards.
ACACTGCATCCCATGTTTTCAAATTAACCAGACAGGTGCAAACCACCGCTTCTAATTATCCGCTCAAACTTGCATTGCAAAATAGAGGACCGTGAAAATACCTTGAATTTAGCGAGATTTTGAAATAACCGAGTTCAAATTAATGAAGTTTTACTGTATTAGCCCATGCTAACCAGCGCTGGTATACAGCCTGCAAATAAATCCAGTAGGCAAGGACACCAAAAGTCATTATTTCCTCCTATTTATGCATTCTAGGGAGGTTCACTAAGACATGCACTCTAGTTTATAAAAAAAATGGAAATTCAGAGTCGCCATAGAAATCTTCCGAGTGGCATAAGGATTCAACAATGGCGACACAACCTGCCAACCCACCTTGAGAGCCATCGTGACTATCTGAAGCAAAATTGGAAGGGTGCGCAGGGGAAGACACATCAGCGGTTGCAGAATCTCCAGCTGTGCTAGGCAGGCCTTGTTCGTGGAGCTGCTGTGACTGTCCTTGCTGGTGTTGCTGTTGCTGGTGTTGTTCTAGACAATGCAGTGAGTCATCCGATGGGCTGTACGCCCCCACGGAGGAGCCCTCATATTGGCCAGCATGAGATGTGCCGCCCACCTGAGAGTCATAGCCCTGCCACTGGTTATTGGCAGTTTGCCAGCCTTCAGCTGGCATTCCTTCTTGCCACTGCTGTAAATGAGGAAATGCACAAAAACAGAAAACTTTCTTTTCGTGCAATTTGAATTCTACAAAGCAGCAGTTTTCAAAGGGAACAAACTGATAAAACTGAGCCCATGATTACATGATCCTTAACATTTCCCACTTCTATTCCCAGATCACATCGCAGTAAACTCTCAGTGAACGTAAATTTGTTAAACGGAACTGCTGCTTAAATGGAACAATTACTGATTGATATGTGGGTTTTAACGTCCCAAAACGACCATATGATTATGAAAGATGCCGTAGTGGAGGGCTCCGGAAATTTCGACCACACCTGGGGTTCTTTTAGCACCCAAATCTGAGCACATGGGCCCACAACATTTCCGCCTCCATCAGAAATGCAGCCGCGGCAGCCGGAATTTCAGCCCGCGACCTGCGAGTCAGCAGCCAAGTGCCTTAGCCACTAGACCACCGCGGCGGGGCAATACAACAAGTACTCCTAGCAAGATTGGTTTCGTGCTTGTATTCAGCACCCTTGTTCATCTCTGAGGAAACGGTACTCCTGTTAAATTGAACACACCGTATTTACTCGAATATAGGTCCACGCAGGTCGCGGGATCGAATCCTGGCTGCAGCGGCTGCATTTCCAATGGAGGCGGGAATGTTGTAGACCTGTGTCCTCAGATTTGGGTGCATGTTAAAGAACCCCAGGTGGTCGAAATTTCCGGAGCCCTCCACTACGGCATCTCTCATAATCATATGGTGGTTTTGGGACGTTAAACCCCACATATCAATCAAATCAATCGAATATAGGTCGTTCCCTACTTATAGTGTTCTACAAGAGAAAAAAAAATATTCAAATATAGGTCGACCAATGTTGTTTTTTTTGTTTAGAAACAGACAAATTGAAACGTAGCACACCTTTATTTACACAACTTAGCGCCCCAATCACTGCCGGGGTCCTCATCTTGTCAAATGTGCAAGATGATGTCATCGAATTCATCGCAAGCATCTGCAACTTCCCGAATGACGTCGTCCTTGCTGCCACTGCTGCTGATCGCTGGGCCGCGAAAGGCATGAAGCCGACATCTACACGCAAACAGATGATCCTGCTGCTTTCGGCAACCCTTAATCGTCTCATTTACACAGAACTCGCACTGCACGGCACAATTGCTCGAGTCCTCCGTAAAAAGTATCACTAGGCACTTAAGTCACCTGTGTAGCTCTGCCAATGTGACAACGTCGCAACTGCGCATAACCAAATGGTGGTGTTAGTTAAAAGAAGGCGCCTAATTTCTGCAGCCCGGTAGGGAGCACAGTGCAGCGCCTACAGCAAATGCGAACTGTCGCCCCGTCATGTTAATCGTACAATGAACAAAGCGCGAGGCGGCCGAGGCCTCAGGCCAGTAGTGCGGTTGTGCGCCGAAAGGCAGTCTAGGGACTAGGAACTTCACGACCAATACCTAGAGAAATCATGGATTTCATCGCAAATACGGTGAAGTGGCTGCATTTCGAGGGGGTGGTACGCAGATATTGCACTAATAACTTTTTCTCAATCACTTTGGTAATTGAAAAGGAGGAGGGGGTCTTTATTTCAGATTTTATGGAATATAACATGCGTATGCAGCAGGAACCGCTTAAAGAACAGCAGGCGCGGCAGTTCAACACTATAAGCTCAGCATTTTTGGTTGGTTTGATTGTGGATATAGGTAGAAATCTTTTGTTCACGAATATTGGTCTACAGCTGATTATGAACAACATTTTCAGGAAACAAAGGTCGACCTATGTTAGAATAAACACGGTATTTTCCTGGTCCCTTCAGGTTCCATTTAGTGAGAGTCTACTGTATATGCATAGTAGCCAAAAAGCCCTGAATAAATTTCGAAAACATCAGCACTGTCCAAAGATGTGCCTCCCATGCAAACGGGTCATTTTCTATGCTCTCTACGATACAAGTGAAAAATGGGATAGTGTAAAAACCAGGGTCCTATAGCAGCAGCGCAGTAATCTAGGCATAGCTTTACTTCTGCATAAATTGGTCAGTAAACAAGAATACAGACAAACACTAAAATATAGAAATGATACTCGCAGCAGAAGATTTTGTCAAACTGTTGTGACCTCCATTCCAAAGTAAACCTTCAACGTTTGAACAGAAAAAAATGCCTTCACAGGTTTCTAGAGTAGAAGTCCCACATTTCGTCGATAAGCATACTGAAGTGCAGCAGCCAAAGAAGAGAGCAGAGTAATGCAGCTGTTTGAAAAAAAAAACAGAGCCTAAACTCAAAAGTATAGATGGTATCATTCTGGATCTCTGGAATGAATGTGAGATAGTGCACAAGGACCATTTTGAAACCATGGCAATGAACATGGTGCAACACCAGCCGACTCATCCAGCTTTCCTTAATGTGCACCTGCCCGTTTGCACAATGACCTGCTACCCGGAGAAAACCAGTGCTGCTTTATTGAAACATCATATCTGCAGAGTGTGGAGCTGGCCATGCCTAGCTATTTGTGAGAACCACATCAGCTAAGCTATACCATGCCAGGAAACTTGCTGTATACCGTATGTAAGTACAGTCGAACCCCGCTACAACGAAACTGACGGGTCGCGGAAAAAATTTCATTGAAACCAAATTGTCATTGTAGTGAAATCGAAAAAAATATCGCTGACCTGAGCTAGCAAAACAAAGAAACGTTTATTCTCAAAATTCGAAAAATGTCCGCTGCTTCTTATTCTTTCCCAGCAGTGTCACGACATGATTCTCACCCATGCATAGCAAGGCCATGATGAAAAGCACGCTGAAACAATGCCTAAAACCGCTTTTGTGAACGAACCAAACAGTTGCATTAACACGTTAGCACCAGCAGCTGTTCGCCGTCAAAATTATCCAACAACGCCGAGATGGAGGCAGGGTATCACGAAGCAGCAACTTTCGCATTATTCTACGCCATTCTTATCATGCATCACTCGCGGCTAGCTGATTTCGTTGATAATGCGGACAAACAGTAGCTCTGATTAGTTACCACAATGGCCAAGCGCGAACTAATAATAAGCATCGGAATCGGAAAACGCACCATGCCGCGGTTGCACCAAGCATGATGGTAGATATAGCGCGAGAACATAACGGCAACAAAGGAACAAAAAGTCGTCTTCGTCTCCTTCTTGTGCATTTGTCGTCAATCTGCTCTCGCGCTATATCTACCGTCATGTCATACCAACTAGCGCAAACCACCACACTTCTAAGTTGCACCAAGCAGCTGGGAAAAGGAAACCATGAACTGAGCGACTGAGCTGCAGCTTCGGATCGTCTGCCGCTCAAAAGCAAGCCAGTGGCAAAACAAAAAAAAAGGGCAGTCTGATTACCATCACTATCGAGCAATGGCAGCGCCCGTGATTGCTGAACAGCGGCGGTTTCCGGTGGTGCCAAAGCGTGTTTTATACTTTGTTGATGCATTTGCAGGCTCTGAAAATGCATCGAAATGTCAAAGATTTGGTTTACTGCATAGAAATAAGTATCTGAGCCTGGAATCGCATCGCACAATTTCGTTGAAGTGGGACGATAGAAGAAAAAGTGTTCGTTGTGGCGACAATATTTATGCATTGACTCCTATGGACTGCTGACGGGTAATCATGAATTTTTCATTGTAGCGGAAATTTCGGTGAAGCGGCGTTCGTTGTAGCGGAGTTCGACTGTATATGTTTTGTCATGGAAATTTCGGGGCAACGAGGCTTTCTCACACCTGCATCATTACTGAGAGTGCACGCGTGTGGCATGCATTGTGTTAGGCAGCAATGATGCTGTTGTGTCTGCAGGTGACGCGCACTTGAAACAGTACCGAAAGACAACAATGAATGGCCTTGTGGCACTTGTTGTTGTTGTTGCCTATTAAAAGAATGCCGTACTATGCGTTACAACGACACTACACACAAGCACTGCCGAGTAGAGAGTCAAACATGCTCGTAAGTTAATGATCACAATAGTAAAGCACTACTCTTCTGCTTGTCCATTGCTGCCATGAATCCCCATTTATTTTATATAAACACTGTGCCGAAGTTATCAATGGCCGTCTGGCATGGCAACCAAAAGGCCCAATATGATGTCGGGCCCACTTCAGAGCTCAGGAGTGCAGTTAACTGAGGAGTGCCTTCCATTCCATTCACCTGACGGCGTTTTTTTTCCCCGCAATTTTCAATATAGCCACGCTGATGTCGTAATCACTAGTAAAAGTAAAAGTAAAGCAAAGCTAATTTTTTGTTCATGTCTCTTAACACTGTACGCCGAAACGTTGCTATTTGATGCACACACACCTTATTTCTGAGCGCATGCAACAGGAGGCTTTGACAGTGGCTTATTTCACTGCCACGACATCACTGGATAACATGATTGTGCAGCCACAGCTGTGCCTGTTCTGAGAAGGCATTCAGCACTTGCTTCAACAGCCTCTTAACCATATCCAAGCAGACTTACTCACTTGACCTACACACCCAAATAATGCTCTACACAGCACTCCAAAAACTGCTCCTCTTACCCGGGCAAAGCTGCAGCCCTGCCGAGTCATCACAACTGCATCCCAATCGATGCTTACCCACTGTGCCTGGACAGAGTCATACTGTTGTTGATGCTGCTGCTGCTGCTGCTGCTCATTGCCAGCTGGCCACTGGCTAGTGTCACTACTCCAAGGTGGTGGAACCCAACCTTCCTGGGGACCAGTGCCCTCGGTTACAGCACCTCCACTAGCATATTGCTGTCCCTCTTGAGGTGGAACATACTGAGCCCCGGTATAGAGCGACGCAGGGTGGTATGTCCCATCACTTGTAACTGGTGCCACTGCAGCCTCGTGCAAGTTTGCACCGCCACCCACTCCAGTTGGATTGGGTGGCTGCACCCCACCCCCTCCTGTCCAGGACTGGGGACGTGCAGAGGTCACCTCCGGCTGTGGAGCGCTCCAGCCACCACTGTTCCACGACTGCGTTGAGGGGGACGTCATTCCGTCCCCACCTGCCACTGCAGCAGACTCCTATAGTGAAAAAAAAAGCAGGACTTTATGACATAACACTGTCAGTGCCATAACTGTCAGTGCCTTCATGACACTGACACTTGTAGAATAAAGCTGCAAAGGCCTCCATGAAAGTTTGAACAAAACGTTAGTCTGGAGCGCGTTGACTGTTGGTAGTTTTTGTTCCAAACACTGTGGACAAACTTGCAATATTACCACTGCTAGTCAAAATTTCATTTGCTACAGTCTATACTGCAGTGGCACCGGGCACACAGATATGGCAAACCAACTACAACGGCAATGCTGGTAACAGGAAAGTGCACACAATGCTTTGCCACTGCCTGGCACATTATTCTTCCAACTTCCCTTCGCACAGGCTATGAGCCTTGGTGCAAGGGCCTTTTGGCACAGTATATACAAGCATGGACACATGCAGCCATAAATGTTAGACACTGCTTCAATCTGCTCTCATAGATGTCGTCCCTGTTTATCACTGGTTACTTTTCCACGTTTCAAAACTCTCCAAACCCTTGTGCCAATCACATTAAAGTGGTCATTATCACAACCCATTGCGTGAAAAGTGCCGTGATTGATTGATATGTGGGGTTTAACATCCCAAAACCCGCATATGATTAAGAGAAACACCGTAGTGGAAGGCTCCGGAAATTTCAACCACCTGAGGTTCTTTAATGTGCACCCAAATCTGAGCACACGGATCTACAGAGAAAAGTTCCAGCAGTACCTCTTAACTGTATCACTGAATCCACAAATGCTTGAATGTGGAATTACCCTATCCTATTTCAAAGGTTTCTGCAATTAAGTCAATAAAGTCAATAAGATTTTTCATAACTGGCCTTCACTGTCAAAGGTGACCAGGTATAGTATAATGCCTATCAGAGCTGCTTGTAAGTCATTTATTTGAAAGCGCGAAGCTGCAAGGCAGCAGCTGCCAACTTGGTACAATGCTAAAAATGACAAAAGCCATGAACCAAGCTGCAGCTATTTGTAGGAAGGCCAAGAAGAGAATAATTAACCACAAAACTAATGGGCAAACATGCACAACATCATGACAGTAAATAAAGAAAAGTGTGGCTACAACTGCACCGACTGTCAATCATAAGAATAGGCACTGTTGCCAGCTAAGTACAAAACTGCCTCATTAAATGGAGTGTTTTCCAGGAAAAAAAAATTAATCAAGAGAATAAAATCTTGCACGTTAGTAATATCTAGAGCATGCATCGTTTAATTGATGCACAGTGAAAAGCAAAAAAAAGAAAAGAAGGCATACTCATACCCTCGTCTTCAGTAGTCCTCGTTTCAAGAAGACTGCTCACTACCAGTGCTATTTTCCCAACAGTTATTTCTCTCGCTCCACAAAATGCGTTTCCTGCCATAACTAGCCTTTCCTTCAGCAATACATTAACAACACCACCACTCCCCCCCCCCCCCCCCCCCCGTTCAGGAGGCAGACACCCTAATGCTGTGTACAATGCTGCCCTATAAGCAATGAATTCAACAAGAAGAGCTTGAAGACAGACCTGGTGCATGTTCCAGTTCCAGTAGTTCTCTCCTTGCCCGTACTGCACTGCAGAACCAGCAGTGCTGCTGTTGGCCGCTGCTGTTGGCAATGAAGGCCAACCCTCCTGAGCACAAAAACGCATGCAGCATCTTATGCCAGCCACCCATACGGGCAATTTCACAGCAACAAGCCCTCTCCCACTCAGACCACACCCACTTTTCTCTTATGCACACAAAATTTTACCACTCAACCTCTTCTTTTTCTATATTTCCAACACTTGAGGCTTACTGAGATAACTACAAAATTTGCTAAGACACACCTTTGTTAGTACGTCTCGCCACAAAAACCAGCTCTTCCGCAAAGCTAAGAAAGAAACCAATTGAATCCTGCAAATACCACGGACGTGCAAAAATTTCGCAATTACCTCTCTTTCAGGGTCAAACAGCTACACATCTATATAATATAATATATACACTCAAACCTCAATATAACAAACCCAGATATAACGAAATATCAGTTACAACGAAGTAAGTGAAAAATAGTCTTGCAATAGATATATAGTTTTACAAATAAACCTTTATAACAAATTTTTGAATATAACTTATTTTCATGTAAGATGCAACTTTGTTATAATAAGGTTTGAGTGTAATTGTTCGTGTTTAACATCCCAGCTGACATATTTCATCAGACATATTTAAGAGTTTTAGTTTTCATTTTATGACAGGAAGAGTTAAAGCAACATACCAGGCAAGCAAGCCCCCAGAAATTATAGTATACATGGTTAATGTAAAAATCATAGTTGTCCCATTAAGACTGGGCAACAAGGCACTCAAAACTTGCTGTACAGCTGAGAAATAAAGTTGACTGCAAATGTAGTGAACTCATCAGTGAAAAGCTCATCGCATATCGGTTATTCCACCCAATGCTATTCTGCTAGATTGCACACACGTCTCGAACATGGTAATCGACTCAAGCTTATCTGGTACATGCGTTGCAGCCTAAACCACAACGCTGAAACTGTTGAAATGACCAACGTTGGTTCTTCCGTTTATGATAGTTACCATTGAATAGAACTATCAAGATTCAGAGTTCCCTTTTCAGATGTAAGAATACCTTGGTTCCTATCCATTATTATGTCATCATGGGATTCCTAATCAACCTGGCAGACAATTAGATATGGTTATTAATTAACAGAGATGTACAGTCTGCCAAAACATTACCTGTTGTGCACAGCAGCCACGTTTTGTCTCTCAGCGCCATTTTATAGAACAAAGCTCCAAAAAATTGCTTCGTGGACATGTGCTTTAAAGGCATACACTTGTCCACACCTTTTTTGAAACTCAATGCAGTCGTATGGCAAAGATACAGAAAAAAAAAATCTGCCACTCATGTACGATAGCCAAAAATTTAACCAACTGTACCAGGATGTACCTTTACTCAAAACTACTAATGAAATGCAAAAAAATGAAACCCAGACCATGCAAAAAGAACTCTTTGATATAAGAATATTGTCATTCATTCCCTGACCATGTATCTGACCATATATATCTTGCCAAAAAAATCTGCCACTCATGTACGATAGCCAAAAATTTAACCAACTGTACCAGGATGTACCTTTACTCAAAACTACTAATGAAATGCAAAAAAATGAAACCCAGAGCACGAAAAAAAGCACTTTTTGATACAAGAATACTTGCATTCATTCCCTGGCCATGAATCTGACCATATATATCTTGCCAAACTAATAATCTCCAAGTGTGGGCACTCTTATTGCTACCTTATTCTTCCCATTGCGACTTTTTTCGAACATGCCTTCATTTCATCTCATAGCAGACAAATTGCTGCTAGGACGAACACTATGATGCTGCAATGTGGCGAGTACTATGACACCACATAGGCAAGAAGCATCTCCAATCTTCCTTGAAATGTGCCAATGGAACTTAATAATATCTAGAGTTCAACGTCCCAAACCCACAATAAGATTACAGAAGACACCGTAGCAGAGGGCTCCGGAAATTTCGACCATCTAGTGTTCTTTAAAGTGCACTGAAATCACACAGTGCACAGGCCTCCAGCATATTGCCTCTATCAAAATGCGACTACTGCGGCCGGGATCGAACGCACGGCCCATGGAACTTAGGACAATCAATGCACGAGAACAAATGTGCTCCAATCAACAATATATAGAACAAGGCATGAGTGTGCACTTAAAAGAAGAGTGGGGGGGACACGTAGCAATGTGTTCTTTCCCCACATATCTTAGAGAGCCCTCAGAGTAATAAACAGATCCAAGCATTCTTTTTAAAAACAAATTCTTTGAAACGCCAGCACTTCACCACTCAAGCTCAAGTGTAAAACAATGAGTGCTTCAGGAATCCTTCAATAAAAACACATGCAGTAATTTAGAAACTACACTGTTCTGATATTGTACTAGAGATGCTATTGTTTCAATCCCTACTGTGGTGGACACATTCCAAAAGTACCAGAATGCAAAAACTATAATGTACTTGGATTTACATGCATGTTAAAACACAAGGCAGTCGGGAGTTGTTCCTGTCAGCTACAACATGCCTTAACATCAGATCCCAGTGTTGGTCCTCTGAAAGTTGCATCAAAGCACTCCCGCATGTGATACGAGTGCACTCCCAATTTCTTAACACAAAACAAGTGGTGCACATAAGACTTGCAACATTGCACCGCATGGAAGCACATGTGTCCGCTACTACATCTATGCCAATGCTGACTACAGCCGATCCCGCATATATCGAACTCTGATACAGTCGAACACGGTTATATCGAACCCACATATATCAAATTTTTTGGTATATCTAACTCGCAAATTATCCCCTTGAAGTTTCTGTGTAAAGGTATAGAAATTTGCACGTTTATATCGAACAGTATTTTTACTCGCCTTCAGATATATCGAACACCGAGCGAGCTGGAAGGTGCGCTTCGGCACTCGCACCGCCCGGCGACCTCTTCGCGACACCATGCCTCCACCCGAACCTGAAACGCTCGAAAAAAGGGCTAGAGGGCTCGAACTACCCAAGTTCTAACTTGCGGAACAGCTTTTTTTTTTCATTTCTCTTTCTCTTTCTCAAGCTTTCTCCGCATACCCGTCGGCTCGGAGAGCACGAACGAAGGAGCCGATGTCCTCCTCCTTTCGCCTTTTTATTTTTCTTGCTGTTTTGCGAGTTTTGATAAGCCATCCACCGCTTGAGCCTTTTGCTGTTGCCCTCGCAGATGGCCATCGCATCGTGAGCACTTTGTTGCTTACGCTGTCGCGTTGCGTACGTACCACCGCATGTGCAGCACTTCTCTTTTCCATGCATGCTGTGCAAAGCAGCTGCTGACTCCTTGAATCGTTGACTTCGCGTGTATTTATGGCCAGCATCAAGAAGCGCAAAACCCCTGACTTTGCAACGAAGTTGAAGGCTATTCAGTGTGTTGAGGCGGGCGAAAAATGCTCAACTGTCACGGACAACTTCAGGATACCACAGAGCAGTTGAGTACCTTAGTGAAAAACAAGGCAAATATCAAGGCAAAGGCAGCGGAGCAGCAAACGTTGGGAGACTCACGTGCACGCTTCTGCCCATGGAAATGTAGAAAAGGCACTCTATGCCTGGTTTTTAGAAAGGCACGCGAAGAACATTCCGGTGGATGGCCCGATGCTGATCGCCAAGGCCAAATGGTCTGCCGCTGCACTCGGTGAAACAACATCGCCGACAATAGCGGGTCGCTTCACTGATTTAAACAGCGCTACAACATCGTTGGCAAGATCAATTCTGGCAAAAGCGAAGCTGTCAGCAGCCAGGACATCCAGCAGTAGATGACGAAGGAGTGGCTGGAAATCTCCGCAAAGTTTTCTCCCGTGGAGATCTTAAATCAATGCCTGGCGAGACATGAAGATGGACACAGTGGTTAACTGCTTCTGCAAGGCAGGCTTCAAGACAGCGGAACTTGTGGAAACCGGTGAATACAACGACGACGAGCACATAGACGACGAGTTTCGCGACTTTTCGTCTGGTCTACCGGCAGTAGTTCCACACAAAGTGTCTGCAGATGACTTCGTGGAATCGGACTGCAATGGCCAGGCGGACAGCTCATGTGACGAGGAGGATCGTCCAGTTGAGGCGCTGGCTACACGCGCATACTGCGCCGCTGAAGTGTTAACGGCATTGGGCATCATTCACCGTTGTATCGACCACATGAAGGGAACCGGGCTGTCGCACCAGGGACAGCCTTGATAAAATCAAGACTAGCGTCTTCAACATTTCAAAAACAAAGAAGCAGGCCAAGATTGGTGATTTTCTTCTTTTCACGCAAAGAAATCACTCTGTTGCGGCATGTGTGCGGAATTAGTTGTCATTCTTGAAAGCGCCTATCGTAGGTGATGATCGGCTACAGCTAAGCTCTCGGGGCCTCTATCTCTTATACTGAATTTTTCATATATCAAACTGATTCGCGATTCCTTTCGAGTTCGATATATCTGTGTTCGACTGTATATCGAAATATAGGCTACATTAAACAGTTGAGAAATCCCCTTGAATTTCCCTTGCAAAAGTATTGGACAGATGCACATGTATATCCAACTCCGGCACAGCGGAATTTCAGCTATATTGAACGCTAAGCCATGCTGAAGCCCGAAAATTGCATTTTTACTTACGAACAGTGATAATTTTTCGACTGAGTTCCAAGAAGTTCTGGTCTTTCGTGCCCAGGTGACAAAAAGGAAGCATTTAAAAGTGCAATGGCGAAACTCCATCGTGTTGACCTAGTTTGTTGCACAGTGCTTGCGAGTGCACCAGCATGCTTGATGCGTGATCTGCAGGTTTTAACATGCGGGCATGGTATTTTCGAAAAGACCGATTGCAGAGGGCACCGAAACAAAGTCATTCAGCAATCACGATGCCATGTTCGCATTCCCTCATGGACGATGGCATGTAGGAACGAAAAGCGTGGTCCTCAAGTTGTGAAACCTTGTGACGTAGGTATTTTAGTGTTTTCAGTTTTAGAATTCATAGCTTGAACGGTACGCTTTTTTTCTAGTTCTCCACACCAAAGCAGCAGCTTCCTGTAATGAAATGACAAAGCCACAAGTGACATCGCTATCACCCACATGTCAATGGTGGGAGCTTGCTCGTTTATTGTTTGTAGGCAGCATTGTCTTTTGTAGCTTGTGGACTCATTTGAAAGTTAGATTATCATTTGGGAGTCAGAACTAAGCATTGATTCACTCGTAGCGATAAAAATTGGCTGCTGCTAGCAGCAACATGAAGTAAAGCACCATTGCAAACTCTTTCCTTGTGGGCATTGGTGCCATGTGATGACTTCGCGTGCGTCATGACTGCTGACAATGACACTCGGTGCCTCAGTGAATTCTACGACTTGATAGCGTTTTCATGCACCATCTTGGATAGCAAGCGGCTTCATTGGTGCAGATGATGATGTCGCTGTTTCGGACTGCATCGATGCCGAGATCATGGCCAACGCTGCTGGTACCATGTAGGTGCGTTGCTTCTGCCACTAACCAACCTTCTAATGCTCTACGGAGCTTACATTGGTGTTCAGTGTCAATCAACGCAGTTGTGACTAAATCAGCTGAATTTGCTTATTTGGAAAGCTTTAATGATATTCAGGACGACTGGAACTTGATGGTGCGCAAGAGGCTAGAGTGGTTTACGGACTATTTTCAAGCGAAATAAAGTGCGGTAACTTGAAAAAGAATATGTTCACACCTTGTTCTCTATTATACTGTGAGCAAATCATTACGTAAGTGCTTATATGATTTTTGAGAACTGTTTTCAGACCTGAGATACTCTAACTTACTCCTTAAATACGCATAATTTTTTCATTCAAATTATCGATATATCGAACTATTTCGCGATCCTCTTTAAGGTCAACATATCCGGGATAGTCTGAGTTGAATTAAAACTCGCCGCTTGCAAATGTACCATTTCCTCTAAAACAAGCTCTACAGAATTCTGCACAGTGTAGAGAATTTTGAATAAAGCAAAAAATTTCCATTCATCTGACCAGTACAGTACTACTTAAGGCACTCATCTTAAAAAACTTTTAAAAATGACCAGTACAGTGTAGAAAAAATATCCCAATAAAAAAAATTGGCCACAAAGCTTCCTCCACAAATATTGTGGGACATTTTTGAATTTACACGTTTTTTGAACAACTTATCCTTCTAATGCAGTGCCAATTATTTAAGCCTAAGAACGCTATCTGTTGGAGCCTTTGTGGCAAGTTCAGATAATACATCAACTGCTGAAAAAAAAGGGGGAGGGGACTGTGGTGCCAAATTTAATCTAAGTCTTTATCCTCAAAATTTAACCCACATCACTATGCCAAGGAGGTGCACACAAAAAGCTTATGCAGAAAGTTGCTCTGCGGGGTAAAACTCAAGGTAAAAAAAATCCTTATTCAACTACAAAGCTAGCTTTCTACAACACTGAGCTTCTGTTTGCAGCATATCCACACTAAGTCAAGTGGACATCAATTTATTTTTCTCTCGTATACTAGCATTGCTAGTTCTTGTTCAAAGTCATAATAAGAATTTGCAGTTATGTTTTTAACATCCCAAAGCTGCATAGTCGGTGAACTGCAATGTATGACACAGTCTCAAGAACTACCCAAAGCTGAACACACGGACATTCTTGCGGTGCCCCTTATGAAGTGAGACCCCGAAATGAATTCCCTTTCACAAGAAAGCCATAACTACTGAGCCCTTAAATAAAAAAAGCTTTTTGCTACCTCAGCAAAAATTTATTTTAAAAAGTGCGAAGCACTTCTGGCACCTTTAATTGTGCAACTCATACCTCATATGGAAACCATGCATGATGAACACACACAGAATAGTAAGCATTACTAAATGATTAATAAAACATGTCAGTGAAATGAATAATAATAAAAAAAACACTAGACATGGTATAATACAAAACTACCAGTGAAGTCACTACAACATTCCAAGACATACCTTCTTAAGAAGCATTTGACAACGCAGTTAGAGTTTTTTGAAAATTTTGCAAGCTGCTTTCAGTATTGATGTTCCCTTCACACTTTATAATATTCCCTCTCAACTTTACTTTAAGAGTTTATTTTTCATCATTGCAGTCTCATTAGATGTAGCAGGGCAACCTTAGAAACACCGGACAAATGTATCCCATCCCTTGAAGCAATCACTGCACAATTTGGTGTACCTGCGAGGTGTTCTGCGGCTGCTGTGGATCCAGCACTGCAGCAGGATACTGTGCTGGCTGAAAGCTGGCAGTACCATCCCACTGAGGCATTCTGGAGAGGTAAAGGGATTCGTGAGCGATGGCACACTAATCAACACATTTTCAAAACGAGCATGCACTACACAGGGTATTCAATGGACAAGTGACGTATTATGAAGCTCAATGCACACTATTTCACTGCAATCATGTAGCTGAATTCCTCGATCTGCTGGCGCATCAAATAGTTTTGCACCATTCTAAGTATTATCGGACAGCCAGGAGTATTCACAGATAAGTACTCTCGACCAACACAGGGAGTGAACAAAAACTTCTGGAAACAACAAACGCCCTAGACAAGCCTGCATAATGAATTGAAAATACGCAAGCGCACAGTACCGCAAAATCAGTACACAACTCGACTTCTTTCAACCCTTTAACTTCTGAGAACTTGATAATCATTGAGGCACCATGCCTTTTATTTTGTGAGCCGATCTGGCAGCACTGAGATCATTCACCCATTTGTAATGTGCTCTCTTTTTGCACAAACATGCACTATATTCTTGGCACCACAATAGCAAGATACCAGTTCAAGACATCTCAGACTACAGAATGAGCTTTCTCTTGAAGCACTCACCAAATGAATTTATACAAGTAGAAACAACTGGTTTATGAAAGCATTGCACTTTGAACTAGGAGTGTGGATAGCTTCTAAGAAAGAAAAAAAAACTCACTTGTAGGAAATGAAAAAACACTGTGAAAGATATGTCTTCTGTCTGGCCATAAAATCAGGCAAACTAGTATACTCAATTTTCTGAAACTTCTCCAGTGTTATAAATGCCAGTGGTATCATACAGCTTTTTCATGTGACTTCTGTTCTTCAGCCTTCAGTTTTTATTATTATTTAAATAGCACCCCAATGCATACGTTGCATACAACATTTTCGAATATTCAATGTTCTTCAGCACCTTGCTGAATAAAAATAATACAAGTCCTTCTACGTCTATTAGGATTGCTTTTCCTTTAAAGGAACGGCTAAAGGAAGGAGACGCTGCAGAGCGCCCATGATGGCAGACGTGCCTGACCTCGGCTCCTTGTTATCTTGTAAGTTTGACTAGTATTTTCCGCTCATGGACTACGGTTCATTGCCGCAGAGGTGAATGCCAGTTACACGGTGAGCCTGTGTCGCACAGACAGCGTTTTTGGAGAACATTTTTCTCTTTTTCTCTGTGTTTTGTGAACTGACCACCCTAAGCCTAGTGAGCAGCTTCAAACTGGCCTAGGGCACAGCTGCCGGAGGATGCGTTCGCACTGCGTCCACGCGGCAGTGCCATGCCTGGTGTATCTGGTACGCCCGGCGCGTTTCACTCCGAATCTCAAGACGCCTACTATGAAAATGACCACGGCATGCACAAGCGTTCCAGTGAACTCATGCGATTTCCTAACGCTATCTGATGAAAACGAGACAATGGATGCAATGCAGTCTACGTTGTCATCAGAATCGTCTACTGGACCTCGTGTCAACGACACGGCAGCGGGCTCTTCTACCGGCACCACCGAACTTCTCGACAACGGGGTACAAAAGAATAAGGCTGTGTACTATCGATGCCAAGTGTCACCGAACAGACTGCATGCCGAACGGGTGAGTCGGCACCGCCATACTGTTTTGATCAGGCCGCTAAACAAAGTGCATGTGACAGACATTCCGAAACAAGCCCTTAGAGACACCATAGAGCAAAGCGCTCTGTCAACCTTTATTGCAGAAATGTCAATTCTCCGCTTTGACATAACCAGTAACTGTGTACGGATCACACTTCGTGACGAAGGTCATTTTCGCAAACTATGCACACTCTCGCGCTTAGTGGCAACAGTCAATGATAGCGTGCAAGTAATTGTTGTCGACACTTCGCCTCTTCAGCCACGCGCAGTCGGCAGCTCTCGTGGGGTAATAAAGATCAGACCCGGCCTAACGATTGAGTACATCAAAGCGCATCTACGCTGTGAACAGGCAACAATCACTGATGTGCGCATGCTCGGTAAAACACAGCTGCTGCTTTTGACATTTTATACAGACTCCATGCCGAAACGCTCGGTGTTTGAATATGAAGTCATCAGTGTTCATGAATATCGGCCTCGCCCGGTCGCATGGTACAACTGTCATCATTTGGGCCATGTTGCCAAATACTGTTCCTTCCCACCAGTATGCCGGGACTGTGGCAAAGCTCCACATGAGGTCGACCCAAACTGTAAGCAGTTCCCTCATTGGGTGGCTTGCGGAGTGTCCACACACATTTCACTCAGCCCTCACTGTTCTAAATGAAATATATCTGAATCAGCCCTTCCTCACAACACTAATGATTCATCATCTACGACATCTGCGGCACAGCCTACCCCTCCGACGCCTCGGAAAGTAACCTGGGCTAACACAGCCGCTTCTTCCGATCCGACTCAGCCTTCGCCAAGAAGTACAGGAATTACGACAGAAAAATCAGAGACTTCGTGACCTCATGCTGGACCAAAAGAAAGTGAATCGGTCCCCAACGCCAAGCCACAGTCGGTCTCGAAATAAAAGAAAGAGCCGTTCTCTGACACGTCGTTCTAAACCGGTAACAGAGAAGGACTCCGCCTACTCTCATATTATTAGGCTCCTGCGACAAAAACGGGCTGAAGAATCTAATAGGCTGGAGCATGCGATGCGGTCGGAGATGGTTAACACTCTAACACAAGCCCTTGATACCATGCAAACTCGGTTTCAAAATATGTTTGATGAACTGCAGCGCAATGTCCTCGCTGACGACAAAATGCGCTGCAAACCAGGGCCTTCCTCATGAGCTCTTTCGCTCAGGGGGTGCAGTGGACAAACGCGCTCCACTATTCGTAATTATGTTCAAAGGCATCGCCCCTTGTTCCTTCTTTTCCAGGAAATGCACGTCACGTGCTCGCTTCCTGGTTACGGTGCTTTTCAGACACCAACCATAAAACTTAAGCGGCAGCTTCCCTAAGGCCAGGCAGTGCTTCTGGTGCGTAATGACTGCCCGGCCACTCAATTGCACATTCCTGATCTCAGTTCTAATGCTCGCGAAATAGTAGCTGTTAAAATTTGTCTTCCTGGCCAAAAGCTCTTGGTGGCCGTGTCTGCGTATTTTCGCCCAGGAAATATTTCAGTTGGACCATACACATGGCCTGGAGCATGGCCACTGGATGAAAGAACGCACGGGTACGGCCCGCCATGCGTTCTTAAGCCAGCGTGACAGGTCTAGTTCCCGAACCGCCGCTGCGGCGCCACCGGGGGGGAGGGGGGGGAGGAGGGGGGCAGTTTTTGCGAGTGCCCATAGAATCGCATGCGCGGCGCGCTTGCGGTAGTTACGATTGAGCGCGTGCATCTTTGTGTGACACGCGAAATCTTCTTTTAATATCTGTATGGCGTGTGCGCACCAGGTAATTACCGACCTTGCTTTTAGATACCTGCAGCCCTTCCAAATTTTTGGTATTGTCTTACCCGACGTGGAACCTTGCACCGATCAGTTTTCACGGAAGTAAGAATTGTGAGCACATTTTAATCAGATCCTACAAGATCAAAACTAACAGATCTGGAAGAGCTACACTTTTTTAATGTATCTAAATTAATTATAGTAACTGAGGATGTCGCTTCAGAAAACGTTGCTTCAGTTTTAATCCTTTCATTTAAAATATGTAACCTCAGCAACTGCAGTTGCCACTGTTCCTTTAACACAAAGTAAGATGGACTTCTCACTTCCTCCAAACACGTCTATAGTATTCATACAATGCAGTATCAGATGCAACAGCCACAAAATATACTTAGCATGTGTGCGATCTCATAACAGTGGACTCGAGCCTCTTTGAAATTTCAGTGACTGTAATTTCAACGCTGGCAATTGTACGAGCAGTTCTCAAGTGAATATTATGAAAACTTTGACACGAAAAGAGCGATGAAATGCTGCAAAATGCAAACACAACTGCTGGCGTTCCTGCGCTTCTGAATGTTTTCGTCTCTTTCCATCCTGATGTTCTTATGATAATGCAACTAATTCAACAGTGAACACATAATTGGAACAAGATAAGTGAAAATATATTATTCATTCTCTACTTAGGGCTGACCCTGGCATTCTTAATATTTTTTTTACTTCTTTAGAGTTTTACATAATAAAACGACTTGACAATTGCTCCAGCTTGTGCAGCTTGTGCGCCCAACTTTTGGCATCTGTGTCTATCGACAATAAAACTATCCGTTCGGTCTTTTAATGTTAGACCTCTCCACGGGCACTGGCGAATGCCGATAGCACTCCAACGCGCTTGTCTTCTGGCAGTCTCCATCATGCGGTTCTGTCATCCATTACTGTTTATTTGTTCTACTATGTATCGTCGACAAATAGGCACCTGTACGTTGAGGAATTGCAGGAATAGAATTGACCTGGCTGGCCATTCTTAGAGTGGGAATGGAATTGCAGCAAGTTGCAATTCCCCGGAACAGAGTTATAATGAAAATACCCATCCTGCAATATATATATATATATATATATATATATATATATATATATATATATATATATATATATATATATATATATATATATATATATATACACACACATATATATATCAGATCTAACAGGCAATAATGCCAAGGAATGTATAAGAGAAGTTATTAGAACGAATGTAATCTAAAATAAGAAGAAAGGAAAGTGGGTGAAAAAATATTTTGCCGTGAGTAGGAATCGAACCTACGGCCTTTTAATAACGCGTTCGATGCACTAGCCACTGAGCTATCACGGAGGCTATCCCTCCAGCCACTTCATCGGGTTAATATATGAATTTTAAATATGGGAGTGTTAGTCAGCGCTATCTGTAGCCATGTCGTCGAGTGTGAAACACCCTTTTATGAGCCTGTGTGGCGTCACGTGGCACAAGAACTTATTACGAGCGGGCAGCTGACCAATATTCCCTCATATACAACCTAACGGCACCAAGTCTGCCAGTACGAGACCCTTGTTAATGAATAAGGGAAAGAAGTGTATACCTAAGGGCTCGTTTTTCAGTGTTTTGACACAATATTAATGAGACCTAACAGACAATAATGCCAAGAAATGTATAGGGGAAGTTATTAGAACCAATGTAATCTAAAATAAGAAAGAAAAGTGGGTGAAAAAATAGCTTGCCGTGAGCACGAATCGCACCTACGACCTTCGAATAACGCATTCGATGCTCTAGCCACTGGGCTTTCACGGCGGCTATCCCTCCAGCCACTCATATGTATGTATGTATGTATGTATGTATGTATGTATGTATGTATGTATGTATGTATGTATGTATGTATGTATGTATGTATGTATGTATGTATGTATGTATGTATATGAATGTGGTCAATTGTTGAGTAGCCTGTTCGAAATCCTGCTTGTTCCTTTGGTTGATTAAATTCTAATGTTTTCTTTACTCTGTTAGCAATTACCTTTGTAAATAGCTTGTATACTACAGAGAGCAAGCTGATCGGCCTGTAATTCTTCAAGTCCTTGTCATCTCCTTTCTTATGTATTAAGATGATGTTAGCGTTCTTCCAAGACTCTGGTACTCTTCCCGTCAGGAGACACCTCGTAAACAGGGTGGCTAGTTTTTCTAACACAATCTGTCCTCCATCTTTCAGCAGATCTGATGTTACCTGATCCTCACCAGCAGCCTTGCCCCTTTGCATGCTCTCCAAAGCTTTTCTGACTTCTTCTATCATTACTGGTGGGGTGTAATCTGGGTTACTGCTAGTTCTTATAGTATTAAGGTCGTGGTTGTCTCGGCTACTGTACAGATCTCTGTAAAACTCCTCCGCTATTTTAACTATCCTATCCATATTGGTAGTTATTTTGCCTTCTTTGTCCCTTAGTGCATACATCCGGCTTTTGCCTATCCCAAGTTTCCTCTTCAATGCTTTGACACTTCCTCCGTTTTTCAGAGCGTGTTCGATTCTCTCCATGTTATACCTTCTTACATCGCATACCTTACGTCTATTAATCAACTTCGAAAGCTCTGCCAGTTCTATTTTGTCTGTTGTACTTGACACTTTCATGATTTGACGCTTCTTAATTAGGTTCTTCGTTTCCTGGGAAAGCTTGCCAGTGTCCTGTCTAACTACCCTGCCTCCAACTTCCACTGCACACTCCGTAATGATACTCGTCAGATTATCATTCATTGTATCTACGCTAAGGTTGGTTTCCTCACTAAGAGCCGAGTACCTGTTCTGCAGCGACACTCTGAATTCCTGTACTTTCCCTCTCAGTGCTAGCTGATTTATTGGCTTCTTGCGTATCAGTTTCTGCCGTTCCTTCTTCAAGTCTAGGCGAATTCGAGACCGTACCAATCTATGGTCACTGCATCGTACCTTGCCAATCACTTCCACATCCTGCACGATTCCAGAAAACATTAGAATTCAATCAACCAAAGGAACAAGCAGGATTTCGAACAGGCTACTCAACAATTGACCACATTCATACTATCAATCAGGTAATAGAGAAATGCTCAGAATATAACCAACCACTATACATAGCCTTCATAGATTACGAGAAGGCGTTTGATTCAGTAGAAATATCAGCCGTCATGCAGACACTGCGGAATCAGGGCGTAGATGAAGTATATGTAAACATTCTGGAAGAAATCTACAGGGGATCAACTGCTACCATAGTGCTTCATAAAGAAAGCAACAGAATACCAATCAAGAAGGGTGTAAGGCAGGGGGACACAATTTCCCCAATGCTATTTACCGCGTGCTTACAGGAGGTTTTCAGAAGCCTAGAATGGGAACAGTTAGGGATAAGAGTCAATGGAGAATACCTTAGTAACCTGCGCTTCGCCGATGACATTGCATTGCTGAGTAACTCGGGGAACGAATTGCAACTCATGATTACGGAGTTAGACAAGGAGAGCAGAAAGGTGGGTCTTAAAATTAATCTGCAGAAAACGAAAGTAATGTACAACAACCTCGGCAAGGAGCAGCGCTTCGAGATAGGTAATAGTGCACTTGAAGTTGTAAAAGACTATGTCTACTTAGGGCAGGTAATAACCGCAGAGCCGAACCACGAGATTGAAGTAACTAGAAGAATAAGAATGGGGTGGAGCACATTCGGCAAGCACTCTCAAATTATGACAGGTAGTTTGCCACTATCCCTCAAGAGGAAGGTATATAACAGCTGTATCTTGCCGGTACTTAGCTACGGAGCAGAAACCTGGAGACTTACAAAGAGGGTTCAGCTTAAATTGAGGACGACGCAGCAAGCAATGGAAAGAAAAATGGTAGGTGTAACCTCAAGAGACAAGAAGAGAGCAGAGTGGATTAGGGAACAAACGGGGGTTAAGGATATCATAGCTGAAATCAAGAAGAAGAAATGGACATGGGCAGGGCATGTAGCGCGTAGACAGGATAACCGCTGGTCATTAAGGGTAACTGACTGGATTCCCAGAGAAGGGAAGCGGGTTAGAGGGAGACAGAAGGTTAGGTGGGCAGATGAGATTAAGAAGTTTGGGGGTATAAATTGGCAGCAGCAAGCACAGGACCGGGTTAACTGGCGGAACATGGGAGAGGCCTTTGTCCTGCAGTGGACGTAGTGAGGCTGATGATGATGATGATGTATGTATATATATATATATATATATATTTATTTATACAGTCGAGCCCGACTATATCGAACCCGTTTATATCAAATTATCCCGTATATCGAACAATTCCTAAACACGGTAAGTTTACATTGAGAATATATAGCAAAAGTTACTGTTTTATCGAACGAAAATAGCAACGACAACTGATATATCAAACTCCATGTGCCTCAAAAGTGCCCCAGCAAGTTGGTGTTCCCTCGCAGTGGCGGGGAAAACTGCCGGCGCCACCCTAGAAAAAGTTGGTTAGACCCGGTTGTGCACAGGCGAACACCCCCCCCCCTCCAAGAAATGATCCTGGGCCGCTCGCAGCGCTTACAGCCAATGAGAGGCCGTCGTGCTTTCTCCGAGGCGCAGAGGCGGTAGAAGTGAGCGCCATTTTTTTCTTTCTTTATGCACGTGTGCCTGCTGCTGCCGATTCAGCATAGTCTGCGGTGTTGCCTGTTGCTGCTCTGCGAACTGTATTGACGCGCTCTCATCATGGCTTGCGCAAAGAGGCAAAATTTGTGGTTCGCCGCGAAACTCAAAATTATCAATCGGGTTGAGCGCAGTGAAAAGAAGTGCGACGTCGCTGCCGCATACAAAATTCCGAGGAGCACCTTGAGTACTATCCTGAAGAACAAGGCAGACATCAGGGCCAAGTCGGACAAAAGACCAGGTGCCCGTGGCGCCCGACGTGTGCACTTGCGTTAGTGCACTTGCGTTGGTCCAGCGCTATTGCTTGAATGTGGAAGGTTGCGGCCTCAGCTGCTCCGACTCATTGGACAACGTGAAGGCGTGCGTGCTGTCGCAGGCAGCGAAGTCGTTGACACAGAAAAAAATCCGGGACTACATTCAAACCTCAATATATCGAACACGGATATATCGAATTATTGCCTATATCGAAAGGTTCCTATATCACTCGGGAAATTGCATGCATTATTGATTTTTTATTTCAAACAAAGTTTGACATATAATGGATATATCGAACTCAGCCACCCCAATCCGCCCGCGCTCCATTGACAGGCAGCGAGCTTTCCCGCAACTCTCGAAAGTAGCGGTAGAGCGGCGGGCGTTTACAAATGCTGCACACATCGATGGCGCCGAGAGGGCCACTTTAACGTAGCGGCGTACGCGCGCCGCAGCCTTGCCATAGAGGTTCTTGAATGAGGAAAGTGAAGAGAAAAGCGCGGAGCTGTTGTTGTCTTTCAATACGAAGGCACCGACACGGCTTCGCGCGGGGGAAGGGGGAGTGGGAGGTAAAGATTGAGGAGGAAAGTATAGGAGGGAAAGGACGCAGACGACTGTCTCGGACGCGGCCCGCGCTGCCGCCGGAAAAGGGAAAGCAGTCAGGCGAGCCGACATGAACGTGCCATGTGCGCGCTTTACACCCGGACTTCGGCCGCAGCCTTGCAGCTTGCTGTCGTTGCAGTCTCTATGGTGTCAACGGCACACTGCGCACTTGTTGCAAGCTCCTCCCCCGTAGCATCCGCAGGCATCGGTCGTTGTGCTCGCAGTGTTCGTGCGTTCGGAGTAAGGCCTGTCGCGCGCTCGACAGGCCTAACTCCGAACGGCGGAGCTCACGGATGTGGAAATTGTCGCCGAAGCTACTGCTGAGCAGCCAAATGAAGACTCTGCCGAGGTGGATCCCGCAAGCGCTGATGGTGCCCCGCTCCCGACATCAGCTGAGGTCGTAGCTGCCTTGGCCCTTGTGCGCCGCCACTGCAGCGCGATTGAAGGCACCGGCCTATCACTTATGGATCGCCTGGACTATATTGAGGATGCAGTCATCAAACACGCCATGGCCAACAAAAAGCAGGCTACTCTTCTTCAATATTTTAAACCAACACAATAAATACTATGTTTGAATCTTCAAGTGAGTATTTACTGCACCACGCTTGAACGGTTCATTGGTTGTTCTCAGCAAGCTGTTGACGCATTTCTTTCATGATCTTTTTATATCGAATTCTGGATATATCGCACTATTTCGCGATCGCCGCGCCGTTCGATATATCGAGGTTCGACTGTAGTTTGTTCCACAGTAGGGCTCGCAAGTAAGCCACCATATTAATAGAGTACTTTTCTTCTAGTTTGTTATGTGCCTTTGTGTCAAAACCTATACCGGGCCTATATCGAATTATGCCATATATCGCACTAATAAATGTTTTTTGACAAGTTCGATATACCCAAGTTCGACTATATATATATATATATATATATATATATATATATATATATATATATATATATTGCCTTGCCTAGTAGGAACTATCAAGAAATTCGAATGGCACTTTTAATGGTGTATACTTTCGCAACCTCTTCAATAAAGTAACGAGGAGCGCGTTGTCACCATGTTTGTAGAAACCACTTTTATGTAGCGTTTGAAGCTTAATTACTTTCTGGCACAATACCGTGTACCGGATAACATGAAAATATTGAAATTATGTTTCTTCGATACGCTTTCAAAATATAAAAACCTTGAACGTCTATTGTAAGGTGCCCAAAAATTAATTGTCAAGCGTTCCGGCAGAGAAAATGCGAAGTGCTGAATAAACGTCACAATAATCAAAATATCTTAGTTTAAGACATCTCCATAAATAGAACAATGACTTTATTAAGCATTCAGTGCCATATCATTCGGCTACATGCATTGTGGATTTTTCTGTCAGCCTCAGAGCAAGAAGCTCGTCCTCAAAAAAAAAAAAAAAAAAAAGTCACGTGCTCGACACGCACAGGGAAAATCAATTGGCTTTTTAACCAGATAGTGCCTCGTAGTCTACTAAATATGCAATATGTCATCGCTGTGATAAATGTGATTAAAAAAACACTGATTAGAACAATTGAGTGGGTCACTGTTGGGACAAACACCAGCTAATTTGCTGCGGCTGCTGCCCCGAGGGAGCCGCCGCTACTCGTTTCCCCGTCCCTCCCGTCCCCGCCCCGTCGCGCTGCAGCGGCCGCAACTGACCCTACGGCTGACTTGCGCTCTCCCATAGAAAGCCACTGAATGCGGCAGGCCGTACTGTGCACTTTTTCATCCAGCGGCCGTGGCTGGAGACGCTTAAGCAAGCATCTAAGAACGTCCCTCTGCTCATTGGAGGTGATTTTAAAGCTCATGACCCTGCCTGGGGTGTCAGAAAGCCGAATAAACGTGGAAAATATCTTTGCGATGCTATTGAACTCTCTTCTGTAGAAACTTGTAACGCCCCCGACACCCCTACAAGAATAGGACTACACTGAGCGCATAGAGACATGACCCCAGATCTCACCCTCGCCAGCCCCCAATTTGTGCGGCACTGGACAGTCTCCAGCCAGTCATGGGTCAGTGATCATCTACCGATATTCCAGGCACTTCATCGAAAACGCCTCCGGATCAAAACAACAACGATGACTAATTGGAGTACTTTTCGTAGTAATGTTACTGGATCCTTCTCGACAATTGAGGGCCTTCTGGACATTGTTCAACAGGCCCGTGAAACAGTGCCATGCGAAGACCATATTAAACCGATGGATAACCATTTAGGAAATTTATGAAAAACAGTAGACTATTTAGTCAGAAGATACCGCTTGCACAGCAAACAAGACTCTGACCTCATGAAAATTAAGCGCCGATTTAAGCTTATAAATGAATATCAGCTCGAACTTCAAGGTGAAGCCTGGCAATCCACCTGCGAGCCCTTTGGCCGTGTACCGGACCTCCAAGGTCTATGGCACATTTTTCGTAGCCTCAGTGGGAAAGGAAAGGGCAACCCTCCTCTGGCCGAGCTGTTCCTCAAAGCAGATTCGTCAATTGTGGAAGACGAAGTTATTACCACTTTCTTTCCTCATGCTTCACTCACTCTGCCTACATCTCTGAAAGCCTGCACTATGACGCAACCTGATCCGAATCTCAATCGCCGATTTAGCATGGGAGAAATGCTAGCAGCCATCAAACACGGGCGTTCTCGATCGGCGCCTGGTCACGACCGAATCACATGGCAAGAACTTCGCAACCTCGGAGATGAAGCCCAGCACGCCCTTTTGGCGGTAATCAATGACCTCTGGGCCTCAGAAAATGTTCCGGAAAGCCTTAAGCTGTCTAACATTTATCCTATTCCAAAACATGGAAAAGAGAAGACCCTCTGCAAGCACCTCCGGCCAATATCTTTAACGTCTACTTTAAATAAGCTCATTGAACGCATGATTCACACACGCATGTCCCATTACCTCAAGATAACCCGGCCAGGATACCATCCAGCCCAGGCGGGTTTTCGCCCTAACCTCAGCACCCATGGCTGCCTTTGGCTACTACAGCGCGTTATCAATAGTACCTCAAGAAAGATGTTACCTGACTACTTGCTGGCCGTCGACACGCAGAAAGCGTTCGATAATGTTCACCATAACCCCATTCTTGAAGAACTGGCTAAGTGCTACCCAAGTCAGCGCGCGCAGACATGGATTCGAAATTTCCTTGCAGCTTGGCCCATTCGTTTAAGTGGTGCATCACCTGGATGGAGCCCGAAGACTTACTACTTGGACAGAGGTGTTCCACAGGGATCTATTTTAGGACCGACGCTGTTTGGCTATATTCGCCATCTACGCCAATGATATTACTATATGGACAGAGGCAGTGGATTATTCTGACAAACAATCAATGCAGACCGAGCTGCAGGTAGCCCTCCTCAGTTTAGAGTCCACTCTTAAGGAAGTAGGCCTGCAGCTGGCTCCACATAAGACCGAACTTATAAGCACAGACGGCAAGAATCGCACCAACCCGAAAATGTGCATCTCACTCCATACTAGATTACACACTATACAATAAAAAAAACGGACAAATCAAAGTTTTAGGTTTACCAATAGCTAGCTGCAGCAGCCCACAAAAGTGGGTATGTGGACTGCGGCAGGCATGGCCAGCCACGTTACATATGATACGTCATCTTTCCAACAAATACGGAGGTGCACGACAACAAGCCTGTCACACTCTCACAAGAGCTGCGGTGCTTGAAAAGATTTTATACGGCACACCCATATACACGTTCTCTCCAATGAACATCCAAAATCTGGAACGCCTTTATCGGGCTACTCTCCGTACCATCACGGGGCTCCCTAAACACACCAAGATATCCGCCCTTGAAAGAGCAGGGGGCTTGCCCCCTCTGCAAGACGTCATCTGTGAAGCCAACACTCCACACCACATCCGCCTGGAAAACATGCCGCAAGGTCGTCACCTTCTGCCCTGGGATTGTCAGCGGCATGATGATGCACCTCTTCTTAATCAGTCCTTACCCCCATGAGAAACTCCAATAGCCTCTCGACTGTTCCGTTGCCCCATATCTCGTCACAATAATACTGCCCACCAGTTTCTTGCCACGCGACAACTCAGGGAAGCGAGCTTAGATACCATCGACATATACACACACGCTGCCCTTTCCTATGGCGAAGCTTGTATAGCATGGATCTGTGCGCAAACCACCGAGTACACTGGGGCCTACAGGTGCCATCTACCGAACAATATCCCTATGCATGCCGAACTACTTGCCATATGGAGAGCGACTGCAAGCCTCCCATACACTATACAGAAACCCCTTCGTGTCTTTACCGACTCGGACGCTGCCTACTCGGAAATATTTCGCCCAGCGTCAGAGGATGCTACAGCTGCTGCTATTCAAAGGATCATTCGTAGGCATGAAAAGCCGACAGGCCAATAGAAATTATCTGGACGCCGGGGCATACGGGTGTGGCCGGGGGCAATACGGCGGCACACGCCGCTGCTGCTTCCGCAGGTGTGTTGACCAATCTTTCTCAGCCCCCACCCCTCAGGGTGAACTTGCATGAGCTCTTAAGTCAAATGGCTCCCTCGGTAGCCACAATGCACTATGTACGCACATCCCTGCGTCATGCTAGTAAAAAACGCATTCCGTAGGTTACACCACCAGTCCTATTTTCCAGCATAAGTCCGCTTTCACTCTTCCAAGAAGTCTTCATTAATAAGGTCTACGCAAATTAAGCATACACACCATACTCTTTAGCAAAATGGCGACAACCGGACATTGTGACATTGACGTGCAATCACTGCGGGGGCTGCGCTGCCGCGCACACCTTCACCACTTACTCACTTACTATGGCAGTGTTCCGCACTTGAAAAAGGGCGAATGGCCATACAAGCTTTGCAAACCACAAATTATCGTGAAGCGCTCCTTATGGGCCCAGACACGCAGTTATTATTAGCCCAATACGGAAGTCGGAGCGACCTGATCAGAGTGGTTTAGGGGGTCTGGGAAACCACAATACTGACCCTACACCGCCTCAGTACCAGTGATGGTGAATACAATAAGTGTAAAACCCATGACACTGTGAACTAGTAGTGTAGTTAGAAAGTCTTGCTTATCCCCGCAGAGGTCCTATGCCTCCGTTTTTTTTCTTTTTTCAATAAAAGGCTATCCATACAACCATTACTTTGTTACAATTAGAAATAAGCTACAACATAGCAGTGCTTTATAAATGCAGGAAAATGAGATAAGGAAGAATATTGTGAAACTTGATCCAACAACGTAAATTGTTCCAAGCAGTACACATTTTATCAACTGCAACAACTGCCACTGCGCTGATGAGAAAGAACAATGAAATGTGTACCAAGCATTCATAGTTCAGTTGTCTTATTTTCAACTTTGCTGAGCGTACACAGTATTTTTTTTAAGCATGCGCATGTGTGCGTGTGCATGCTTGTGTTAGGTTCCGATAGAGATGAAACCAGAACAGGTTATTTATAGCACCAGCTAACTGTAAAACATGCCAAGTTAAATTGATCATACCAGAGGCAAAAAAACAGGAGAAATATTTAACTCACACGTCAGCAGCTGGCTGAGGTAGCGGGGCAACTGGTTGGGCTGTCTCTGTTGCTTTTCCTGTGGACGCATGAAAGGAAAAGTACAGGAAGTGACATAAGAACACTCCCTAAAGGTGGGCATCGCTTCATTAATAATAGACATTTGTTTAACTCATTACATACCGCAACTAGTCTAAATGAATTCGATCAGCACAGCACAAAGAACACACACTGGTCAAATGTTGAGCTACAGGTTAGGACGAGTTTTGATTGAGGGGTTGAATAGGGAGATGCAAGCGGCTTGGCTCATCCCACCATCAAAGAACTGCTTGGGTTTTGCCAGGGCCCAAGCAGCTTGCAAGAGGCACACAAGCCTCTTGCACACCCTTACCTAAAACACTCCAGTGAAATAACTGCAAAGAATATTTTCAGGGGGGTGGTAAAAGACATCCCAGGTGTTATACAACAAAAAAAAATGCTACTTCTCATTTTGCAATACATTAACTGCGTATTTTTTGCCCCCCCCTTATGTAATGCCCTCGGGCCTTTAAGGATGCAATAAATGAAATGAAATGAAACTGTAAATCTTACATGCTGCACACAATTGGTGTTTTAGATTTATGGTTGCTTGGAGCCTTTTTCTATGCTTTCTTGATGAACAGGCACGCTCAGTTTCCCTCAAGTCATTGTAGTCTGCACCATGAACTAATGTCATACCGGAAGATGCGTACTTATATCACAACTGCACGGTTTCTTGAAATACAATAGGAAGTCCAGCCTACCCTTCAATGTGTCCTTTCTTTAACTGCTCCTTTGTTGTTATTTTTTGTTTTGAAAGTCAAACTTGCTGCTTTATAAAGTAGGCATACTGCGAATGCACAAGTAGATTCCAATGCACAGACGTTACATGTGGCCTTCAGTTAGAAACCGTTATCCTGAGAGTTAGGGCCAACTGCGCCAAAGGAACTCTCGACATCTGCTGGCAAGGGCCAGTGCCGTGACATACCTGTGTTAGCATAGCAGAGAGATGAACCTGTAAAGGTCACAAAAAAGTTCTACACCTAGGAAGGCAATGCCAAATTAGCATAGAGCCAAGCTAAACATACAAAACACACAATAACATACAATAACAAAAAATTCATAATGTCTAGCCTGCAAACTACTCAAATGGGCCTGCAATGTATAATTACATGTGAGCTTAACACAGTTGCCACTTCATTATTGAGAAAGGCACAACCTTGAGGTGCACAAATTTCATACTACAGCAAAGACACATCTACATCTACTGCAAGACATTGAACTATCGTGACATGCTGAACATAACTTATTTCTACCACTTCACTGCTGCCACTCTAACAACATGCCAATTTTGCATGTGCTATTGCATCCCTTCCAGACATGCATTTGGCATGGCTTGATCAATCTTCACAAAGCTGCCAGGTGATCAGAACAGCAGCACTACTAATGAAGTGGCAACGCTATGCTAAGGCAGACTACACTTATCACTCGCTTTAATTGAAAGCACACAGTGACTTTAGCAATGAAAAGTGCAGTCAGACTTCAGACAAATTCTGAATTAAATGCAATGCCTGCTGGCCTAAAAAAAAAAAAAAAAAAAAACTTGAATGAATCTTATTTATAGCTTCATGCTACAAACAGGTAGATAACAATTTTTTCACTTTAATGAACTTTGATCTTACAGGCTTGTCTGTAACTAAACTACTCAGAAGCAAGAGGAAGATTGGTTAGACATGTTAAACAGTGATTTAGGTTGCCACGCTGCTGGTTTATAAAGCAGCATCAGTACGCGTGTAAGTACATGAATGCACCGGTGCTACATATTTTAACTTCTAACCTAATGAGTGTGGACAGCTATTTGGTAGGTTTACAAAATTATCACAGAGTCTATCATCATAGCTATGTTGCTGTATTACGTTACTGCCATTGATACTAACGATAATGGGATTATGAAAACACTCATGAAACTGCTGCCTTTTGGTCAAACATCAGTCAAGGGTCACAAGCTTTTCTTTAACAAACAAAAAATTAAAATGCTGGCTAAGACCAAGAGTACACAAGAGGCAGGTACAAGAGGTCACTAGGCACTGCCTGATGTGAAACAATGGTCAAAGCTATGGTTGTGCTCCCTGCACACTTCAGAATATATAAGTGACCACAGTATTGTAACCTCATGCATTTCACACAGTTCTAAATACACTGAGGCGTGGTAAATATTTCTACATGCCTTCACATCTCGGCCTACTACCAACATGTTTCAGGTTATCTTCTGGATTCAACTTGAAATGGTAAACTACCTTTTGTACATTTACAAAGTGCTTTGAAATATAGAATGAACTCGTACTCATATAGCTGCCCAATGCCTAAAAACCCCCTCCTCCAAGAGTAAGTCATTTCAATGAACTGTATTAACGTCTTGAATTGGGCTGGTAGAAAGAAACAACAGCACTGGCAGAGGACAGCGCCATGTTTGTGTTTTCTCGTCTTTGCCCTGTGCCAGCGCTGTTACTTCTTTCTTCGTCATTTCACTAAATTTTTAAAAACGCACCAAATTAATCTTTGTAGCATCTACAAGACAGGAAACAATACCCAGCCCCGGCAACTTTTAAGACTCCATGACAATGTCAATACTATAAATCTACGTAAATGTCAATACTGTGATCAAGCAAAAGAGAATGGATTTTCACTTGGTATTACAAATGATTTGTGCCACACTATCCAACTATCTTGTAGCCCGTTATTATATTCCCATGCATGTTCAGAGCAATAAAAAACTGAGAATGTGTGGGCCCTACTGGTTCATCCTTCAAAACAAACTAAGGCTAAGATTTTATGGTGTTTAATTCCAACTGTCTATGAGAATGCATAGGTGATAAAGGCTACTGGTGCTTTTGTCATTGAAAAAACATGGCACTCTGAAGTGCAGTGGTAGAAGGTATTGCATTACACTATACTTCTTGCTCTTCTTGAATGCATATGAAAACATTTCTGCTGACATGCCCGCATCATACTGCCACCAGAGTACGTCCAATGAAATGGATAAGTGAACCCAAATAGTTTAAGCTTAGCAGTAAAAAAACGATCTAACCACTCATTCCTTGAAACAGTGTAACTGCAAGGTGGTGGTTTGACACCTTCTTCGAAGTACTTAAATGAATTAGTCACTGCAGTATTAAAACCTATAGTGTTTATATCCTTCAACACACGTATTATGCACGGAAACATTTCCTCAAGAATGGAAATGCGCAGCACATAGTTCTCTAGCAAAACACCTAGTTTCCGACACCGACACTGTACAGTGGCACAAATGAGGCGAAATTTGTTATTTTCACCTCTTTTCAATTATATGGGTGTCATTATCAGCCACCAGTTGGGTAACAATCGAGGTAAGAACGACTCGCAGGTATGATCCTGCAGTAAGCTGCAAAGAGCAATATCAGACGTCGCCCGTGCAGCCTAAAGTTGAGCACACGTGTGTGCTGACATCAAATGCGTTATCTAGCTCTAAACTTGAGCAGGTCTCTGGGGGACTGTGGGCAAAAACAACAGTGTTGGATTTCAGTCGCTGGGCCTCGGCGTCCAGCGCTAATGGAACGCTAGAAATTACCTCTAAGAGAATACGGTGGAATAATGTGAGTTTCTCATGAAATGCCTACCTGTTGGGTATCTGTGCTTTAACATACGTCGGCTCATCGTTCTGTGGCAGTCAAGGTTTCTTCGGTAAGGCCACGAAATGGTGGAGGGAGAGAAGAAGAGAGAATAAAAAAGAAACAACGTCACACACTAACAACCGCTCAGCGAAAGTCGCGGACACTCGCGTCCACGACTCAGTCAGTTCCGTAATGAGGAAACAAGCAACGGTGGTACGACGATAGCATCAGCCCCCAACATGACCCCACGACGACACGCATCTGCAACCGGTTGCGTCGTGTTGCAAGGACCATGCCCGCGCTCTCGTGAGATGGGGGGACACAGGCGCGGACTTCTGACGAGCCTTTGCCGCTTTCGCGCTGCGGAAACATTTCCCCTACTGTCCTAAAACGAAGGAAACTACGACCTCAAACACGGCTCTAAACTCCCAGGCGCGACCGTGAACTAAGCATGTTTCCAGGTGACGCGACAGCGTGCGCGTTTTACTCTTGCCTTGTTACCCGTACATATCCGTACGTGTAGTGTCGCTGCCTCACTACAACGCGATCGATATTTATTTTTACGTTTCCTGGGGCTGATCGAAGCAGTCTTAGGCTTAGAAAGCAGCTGTGTTGAGGTAAACATATGTCACTTCCGTTGGCGACGTGTACCAGCCGCGTCGCCCACGGTGCTGACATGAGAACCTCGCTTGACACGCCAACGGGCACCGTCGGCCTTTCACGAGATGGCCTGGGTGATGTCTCGGCTTCCACGCAAGACGACCACAACTCAGTAATTGTGCACCAACGCGACAAAAAAGTGACCTACATACCAGTAGCACTGACCGGTCAGCAGTTCATCCATACTTATTGGTGTTAGTACGCGAAAAAGTTGACAGGTGGCCCGACAGTTGCAAAGAGCACAACATTTGTTTCGTGCCAGTTTTAGACAAAAAGACATAATTAAGCTATACATGATTATTCTTGTCATGAGGACATGACAAAAATAAAATTGAAGCAACAGAACATTAACTGAGCAAAATTTAACTTTTTTTAGTTTTTGTTGTTCGGTTTTTACACACGTCAATACTTTTAATTATACAATAAAGCTTGTGTCAGCAGCGTTTGATACGCCTTGCCACGTAACAAGTTTAAGGACCATCGCGGTTCAAGCAGTGAAGTCAGCACCTCCTTTTTTTTTTTGTACCTGTTGTGTCGCACCCGTTCTCATTGCTCTGCAATTGGTGCTTTATTTCTTCGAGTGACAATGTGGTGGCGACAGGTTATTACCCTCTCGCGTGGTCTCTCCAAAGAGGTGGCAGTCCTGGACGCCATCAGCGGGAGCAAGTGAAACCACCGGCGGCCATATTGCTAGAGGAATAACGGCGGAACCGCCATAGACCGCAATAGAATACGTACGTTGCGCGCGTCGGTTTGCAGTTCCACGACAAAAAAAATATAAGATGGAAACCACTTTAAGGTTACACCAACAAACAAATGCCGCTTCTTGTTTATGAAACAAATTATTTCATGCACGCATTCTCGGCTGTACGCTTTCAGATCAATCTGTTGTCGAAGGATGCTTCGCATATCGAGCTTGCAGGCGCACCATTGCGATACAAAAGGGTTGTAGTAAGAAATGTGCCTGCAGATACTCAAGATCAAGGGGGACATGACATTTGCTCGCCTCTTTCATACATGTGCTTGTGTGCGTGTCGGCAGGTTACCAGAGAATATACATAAGGAAGTTGAAATAATTAAAGCTAAAGTTAGAAAAGAGAGGTAATTTAGTAAACTGGGAGTCACCAGTAATTTTTCTAGAGTTATCGAATTCTAACCAATTTACAGGCGGAACCAAAACCGAAGCATCGATGCCGCGGGCAACCGACAAACTCCAGGAGACGTACCCCAAGTGAACCGTTTATAAGAACGAATGAAGTGTCGTTAGTTATGCGTAATATTTATCAACTTCCGTTGGCGACACGTGTTGTCATGGCAAGCGCGGCCTTCAGAGCCTAGAAACGAGGTAGCTTCATGTTTGATGTAACATGGACTCACTCATTTTGGCAACTTTATCTATCGACGTTTTGGTTTTGGTTTCGTCGGCAAGATAGAACGGAAAAGTGTCTCATCTTGTTTTAGACGCAGTTGCTTATTTTTGTGACTACATTCTATCGAAGCTACGCCAAGGAGGTAGAAACTAACAGGTATTTGCAGATCGATGCGCACGGAAAGCTATAAAAATCGAAGGTGCCCTGCCAGGCCGCAGCCTGGTTATTGTCTGCCCCGTTCTGTCGAAGCAGCATTCTTCGAAGTGAATAGAACAGAGGTGGTCACCATCCGTAGCCCTCCAACTATTTCTTCGAACAGCACGTTCCCAGACAGAACGCAGCGCACTGTTTTTCGTAAACCTGTCACAGATAATCACGGCATGGAATTATTCTCTACGTTTGCGAATTCCTCGATAAACGTGCACCAAATTCGATATTCACTCACCAAAAGAAATATGCATGCGCGGCGTCAGTCTTGCCTTGTAAGACTACACCAGAAAACTTGGAATTCAAAGGGCATTGAGACGTCCTACTCGTTCCAATGTTTGATACGTGCAGCCACAAGTTCTTCGCAAGTTCTTCGCAACTGCAAGTTCTTCGTCCATAAACTTAAAACTCAGGGACAACGTCGTGTCAGCGAGCATTTAAAGCTTCAAGTTACCTTCCATACAGCTACACACATGTATTACATGCATGCGCACCTTTCATATTGTTTATAATTTAACAGCATACGCGAAAAAACAGGCGATCGTCAGCGAAAGAAGCAAGAATAGTTAAACTTGAAAAGTGATCCCAGACGTCTTCTTGATGCGATTCGTGCAGCCATAAGTGACGCCGAAGTCGCCATGGCCATGTGAAATCTGTAATTGCTTTACAAAAGCATGTCACAGTCTCCAAAGGCCACTGCGAGGGCGGAGATGCGAAGTGCACTTTGTCGTCTGCTTCCGAGTCTTTCCTTTTCCAATATGGCGGTGACCGGCGCCACTTATCGGGGCGCACCTCCACTCCAGAAGACATAGTATAGAACATCCTTGGGTCTCTCTGCTTGACTGCTATGGGTCTGGCCCACATGATAACATATCCATTGCAGCGACGTTTATTTTGTAGTTGTCCGTCACAACTATCTCAAATCCCGCACGTATGTAGAGGCTTAAGGAGAGCTGCGTGGTGCAGAAGCATCACGTCCACAAATCTTTTCAAGACATGCAGCACGGATGGATGCGGCGCAGCCACTGGATGTTTCTAATTTTATGCGATTATTTTCCTTCGTATTCGGTAATTTCGCATGTGTGCGTTTGTTTTAGTAACGTATTACGAAAAAACGCGTCATAAGGTGTCTTATTTTTTTTGTTTGCAAGCGCTCGAAGGAGTGCTCTGCCGAATATCGATCCCGATCGAAATATAAGTCGAATTCACAGGTTGAAGTAATGAAACAAGACACGGCAATTTTATGTGCACAAAAAACAAAAAATAAAAATAAATGAGTAGGTACAAGTTAAGAAACAACCGGTTGAACTGAAACCACTTGTCCGTCCAACGTTGAAGGTGCGCGCTTGTCGTGCAAGCTTTTTAAAGCTTCAAAAAACTTCTGTGACAACGGCTTTCTTTGCTAAAGCCTGGCCACAGACTTTTTTTATCGGTAAAGTCGACAGCACAGTTTGTGAACAGCCGCTTCACGAACTTTCTGCGCACAAGATTCTATTAATTTGCGCCTTTGGATTTGGTCACAATGGTCACACAACAGTACTGGCAGGCCAACCATTACATCCGCACTCTTCACGACGCAGGTTTGTAGAGGCTTAAGGAGGAGAGCTGTGCGGTGCAGAAGCATCATGTCCACAAATCTTTTGAGAACATGCACCACATGCACGAGCTCCGCAGTGGGGCAGCACAAGCCACCTCTGTCCTGGTGGGAAATCAAGCCATCCGTACGTAGCACTGGTGCTGCTCCCTTTTGCCTTCAAGACTAACGAAACGCAACGCTCGCAGTCAGTATTTTCACTCACGACGCGAGATATGTATCCTGCTATGAGAGAAACTGCTGCTATATCTGGCGTGGGCATAAACGGCTTCGTCGGAGTGCAGAGTTCCTGCAGTAGGTGCTGCGTCAGGTTCACTGCTGCGACCGCGCTTGTTGTTGATGCGCTGCTTAACTTGCCGCTCCTAATAATGCTCCCCGAGGAAGCAAACCAGGCTGAGCTCTGCGCACTGCTGTGCTTTGTTGAGGGCTGGCTGGTCCCTACGAAGCAGAAGAAGACGGCCGACGGAGACGTATGCGGCCGGCGGGGACACCGACCAGCCCGAACACGCGGGTTGGCGCGAAGCGCCGAAAGAAAGCACAACAACCGCACTCCATGGTTACCTAACACACACTGCCTTTATTTTACAGTCGCCTTGAAATCCTAGGCATAGAGAAAGAAGAAGACAGGAGAGGACACTCCGCGAAACCTGGCCTCAGGAAGTGCCTCACGATTACGTAACCAACTAGTGCTCTCATCAAACGTCAGAGGGCGCAAGCGCAAAAAAAAAACAGTTATAATCAATGCAACAGAGTTGTTTTCACAAAATAATAATTATACGCCAAATTAGGTATGTTCTTTATACATAAAACAATTTGTTGCACACACCTTACGCGATTATTTTTCTTCAGCCGTACTGTCATAAACACCATCAACCCAGCGACAAGCCCATGCATGACTGACAGCGGGAAGCTTTCGTCGCTTTCGTCAACGTCGGCTGCGTCGGCGTTTTCGTGCGTGAGATAACAGGTGAGGCACGTTTTCAAGCGAAGCTTGTTGAATGACATGTTGTTGGTCTTGTTCGGTCATTTCTTTTTCAGAAAACGGTTACACCTGTGCGAATAAGACACCATGCAACAAACATAGAAAGATGCACACAGACACGTTGCGCTTCGTGTGTGCGAGTTTGTTTCTTACGTGGCGTCTCATTCACGCAGTTGTAACCTTTTTCTGAAGCTTGTAAGGACTGGGAGGTTCGCTAAAAAGAAAGTTTGTGGCTCTATGCGGCGGCTAGACGGGAACATTGTGCAACGTATGCAGTATAGCAAAGGCGGCACGGCGTCAAGCCGAGGTGACGCGTGCTGCGTCTGCCACGGACGCGAGCGTCTGTAGGCTGAGCATAGCTGGGCAGCTAGGTCATAGGCTCGGTGCAAAATATTGAGAAGCGTTCGCTGGGCCTCGCATGCTTCACTACACGTTTCCCGAAGGCTCGCAACACGAATAATTCTTGGTGTGCCGGAGGCAAATCTGGACTAGCCATGTGGCCATCATCTTCGTTTCTTCGCTAGCCTTGTGCCACTAGTGCAAGCTGCCCACAAATTTTTTTGACGTTTCCAATATAATTTTACCGCACAAATTTCAACTACGATTTTTCTTCCCAATGTACTGTGCTGATACTGCGTACGCACGAAGGTGTTCTAAAGTTCCGAGGCCGCGATACCATTGCATTACAAGGGATAGCGGCCTGGAAACTTCTGAAGATCTTTGTACGTGGTCTTGACGTCTATCTTTGTAAGTCAGAGTTTTATGGGTCAGAGATGTATCACTGGTTTTGTATTGTGCATCGATTAGCTAATCTTTCAAAGGGGTTTGTTGGTACACTTATGACGTGCACATATCTTTTTCGTAATTTGACAGTGAAGCATCCACTTACTAACATTTTCAGACCGCGCTGATGCCATGCCGTCCGGCGGTCCAAGCTACGGCAGCTACTGCTGTGTATCGTGGTGCTTCAACAATGGCAGAACCTACAAGAAGCCTGGGACGAGTTTCTTCCGCATACCACGGGACGGCAGGTGTGTTAAAGCTTTTGTATGGTTTGCATGTCTTTAGGCTTACTGTTCGTACTTGCTCAGGGAGGGTAACAATAAAAAATCACTATTTAAGCACTTCCCCTTTCAGCTCATTGCCAATGCAGGATGAAAGCATGGATGCAGTATGCTGGACGCGATGATCTCCTTAGTAAGCCGGCCAGCCTATTGTACGCAACGTACAGGGTTTGTAGCGACCATTTTACTGCTCAAAGTTTCATGGACCCTGGGCACACAAGGCTTACAAGAATGTCTGTTCCCAGTGTGCAACCAGCTGCACCATGTAAGTGATTGACTGAAACTCAAATATGTGTAATAGCAGCCACTTGTATTGAATCAGTGGCGACAGTTAACCGCGAAGATCTTTGTAGCTGGTGGAGAAACCTCGCTATAGAAGTAACACTTGGAAAGTCTTAAATTTTGTGAACTATGGGCTATTACCTTCCTAACAGCAGCCTTACATTTCTGTCGTTTTTTGATGCTCTTGACCAGCGCAACTTGTTTTGAAAGACTTTCAAGGGCTATTTCACGTTATCTTCAAGCCTGAGTGTACATATACCTTCCATCGGTGAAAGCTGGCACTGTTGATAATTCCAAAAATCACAAATTACTTGTTTCCTAGTTGGTGCCTTCTCTTTTCCTCCACTTTCGACCAATTTGCGCATTTGAAAGAGCTGTTTAAGTTTCCCCATGCTACAAGCTTTGTAACTTCTACCAACTGCACATACATGCACGTTCTCCGAGCGTCGCTTCAAATAGTGACTGTGACATGACTGCAGAAGCTGCACTGC
Source organism: Rhipicephalus microplus (assembly GCF_043290135.1). Classification (NCBI taxonomy): domain Eukaryota; kingdom Metazoa; phylum Arthropoda; class Arachnida; order Ixodida; family Ixodidae; genus Rhipicephalus; species Rhipicephalus microplus. Next base: position 431,609,241 of record NC_134710.1, on the reverse strand, counting down.
AAGGTGCGGATGAGCTTCAGTTTGTGTTATTTTAAGCCTCTTACTGACACATTGTCGTAATTTCATTTCTTCAGGACCTGCGGTAGAGGCTTCAAAAAGCGGCTCCCACACATTGAGGTGCCCCGATGAACAGGGTGCGTTCAGTGTCGCGATTTCTTTTTTTTTTTACCCAAATTGACTGTTGACCAAACCTCTGCAGGTGGCAGCTCCCTTGTAGCTGGTGAAAGAATTTCTGCTGACTTCGTCTTGCCGGAGAAAACCTTAACCAGTCGTTCAGCTGTCACAAAAGGAACTTGTGTGACCGGTAAGTTGTATGTTCACTTCAACACCAGAGTGGATTGATATTGAGACTTCCGTAGGCCGCTCGCAAGATTGTTCCGACGGCACTGTCTGAGGCACTGAACAAGCTTCACAAGACCCTACAGAAGATGTCTCCGCCAACAGCTCCACGTCTGAGTGCCCTAGAGAAAATGGTGACTATGCTTTTATTGCAGCTGTTTTTAATGTGCTATTTTATGTTTAGGACATTCTGAGGAAACTATCCTCAAAAGGACACTACGTGTGCACTTACAAAATGTAAGGGTGGGCTCTCAGTGATTTTCATTTTTTTGTGCATTGTCAACATTGTGAATGGTTTGTTTTTAGGTAGTGGAATCAAAACTTTGCACCACAGAAAGTTGTGCACCTTGGGTCTGAAAGAGCGAGGAAAGTGCTCGTATGGGATTAGTTGTTCTTCGCTTTTACATCCATTTTAGTTGTTTATTGCAGTGCGTTCCTGTGTGCCAGCGGCAATGTCTCCATCAATGAAGTACAAGCAAACCATTAAACATCTGCAAGCCAAAGTAGCAGCACAGCGGAAAACTTTTGAGCACAGCGGAAAACTGAGTGGGCACGGCGAAGCGGCTGGAAAGATGCCGCTAACGAAACGCTTCTTTTTCGTTGTACAGGCCGTGTTTTTCATGCTCGCCGGGCCATCGGAACCTTGCACTACCGGGAATGAAGTTGCGGCGATTACATCTGTCTCTGCTAACTACTGTCCAGTGCCTTCATCGAATTTGGACATACTGGATACGCCCCCTCTGGAACATTGCATGCCCGTGACGTCATCGTTGGATCGCCCTTTTAAAGACAGGCCACACAGTTGGACCTTCAGTGGGCACGGCGAAGCGGCTGGAAAGATGCCGCTAACGAAACGCTTCTTTTTCGTTGTACAGGCCGTGTTTTTCATGCTCGCCGGGCCATCGGAACCTTGCACTACCGGGAATGAAGTTGCGGCGATTACATCTGTCTCTGCTAACTACTGTCCAGTGCCTTCATCGAATTTGGACATACTGGATACGCCCCCTCTGGAACATTGCATGCCCGTGACGTCATCGTTGGATCGCCCTTTTAAAGACAGGCCACACAGTTGGACCTTCAGTGGGCACGGCGAAGCGGCTGGAAAGATGCCGCTAACGAAACGCTTCTTTTTCGTTGTACAGGTTAGTTTTTCTCTTTCAAATCATAGGTCTGGAGACGAAATTGTACTTCTTATTGTGCCGTGCCCACAGACATGTTTTATTATTGCATATGAATGTTATTTTGTTTGCAAGTTATTGCTGTGTGGAGATGTCGAGCAAAACCCTGGGCCAACTGTTGATGAAATGTTTCACGAGCTCTTGAAGGGACAATCTGATATCCGAGCAGAACTTGTAAGCCTTAGAGCACGTTTAGACTCAACAGAATCATTAATAAGCACCTTTGGAGTGCGTCTGAATAACTTAGAAGCAAATGTTAAGCAACTACAAACTCAGAAGGGCGTGAGCGAATCGATACAGGAGTCTGTAGATTCCATTCAGCAGTTAATTGATATTCATCAGTCCAAGCTGGTTGACCTTGAGAATCGCAGTCGCCGGAATAATCTTCTTGTATTTGGTATCAGCGCTGCTGGGAGTGAATCTGAAGCAGAGCTACGTGAAAAGGTAGTGAAGGGCATATTTCATGATCGATTAGGGGTGAAATGCACGACAATTGCGCGGATTCATAGATTAGGCAAGCCGGTATCAAGCAGACGTCCTGTTATACTTTTTTTCCAAGATTATACGGAAAAGCAAGCTGTGTTGCGTCAAGCACATAAGCTGAAGGGAACCAAAATTTATCTTCAAAACGACTACTGTCCTGACACACTCCGCAAAAGAAAACTGCTATGGGCAACTGCAAAAGCAGACAGAGAAAGCGGTAGCAAGGTTGCTCTTGTTCACGATAAGCTTCGTATTGATCACACCTTTTTCTGTTGGGACGACTCGCTTAATGCGCGTAGGAAAGTGTCACATGAGATTGCCGTAGGGAATCCCAGCTAGCAATTAGGGGAGCACCAACTTCGTTTGCTTTGCTTCAATGCACGGAGTATAACAAATAAAATTGAAAAGTTGGAAAATATTTTGCTCACGCACGATCCTCATGTCTGTGTGATAACAGAGTCTTGGTTACATGAAGCCATTGGCGATAGCGAGATAGTTCCGCCGAACTACCAACTTTTTCGATGTGATCGTGGTCATCGGGGCGGTGGAGTGGCTGTCATTATCAAGTATGGCATTGATGTAACTATTGCTGAGCGTTTTCCAGTGAGAGAGAGTCTGCTTTTAAAACTTTCATTTGCTGATATGTCATTTTTTCTCTGTGCGGTTTATCGATGTCCTAATGCTGATGATTCTTTTGTGAGCGGTTTGTACGATGAACTACTACGTCTACGAAGCAAAAATCTTATTTTAACGGGTGACTTCAATCTGCCAGCCATTAATTGGGATGATATAAATTATGGTACTTCTTCCTCGGCTGACACACTCTTAGACATAATGTTTTCTCTAGGCCTTGAGCAAATGGTAGGACACCCCACAAGGGGGAGTTCGATACTTGATCTGCTATTTACAACGGAACTCTTTACCGAAGCGACTATCACAGTTGAAACCGGTATTTCTGACCATAGATTAATATCATTTGTTTGGGACAGGCATGCACGTTGTAAATCAGTGAAAACGCCAGTGGAAAGTGTTGTAAGAGATTTCAATCGAGCGGATGATGTTGCAGTAATTGATTATTTAGAAACACATCTCCCCACATCTGTTAGTGATGTTGATAGAGCCTGGCAACGCTTCCGTGGTATTGTGGACTTCTGTACAAAGAACTTTGTCCCGCTTAGGAGAATACGCAGGCGTTCACATAACCCATGGATAAACCGTGAGATTATAAAGATCAAGAGAAAGATAAAAAGGTTACGAAAAAAACACAAGACTAGTACGCAACATTTTTCCGATCTTAAAGAAAAATTATTAGAGAGTGTTAGCAAGGCTAGGCATCAATTTTTTAACGACACACTACCTGAATTCATCAGGACAGATCCTGATAAATTTTGGCGCTATATTAAGCAAACTAAAGAAGGCGTTTCTGAAATACAAGTTGATGAGGTCACGATAACAGATCCGGCACTAATTGCTGATCATTTTAATAAATACTTTCAGAGCGTCTTTTCCGAACCACAGTATTATGAACTGCGAGACCCGATGCCCATAATCACGGATGATGTTCTGATAACTCGTGAAGGTGTTTTACAAATGTTACTTAAGGTTAATCCTAAGAAATCGTCAGGCCCTGATGGCATTGGTAATTCATTCCTACGACGCTATGCTGAACAAATCACTGACTTCCTTACTGCCCTTTTCAATGTATCATTCAAATATGGTCAGATACCAGCCGATTGGCGTAAAGCTCGTGTTGTGTCGATCTTTAAAAAGGGTAACCGCTATTCCTTGACAAACTACCGTCCTGTTTCTATCACTAGTAGCTGCTGTAAAATGTTAGAGCATGTTGTTGCAAATTACATTAACACATTTTTATCAGAAAATAATATTTTGTCGCCTAATCAACATGGTTTCCGAAAAAATATGTCTACGGTAACACAGCTTGTGTCTACAGTGCATGAATTCGCACGGGTTCTAGATATATCTGGGCAGACTGATGTGTTCTTTTTAGATTTTAGCAAAGCGTTTGATAAGGTGCCTCATGGAAAACTTTTGTTTAAACTCGAAAATATTGGGCTACCTTCGGGTATCGTTAAATGGATTCATATGTACTTAAATAACAGAACTCAATTTGTTGAGGTCAGGGGTTGTTTTTCTTCTTCGCTAAATGTTTCTTCTGGTGTGCCACAAGGTAGTGTGTTAGGCCCCTTGTTATTCTTAATTTTTATTAATGATTTAGTTGATGTCGTACATAAGGACATATCCGTCAGATTATTCGCGGATGATTGTGTTGTTTTTAAAGAAATATGTTGTGTAAATGACCACATATTACTTCAACAGTCTCTTACAAGTATAGATGAGTGGTGTCAAAACTGGGGCATGGAACTTAATAGTGACAAAACAGTTCTCTTGAGAATAACAAGAAAACGAACTCCCAGCCTTTATACTTATTTTCTCCGCAATAACCCACTCAAAGACGTAGAAAAATACAAATATTTAGGAGTCACTTTGACAAAGTCACTTACGTGGTCAGACCACATTACAAGCATATGCACGGCTGCACTTAGGAAACTGTGGTTTCTTAAGAGGAAACTTAAATCCTCAACGAAGGAGACTAGATTATTGGCATATAACACCTGCATCCGATCAAAACTTGAATATGCCTCGGTTGTTTGGGACCCTCAATGTAAAAAAGATATTGCCTTGATTGAAAAAGTTCAACGGAAGGCTGTCAGATTTATATTTAGTAAATATAAAAGATATGATTCGCCAACACAACTTATGCAACTAAATGATATCCAAACACTGGAAACTCGCAGGAAAATTAATCGGTTAACGTTCCTACACAAAATTCTTTCCGGTAAAGTTACAACAAGTCTGCCCAACTGTGTGAAACCTCTATCTTCTAGAAAAACAAGACATAAGCATAAATATTCATTGGTGCCAGTTTTTGCCCGTACCACTGCTTTTAAAAATAGTTTTTTCCCTAGGACTATTGCTGACTGGAACTCTTTACCAATAAGTGCTTTTCAGTCCGAAGATATTGAAAAACAGCTTGAAACTTTTTTTGTTTAGTTCTGAATGATGTATCCATATGGTGTGTATTCGCAGTGCCCGAGTAATGTAGTTAGTTGACTTCTGCTGCGCATGAGTGTTCTGATCACTGTTTATGTGCCGTAACTCTGTTGTGCAAGTGCACTATAAGTTGTCTAATTAAGTGCTGTGACATTGTACTTTTTTTTTTGTTGTTTTTGCCCCTCCTGCTTGGGCCTAAGTATAGGCCTGCAGAACCTGTAAAATAAAAAAAAAAAATATCAAAAGACTGCGGAGACAGCCTCACCAAACTAACCACTCATTCGTTGCATACATTGTTTTGGTTACCCGCTATGAGGAGTAGGGACACTGTGTATTCGCTCGAAGTGATTTGCATAACCTTAAAAAGAATGTTGGGTATCCTGTCTGTATTTTTGTAGCAAATGCGGGCGAACTGTACACTTTACTGTGGGTCGCTTGGTCACTGCGTATGCTTTATCTCTCCAACTCAAGTAATATATTGATAACAAAACCGCTTGTTGAAATGTCTTCGAGCGGGTAAGGAACACAGTATGAAGTGGGCACAGTTCACGTTATCACGCTTTTTGTATTTTAGCTTCTCATCAACCTCCTCATCTCACTCATCAAAATTTTCAAAAGAATACCCAAACTTGTAGCGTTTGATGGGGCTGCGGACGCTGTCATTTTATTTTTATATAGCTTGTGAGTGATAACGTACGATGCAGAGCCTTTGTGAAAAATAATGAGCCAAAGTGGTTTCCTTCTGCTATTTATTAGCCCTGTATTACCGCTCTCGTAACACCAATTAAGGTCCACAATTTTGGATAAGTGATGACTACAATCTCTTTTAGCTCGCAAGCGTCACAGCAACACCCAGACGCAAATCACTTGGGATCTTAAGTTTTTGATGATAATAAGAGCCACAAGACCTGCCAGTGTTGTAGCATAAAGTTTGTCTTTGACGTAGTGAGCAAGCTGCAAAGCCCTACCTTTCTGAGGACAAGCAGGCATCAAGTCTGCTTTTTTTTTTCATTTTGGGCTAGCTGTTCTTAAGCACAGCCAGCACACTGCAGCTTTGCCTTTCTGCTATATTGTGTCGTGTGGTTTCTGTGCACTCTTTTTTTCTATGCATTATTTTGGTTAACCCCAGGCGTGATTCGCGACTTCATTGCTGTGTATATGTCACTTCTTCCTTCTTCTTCAGCATTGTCCGCTGTGTTTTTGCCATAGATCCTTACTTACCCACGGGCCCGGTGTGTCATACTTCACCAGCTTCTCGGCTTCTGCCAACTCTAGCGATGTGTGCGTTGTCTGTGTTCTCTCTGTATTTGTTACAATATTTGTTACAATTTATTTGTAAGGCGAGATGCATTTGTTGTCTACCTTTGTCATATTGTGCTTTTTATATTCTCAGACTCTACCTTGCCTTTGAATAAAACATTTCGGATACTCTGTCTCTTTGACTGATATATACATTGATCACTTGTTCCAAAAGAACAAGTGATCAACAAGTCAACAAAAGAACAAGAACAAGCGCGATGAATAAAATCGTAGTGAATTATCGCTACCTGCATCTCTCTTTATTATAACTTAATCAAAATAGAAATAAAAAAATAAAACTTCAAAATTTGCGCCAGTGAAACCGAAACAGGAAGCGCACGCCACTTGCTCTTACCAACCACCAGGTGTGCTAGGGTCGATTGGGCCGCTGGGGTCTACGGAAGTGTCCGCCCTTCACCTTTTTTTATTTCTCTATGTCCTAGGTGCCAGAGCGGCGCCCCCTGGCATCCTCACATGTCAATCCGAAACCGAAACTGAAAACCCAAAACACAACATGCTGGTGTGGGAAGCCGCAACGATGTCCGTCTTTTGCATATACTCAAGGCCCTAAAGGGCGCTTCTGACATGAAGCAAGTCATTGCAGCCAGCGCTGCGTCAAAGCGTCCCAAACAGGGATTCGATAGGGTCACTTGAAAACTTTCTAGTCAACACAAATTTGAACTCTCTATCTAACAGAAATCTGATGCACTGGACGTTGGCGACTGTGGTGAATACCAGTGGATGGTGAGTTTTGTTCGTTAGAAAGTGCATTGGTGCGCTTGCCATCTTGAGCTCCTCAATGTAATCCTAAAGAAAACAAGTTCCAGCCAATGAAGTCTGGAGTCCTCCGGATCATCAAACTACCTGGTGTCCGATGGTTCTGGTGAATATGCTGCTGGTAGTTGCTGACGTCCATGAGAGTAAACCTAATACTCATGTTATTCGTGAACTCAACAGTTGGGCCGACGCTGGCGAACTTTGCGTCGCACATGTGCCCGGCATGATATTTCATGAACGGCAAAACCACTGTCACGGCTGGTGAAAACAAATGGATGGCAGGCTTGACTCCCATTTTTAATATATTAGACGGATAGACGTGTTTCCTCGTGGGAAAGCGGCCTGCCTTGATAATCGAGCCCCGCTGCATATTGTAGAGGTCCTTTATGCAGGTTGAAGAAATTTCGCCATTTCTTCCCTATTCTGAAGAAGAATTTCTTCCTGGCAACCTGTTGCAATGATAGGAGCTTGTTCCTAGCATCACCACTGTCAAACCCATACCGGACTTCAGCCTGTGAGTGTGCTTTTAAACGTCTTAACGCTTTCAAATTTCTTAGGCGAGGTCCACCTCGCTAACCCTAACAAGCCGGAGACGCAGCTTGGACAGAACGCCACCCCGCTCTACAGCGGATGGCGAGCATCTCTGCGAGCGTCGCAGCCGACGAGAAGCACTCATTGCCCTCTCGCTCCACGGACCACATGATGGATACGCTCACTAGCCAAGACGCAGATACGTAGGCTAGCAATGAGCACAACGCACATCCATAGATCACTATTACCAAGAGAGCGAACAAACGCCGACAGTTGCACCCCCATACCGTACCGACTCAACAGCTGCCCAGTACGCCGTCTGAGCCCGCTCTACGCCAGAGCCGGCCTAAGACGCGTCTACCAAGACTCCCACCGCCCACTGCCGAGGACTACAAGCTAGCAATCCGTCCCAATGGTGGATTAAATCTGAGCAAGGTTATCCTCAAGACGTTACTTCTCGCCCTAGCTCATGCAGCAAATATATGCAGTGAGACCCCTGATATCAAGCTTCGGGTTGACGAAAATCAAAATGTGCTAACAATAAGCACCCCGTCTGAGCACATCGCCACTGCACTTGGACAAATCACCAAAATTACAGTGCACGCAGTAACCTACGAAATCACCTCTTATGGTATTGCGCCTGATAATTCGTGCAAAGTTGTGATCAATGGAATAGGCCATGAAATCACACCAGACGACTTCCTCACAGAAGTTGAAGTACCGGGCTACGAGGTCCTTACGTGTAGACGCCTCGGCGACTCCGGAGCAATGGTGCTCACATTTTGTGGCAAGCGAGTCCCTTTCTTCATCAACGCGTACGGACAAGCTCTTCACTGCTACCTCTACAAACGGACTATTCCCCACTGTAGAAAGTACAACAAAACAGGACACCACGACGATGTGTGCCCACAGCCTGCTGACACACCGAAATGTCGAGTGTGTGGGGATTCACTATCACCTAACAACCACGAGTGCCGCCCTCCTTGCATGCTTTGTGGTGGCGACCACCCGACGGCTGCCTAACCATGCCCAAAGCGGTTTTTGTCCTGAGTCAACCGACGCAAACCACCCCGGTCAGCTACTCCCACCAGGAAGGCCCAGTCACCATCCCCCAGCCTCGGACGGCAGAGCAGTGCGTCCGGGAGCACAGCCAGGCGAAGGAGCCGTTCCAGTGTTAAGTCGGGGCCCAAGCGTGGAAACTCGTCATCGCGGAGCGGTTTCGCTGGTCAGCAGGGATCTCAAGGCTGGAACACGGACGGGACAACGCATCATCAGCAAAGCGGTCCCCACAAGAAAGCACAAACGGTAAGCTGGGCAGGACAAATCCCTCCTCTCTCTCCCTCTCCCTCCATGACACAAACATCAACGCAGCAAAAAACACCACAACAAATGTCAGTGGACACTCAGCTTCACCCCAACATGCCGTCAACTACGGCACGATCCGACTATTGCACACGAGAGGCGTTGAACGAAATGGCTACTTCTTTAAGGAACGAATTCGCAGCTATGATGCATGTAGAAATGCAGAAAATGAAGGATAGCATTATGGCCGAACTAATAGCTCCACTGCAACAATTGATCCAGCAGGCCCTGCAACCTGCTGTCCAGCAGATTGTAACGAATGTTAAACAGCAGATATCGGCTGCACTTGGCCAACTTCATATTGCGCCATCTGCACCAAAACGCACCTCGTCTCTAACAGGTGAAGCACAGCGACCGCATCCTTACGTACGCCCTTCCCGTTTCCTATCACCGTCCCGAAAAGCCGTCCCAACAGCCACAGCTGCTGCAGTCCCGCTTCCCACCACCCTCCACCAAGATTTAGCACAGTCTGAAATGCGTCCGTGTACTACCGAGGCCCCGCTATTGCATGATCATAGCGAGAAACCGTAGGTCAACGCGTAACACCCCTCAACTCCTACGTGTGTGGCAGTGGAATCGCAGGGGGTATCGTAGGAAACGCGGAGCTCTAATGCAATTCATTGCGACGCAGCGGAATACTCCCGATGTCATAGCGTTACAAGAAGTACAATGTACCCCTACGCTTCCGGGTTACACCACATACACGGACGTAACGAACAATAACACCACATCGCACAGCTACATTAGTTTCTAAGCATGTCACAGTCATAGAACACACCCTTCTAAGCACCTCCATCTCACACGTACTTCTGGAATTAGTCCCGTGCTCTCGTTCCAGTAGCAGCCTGTATGTACTTAACGTTTACAGTGCACCTAACGCCAGGAAGGATGACTTCGGTCATCTATTTGCACAATTATGCAAGTTGGGTAAACACATAGTTATTGCAGAAGATTTCAATGCCCCCCATCCGGCTTGGGGCTACGCAAAAGAAACGCCTAAAGGCCGACGACTCGCACAGGTTCTCGCGATTCATTGCATGACCCTGCTGACGGAACCTGATCAACCCACCCACCTAGGTAATAGTGTCAGCAGGGACACATGCCCCGACCTCACAATAGTCAAGGGGGTTAGTCACCATTTCTGGTGCAACCTCATGGTGAATCAAGGCAGTGATCACCATATACTAACTACACAGCTCCAAGTAGCAGCCACGCGTGCCCCAGACCACATCATAAAACTAACAAATTGGGATGCATTTAGGCGTAATCGTACAACTACCCATCAGGACTCTCCCTCCCTAAAGGCTTGGATATCACAACTTCAGTCCGATTTTCAAACAGCTACCAAACTCATCGCTGTGACGACAGAAACGCCGGATGTGGACCGGCATCTGCTGCATCTCTGGGATGCCCACAGAGGCTTGACGTGGCGGTGGCGGCGGCAGAAACACAACCGAAAACTTCGTCTCTGAATCGCCCAACTAGCTGCTGAGGCACATGACTATGTGAACATTCTCACTAGCAACAATTGGCATAACTTCTGCGATCGACTCAACGGCTCACTAAGTACACCTCGAACATGGCGTATACTTCGTGCTCGCTTAAATCCCGCGCAGACAAAATCACACACTGCTAATGCAATCCGCACCATTCTCCACAAATCAGGGCTCGACGATACCACTCTGCTGCACACTTTAAAGTAACACTATGTATCCACGGGCCCCCGTCCCGCCTACCGTGATTATCCACACGTACACGATACGCCTATAGATGAGGACATTACAGAAGCAGAGGTTAGCGCAGCTTTGCAAAGCATTAAGCGTAACACAACACCTGGGACAGACGGGATTACGTACACACTTCTGCGTAATTTAGACGACCAGTCCATCGAATATTTAACCGCTTTTTACAACGAACATTGGAACAACAGCACGCTACCACAGGAGTGGTGACATGCAGAAATCATACTTATTGTAGGCATTCATTAAGCACATCATCAATCTTTACACATATTCATCATCATGAGTGGTCGTCATCTTCTTCTGCTGTGGGGACTTGGCTTGTCTGAGTTCTGTGCCTTGGGCGTGGTCGCTTCATCGTGTCTTCCGGGCCTAATAAAGGTTGCCTTTACTGTTACATCACAAGTGGTGGAGTGTGCTCTACGATCTTCCGTCCTCTCCCAGCCTGATCTGCCTCCTGGAGCTGCGCTCAGGTCGTCGTTTGTACCAGGTGTCCGGTAACATGCCTCAGGACGAGCCAACCGGCGCTTCTGCGTCTACCTCCACGGCCCCGGCTACCACGGCCTATCCATCGTGGATTATCACCGCGCACCAGCGTGAGCCGCCCACGTTCGCCGGACTTCGAGGTGAAGATGTGGAAGATTGGTTGGACCAGTTCAATCGAGCGAGTTCCACTAACAACTGGGATGATCCTACCAAGCTTCGCCGTGTTCCTTTCTATCTGACAGGCGTAGCGAAAACATGGTTTTTTAATCATGAAACGGACATTACGGACTGGACGCGTTTCAAGCAACAGCTTCGCCAAATTTTCGGCACCCCGGCGGTTCGTTCAGCTCTCGCGAAAAAGACACTGGATTCTCGCAAGCAACAATGCGGTGAGTCCTACACATCGTACATAGAGGATGTGCTTGCTCTCTGACACCGTTTCAGCACGTCCATGTCTGAATCAGAGAGAGTTCGTCATCTACTAAAAGGGATAGGCACGGTCGCGTTCAATGCCTTGGTCATTCAGAACCCGACTACGGTCGCTGACGTTGTTTCCACGTGCCAACGCCTGGAAGAACTTGAATCCCAACGGTTACCGCCGGACAGCTCTGAAACCACTACCACGACTGATGCCTCATTGCGTGCCATGATCCGGGCGCTTATACGGGAAGAGCTACAATCTTTCGGCCTCTCAATGACACCGAGTCCACCTCCCCCCTCCAACAATGTTTTGCGGGATGTTATCAAAGAGGAGTTGGCGTCCATGACCAGCCCAGCGTTTGTAGACACTCCAGTACCTCGACTCCAACCGACGTACGCACAAGTCCTCGCTGGCTCACCACCCGTGGTACAACCGATGCCCGCACACTCGACGCCTGTCCCGCTGGCTTCGTTAACTCCGAGTGTGACTAGCCAGCCCTTTCACCCACCGTGTCGGCCGCATCGTCCGATCTGTTATTACTGCGGCTATCGGGGCCACATTGCACGCGTCTGTCGGAAGCGTCAGCAGGACGAGCGTCGTGGACTCGACACCTACGGACGGGATGATGGGACAAGCTGGTACGCTTTCCAACGTCGTCCTTATGATCCGCCGCTACGCCGCTCACCGTCTCCAACTGCGACATCTGAGCCAACCAGTTCCTACCGCTCTACTAGACGCCGCTCACCCTCACCCCTCCGCCGTTCCACGTCTCCATTGCGACCTGTCTCGCAATTCACCAACCAACGCCCGGAAAACTAACCTCTGCAGCTTTTGGAGGAAAAGCTGCATCGAACGAAAAGACAGAAATTCCTCCAGTGCGTCCATATAATACGATAGCTGTTTTAATAGAAGGTGTGTACGTGGACGCTTTAATAGACACTGGTGCCTCTTTGTCTGTGATTGATCGTTCTTTGTGCTCACGTCTACGAAAAGTCACCACCCCTTATGATGGACCTACACTGCACGCTGCTCAAGGGGACGCCATTAGACCTGCCGCTATGTGCACCGCTCGTGTTTTCATCGCTGGTATTCTTCATTTTGTACAATTTGCTGTGCTGAATTCGTGTGCCCACCAGATTATATTAGGCTGGGATTTTCTGTCTACGGCGAACGCTTCCATCTGCTGTAAAGAAAACGTTGTTCATATGATGGAAACTGACTATGCCCTGTATGCGGATGACAAGCCCGTTCGCTTGCTCGCTGCTGAAGAGACCGAGCTACCACCTGGTCATCAGCGGATAGTTGCCATCACTTCCAATGTGATCGACTCTGGTGACGTGTTTGTCCAACCATCTGCACGCTGTCTCGCAAGAGGTATAGCCTTTGCTTCAGGTCTAGCGCGATTCCACAATGGCTCCGGACTTCTCTATGCTACAAACCAGACTTCTGAGAAAATTCTCATTCTTAAAGGCACCACAATGGCTTGCGTTTCTGAATCTCAACCTGTCTCTGTTGTCTCTCTTATGCCAGCGTGTTCTGACCTTCCTTCTATTGGACGTTCATCAAGCGTTTCTGTTCTTGCTGCGACTATTAGCCCAGAACTGACATCTTCACAGACAGATGAGTTGCTTGCCTTGCTACAAAAGCATAGGAGATTGTTTGATGCCCATTCCTCATCTCTGGGACAGACGTCCATTATTAGGCATCGTATCCAGACCGATGGCACTTCCATCGTACGCCGTCGACCATATCGCGTCTCTTCATCCGAGCGTGAAATCATTGAACAAAATGTAGCCGATATGCTGCAACGGAACATTATACGTCCCTCCGCGAGTCCTTGGTCATCCCCTGTTGTTTTAGTAAGGAAAAAAGATGGCTCCGTGCGGTTTTGCGTGGACTACAGAGCACTTAATAAGATTACCCACAAGGATGTTTACCCCATGCCGCGCATAGACGATGCTTTGGATTCACTGCAAGGTGCTGAGTACTTTTCAAGCCTAGACCTGCGTTCAGGTTACTGGCAAATACCCATGCACGAGGATGACAAAGAAAAGACAGCCTTTTAAACACCAGATGGGCTGTATGAATTCAACGTCATGCCATTCGGCCTTTGCAATGCTCCAGCAACATTCGAGCGGATGATCGACACAGTTTTACGAGGCTTGAAGTGGAAGACTTGCTTGTGCTATTTAGACGATATCGTTATTTTCTCGTCAACCTTCCCTCAGCACTTGCAACGGCTGGACGAAGTTCTTACGTGTCTTGCAAACGCAGGCCTTCAGCTGAACACCAAGAAGTGCCGTTTTGCGAGCAAGACGATTAAAGTGTTAGGCCACATCGTAAGCAAGGATGGTATTCGTCCCGATCCTGACAAGATTTCCGCTGTCCAACACTTCCCGCGTCCTGAAAAAGCCAAAGATTTGCGCAGTTTCCTCGGCCTCGCTTCTTATTTTCGCCGATTCATTCGAGACTTCGCCTCAATAGCTTCACCACTGCACAAGTTGCTCGGATCAGGCGTCGCCTTTGTGTGGTCTCCTGAATGTGAAGCGGCGTTTGCCCAACTGAAGTGTGCACTCACATCCGAACCAGTCCTCTGCCATTTCGACGAAACCGCGCCTACGCTCCTGCATACAGACGCTAGTGGTCGAGGCATTGGTGGAATTCTTCTACAGCGAGACAAATCTTCACGTGAGAAAGTCGTCGCATACGCGAGCCGTGCACTGACCCCTGCTGAAAAGAATTATACCATCACCGAACAGGAGTGCCTAGCGGTCGTATGGTCGATACAAAAGTTTCGACCTTATCTCCACGGCCGCCACTTTACTGTGGTTACGGACCATCACGCCTTGTGCTGGCTCTCGACAATCAAGAACTTGTCCGGCCGCCTTGGTCGCTGGATTCTTCGCTTACAAGAATACGACTTCACTATCACATACAAGTCGGGAAACAAGCATCAAGACGCCGACGCCCTTTCGCGTTGCCCGCTCTCTTCGGAGCCGCTTAACAAACCCGCCACTGCTGCACACGAGAAGCTTTCGGCCGTCTCTTCCCTACATGTTTCGTCATTAACTACTTTGGACCCAACTTCTCCAAGCGAGTGTGGTTTGTTCTTATCTCACCACCGTGCTGACCCTTACTGTCGCCGCATCATGGACCGTCTTGACGGGACTTGCCGGCCCCCTAACGCCGGTCTTCGCCGACAGCTGACGCAATTCAAGCTCAACAACCACGTCCTGTACCGTCATATCTACCACCCTGATGGTCAACGCTGGGTGCCCGTTCTACCTCGCTCTCTTCGGGCTCAAGTCCTCAAGACATATCACGACGACATGTCTGCTGGACACATGGGCTTCCAGAAAACGTATGACCGCATAAGATGTCACTACTACTGGCCGGGCTTGTCCACCTGTGTCGCGAAGTACGTTGCCTCATGCGCCCTTTGTCAGCGTCGCAAGCTACCTACATCAACTCGAAGTGGACAATTACAACCGCTCCCGTGTCCCCTGCAACCATTCGAGGTAGTTGGCATTGACCTGTATGGTCCGCTTCCTATGACTGTCACGGGCAATCGTTGGATAGTTACAGCTGTCGACCACCTGACCCGCTACGCCGAAACAGCTCCCGTGCCTTCTGCATCAGCTTCGGAAGTGGCCGACTTCATCCTTCGAGCAATAATCCTTCGACACGGAGCTCCTCGTGTAATCCTGAGCGACCGTGGAAGAGTATTTCTTTCAGCACTCGTCGAAGAAGTGCTCAAGGCAGCCGGCACTACACACAAAACAAGCTCCAGTTACCATCCTCAGACGAACGGCCTGACTGAGCGCTTCCATCGTACACTGTCAGACATGATTGCGATGTATATCGAACCCGACCACAGAAACTGGGACACCATTTTGCCATTTGTCACTTTTGCGTATAATACCTCTGTACAGCGCACAACCGGTTACTCGCCATTCTACCTCGTCCACGGTCGCTTCCCCTCTTCTTTCCTCGATGTTTCGTTCTTCTCTGCGCCTGTCAAACCATGTTCATCTTCAAGTGAAGAATACGTGTCTCGTCTACTTCATTGCCGCCAGCTGGCTCGCGTCAACACTGAAGCCAAGCAACAGGATCGCAAGCTTGAATATGATGCCTCCCATCGTGCCGTGTCTTTCAGCCCTGGCGACGAAGTCCTCCTTCTTACACTCATTCGCACTCCCGGACTGTGCGAGAAGTTTCAATTACGTTTTATTGGCCCCTACACTGTCTTGGAGCAAACGTCTCCTGTGAATTATCGCGTGGCACCCGTTCTTCTTCCGACGGACCGCCGCTACAGGGCAGCAGAAATAGTCCACGTATCCCGCATGAAGCCTTTCATACGGCGTTCATCTTCGCTTTAAAGTGCGGCCAAGAACTGCGGTCAGGATGACCGCTTTCACGTGGGGGGGGGGAAGTTAGTGTAGGCATTCATTAAGCACATCATCAATGTTTACACATATTCATCATCATGAGTGGTCGTCATCTTCTTCTGCTGTGGGCACTTGGCTTGTCTGAGTTCTGTGCCTTGGGCGTGGTCGCTTCATCGTGTCTTCCGGGCCTAATAAAGGTTGCCTTTACTGTTACATCACATTATTGATTGATTGATTGATTTGTGGGGTTTAACGTCCCAAAACCACCATTTGATTATGAGAGACGCCGTAGTGGAGGGCTCCGGAAATTTTGACCACCTGGGGTTCTTTAACGTGCACCCAAATCTGAGTACACGGGCCTACAACATTTCCGCCTCAATCGGAAATGCAGCCGCCGCAGCCGGGAATCGAACCCGCGACCTAATCATACTTATTCCAAAGCCTGGCAAGCCGCTATATCTCCAGAATCTTCGCCTTATATCCTTAACTTCATGTGTAGCTAATTTATTTGAACGCGTTGTCCTCTCTCGACTACAACCATTTCTCGAAGACAATCACTTTTTTCCTGATACACTATTCGGCTACCGTCCTGGTATCTCTACAAAGGACGTCTTATTACAGCTTAAGGAGGACGTGTTGGATAGCTCCACTACAAACCAGGTCCGAGCTATTCTGGCCCTGGATCTGAAGGGTGCTTTTGACAACGTCTCCCACGACCTTTTTCTTGACAATCTCGCTTCATCTCAGTGTGGCTCACGTATCTACAATTACGTCAGGTCCTTTCTCTCTGACCGCACGGCCACTATTGTGATCGGAGACCTCCGGTCGGACGTCATTCGTCTCACAAGCAGAGGAACACCACGGGGCTTGGTTCTCTCCCTCACTTTGTTCAACGTGACTTTTGCTAAACTCCCTTCCCTATTACAACAGGTTCCCAACATCCAGCATGCGATCTATGCAGATGACATTACAATTTGTGCAACCAAAGGATCAACGGAACCATTCAAGACGCCCTACAGGAAGCTGTGTCTGTGGTACAAGACTATGCGGCTGCCGGCAGCCTTACGTGCTCAGTGGATAAGTCGGAGTTGTTATTGGTATACAAACGGCGCCCCGAAACCGCTGATTCACCTTATATTTTGCTGTTTCTTGATGGCCGTCCTATATCGCTGGTACCACGAATCCACATTTTAGGCCTCTACCTTCAGTCTGACGGCAAGGCCTCACTCACTACGCACCTTCTCGTGCAGCAGAAAACTCAAATTACACACATGATCCAACGCATCACCAATCGCAGGAGAGGCCTCTGTGAGAAGGATGTCCTCCGCTTAGTACAAGCACTCATAGTTAGTCGGCTCACCTATTATCTTCCCTCTCCCAATCTTACGCTAGCTCAAATAAAAAAAAAAGGACATTCTTCTACGGACAGCTGTGAAGGCGGCTCTCGGCTTGCCTCCACACGCGTCTACACAACGCCTCCTTCAAGTAGGGGTCCACAACACCGTAACCGAACTCATCTAGGCCCAGCACAACAGTCAGCTCCAACGGCTCAGGCAGACCCGTCTGGGCTGCGCCATCCTGTCTCGTCTTGGCTACCCGATTCCACAAAAAAACCCCACAAGTACCGCGACATAAACTTGCTTCTACTGTCTGTGCACTCATCAAAGTGCCTCCGATTCCAAGCAATATGAATCCCTCCCGCCAGGCTGGTCATCGACGTGCCCGAGTTCAGGCTATGACACGCGTCTTTGGTGATGGTACCACAGACTTACAAGTACTTTACACTGATGCGGCGGGCTACCCAGAGAAATCAGCCATGTGTTTAGCCGTGACAGATGCCACAGTTCGCACTACAGACAGTGGTCTGGCACAGGAGGGAGCTCTTGCTCTGGCAATTGTTCACGCTACGACACTGTCACATGACTCCCCTGTCACTATTGTAACAGATTCACAAGCTGCTTGCCGTGCTTTCGCTCAAGGACATGTGGCTGCACATACACACAATATCCTCTCTTCAGTCTCACCGTCCGCATTACGTCCTGCGCGTATCATCTGGACTCCTGGACACGCCTTTTTCCATGGTAATGAACGCGTTCATGCGGTTGCACGAGAGCTGACCAGCCGGGCTCCATTGGAAGAGCTGCCCAATCCAGACGAAGCATCGATAGAACCACTAAATTAGAACGCTACTCTGGAGTACTACCGGCAGAGCCATTATACGTATCCTCCCCCTCATCGTTCACTTCACAGAGCAGAAGCTGTCGCTTGGCGGCAACTACAGACCAATTCATTTCCTTGCCTTTATATGCTAAATTGCTTTCATCCGACCATCTACCTCTCCTACTGCCCCTTCTGTGAATCGGTACCGACAGTGTACCACACCAGGTGAGAATGCTCTGCCCCACAGGGTGTTCCTCCCATTCCCAACCCACCCCTTCCTCTTGGGAGTCGGCACTGATCAGCTTACGCCGGCAGGACCAGCAGCAGCTGGTCCAGCGGGCTCGAAGGGTCGTGCAAGGCAATGGAGCCCTGGACTGAGGGCCCCACCCAAGGAAGGCTCAGTGTGCATTTGTTATAACAAAAGTTTATTCTCTCTCTTCTCTTTCTTCCCAATTCTCGTGCCAAAAATTGCGATTGGATGTTTTTGAGGATGTGACTCTGATTGAACACCAGAAACAAACTGCGGCTTGGGTCGGCGAGATGAGGCACTCGGGTTTTCGGTTGCCACCTGAAAATATTTCCATTGCAGCGACGTTTATTTTGTGGTTGTCCGCCACAAAGCGAACTATCTCGAATGCCATTTATCCAGTTTTCTTGATGACGTGCTTGGTCGTTTCCGCAAGCAGTTCACCAGTGCATGATCTGGTAAAGAAGTATCCCACTGCGATCTGAAACCTAGCGTGAAGGCCACAGATCAAAAAGCACACATGCGAGTTCGCTTCTTTCCGAGTCTGACAACACTCGGTTGAGAGCGCCCTCGTCTATGTCTCCTAAGAAGGCGTCTCGTTGTTTGTGGTATTCGAGCCTGTGCTTTATTCTCATTTCGTCTACGATGAGGCTGCAAATTTTCGCTTGCTCCGTCCCGAGGCACTTGATTTCAGTTTTGAGCCTCTGCTTTACTAGCTCACTGAAGCCTACTTCTCTGGCAGTTGTTCCCTTGTATCTTTGTAGCGTAGTTCTGAACGGGAGTGTGAGGAGCTTGGTTCTGATACACTCGTATGACTTTGTTGAGAGGATTCTCAGAATCACGGACAGCCGTATAGTGGTTTCACGCCACTTCAGTTTTTTCACCTTGTAGTTTAGGACTTGGTCCATTATCACTCTGGCTTTAGTGCAGCCCTGATCGCAGTCTCTGGCTACTTGAAGAGATTTGCTTATGTTGCACTTTTCTTTTAATCTATGCAGCTCTTTCTTGTATGCATCTACTGTTTAATTAATGCAGCCTTTCATTTCATTGCTTCCTCGCCCTTTCTTTGTCGCGCCATTTTTTCCGCTCCAAGAAGGCTGTTGCGGAGCGTCTCCTGTCGGCTTGAACACCAAAGGTCCTCAAGGCACGCGCACCTGCACCCTCTTCCGCTGGCTTCACATCAGTTGGCTCAAAAAAGTTTGCGGGATGACAGTAGTGACTAGCTGCTGCTACAAAAGGCAAGTCTGGATGTCGCTTGGAGCAACACTTTCTGGTTGTTGCCGGCTACTGGGCTCAGTGGCTTCGTCAAGCGTGTTTGTGCGAACTTCTGGTGCTGGTGCAGGGCGCGAATCAATTTTTTGACTTGGCAGACTTGCCAACATGTCTGCTAAGGAATCACGCTTTCTTTTCTGAGTGCTGCTGCCGCTTCTCACCTTTGGTGGCTCCTTCCTCATGTAGGATGGGTAATGCGGAAAGACACTCGGCCCCGCATCAGGCTTTAGCATAGGTCTTTTGGTATTTTCACTAAAGTCAGTTTCCGCGAAATGTAGGCTGCACAGGGCCGAGTAATTTGAAGTGGTGTTCGGCACCCACTTATTTCGCGCGATAACTCGTAGCCATCGTTCACATAGCTTAATGTTCGCTAGAATTTCGTGAAAGGACACACCTGCTTCTTTCTTTCGCTGGCTAGAAGTGTGGAACAGAACGCAACAGCAGCGCATGGTGACCGATGAAAAATCAGGATGACATCACCGCTGAAGCAAACAGACGGACCTACAATTGCTACTGCGACCAAACGATTGGTTAAACTGGTCGTCTGCAAGGTGACTGGGACACGAATTATCCCTCCGGTGAGAGGCATATTGCCAGTTTATTTCACCTTTATAATTTATTACGCGTGAACACTACTTCTTTTTATACGATGGCAACAACTCCGAGCAAGGTTTGCGATTACTCTAAGCTGACAAAAAAAAAAGCGCAGAAAACCGGCGCGCGAGTGGCGGTTTTCACAGAAGGGGCAGATTCACAGAAGCGGCGTTGAGGGCAGAATCGAGAGAGCAAATGGAAAGAACACGGCGGGCGCGGCCATAGAGTTTTATAATATACTAAAAACTGATAGGCCTCTGAATTCCC
The DNA here is from genome assembly GCF_043290135.1 of Rhipicephalus microplus. Taxonomy (NCBI): domain Eukaryota; kingdom Metazoa; phylum Arthropoda; class Arachnida; order Ixodida; family Ixodidae; genus Rhipicephalus; species Rhipicephalus microplus. The sequence continues at coordinate 431,588,626 of NC_134710.1, read as the reverse complement.
TGCAACTCTGGAGTTGTATAAGTCGTGTTTTACAGTTTAAGCGAAGCATCGTCCATTACCGTGGCGCATAGATGTAGCCACCCATGCCAGTGCAGGATGTTAGATTGAGTTCACGTTTGTTGTTAGTGCGTATTGCGAAATCTCGTCGAAATAAACTGCAAAACGATGGCGACGCGAAGCAGACGCACCGCCCCGCTCTTCTGACTCGACTTCATAACAAAACGAGAGGTGCGTTGAGGGCAGACCACATGAACAGACGCACCCGGCATCGCAGCAGACAAAATGTTATGTTTCTCACTTAATACTGCGCTGCTATTTTTATAAATAGATATTGCGTACTTTCGAGGGCAAAACAAGATTGTTTGTTTTGAAACGTTGTAAATAATAATTCATTACATGCTGATGCCAAATCTGAAACGCAATGGCAGAGCAACGCATACCTGGGTGGTTAAATTTGTCCATGTTTCACTTCTACCGCCTTAGTCACAAAACATTTTGCGTTAAAGTTTGCCGACAAAAAAAATGAAGCAAGTTTCAATTAGACATAACTTTATATCACTTTGTTGTACACTTAGCAAACAAATGTCGCGAATCTCAAAAATGTGATCCACCCGAAGCAGATCCGAAGCATGTACTTCGCATAATTCCCATAGGGGTACAAAAACTCTGTGGGTACAAGTGCCACTGAAGGAGCCCGCGTAGACACTAGCACCAGATTACCCTCTAGGTATTATTCTATCAAACTCTATGTACAAAATAAATAATTGACCGTGATCTAAGGTACACGTACATAAGGAAAATGGAAAACACGACATCTGCTGTTGTTCGCTTGCGTAGCCAGCGGATGATCGCGGAGGCCACGCGCGCGATCATCCGCACCAATATTTTTAAATCTGCTCGCTTCGCGCGAGCAGGTTTCCAAATATCGGTGCTCTCTAACTTATGTTTGCACCACTTTATCCTACGTGCTTCTTCCACACAATGCAATGAAAACGGGGAGCGCTGGAACGAATACAAAAGACGATGTGAGGACGGGACATGTGCCCAAACCAACTCGCCCACCTTCCACATATCTAGCTTGTTCAAAGTACGCGCAGTGCATTTTCCGTTTGTTACGAACAAACTGAAACGGACATATCTCACATTCGAAGTATGTTTCCTAAGCTGAGAAAGAATGTGGGGCACAATTGTGCCCAAGGGATCTACAACGTTAAGGGAAGCGTTGTTGATTGTAGATATAGTCAAGATGGACACTGTACGTAGTACACGACCCTAGCATGCATTTATCTGCTATGAAGTTATGATGAAGCTACGATTTCGCGCATTGCCAGTGGTTAGTTCGGCCAAACAAGCTGAAAATTTGCGCTTTGTCGCTATACTCATGATTAATTTATGCCCAGACGCACAGTGAAAGCTGGATATTCTAATGGTGCATATAAATTGGTGTCATGTGAGTTAAAACGAACTGACAACCAACTCTCATGGTATATCACTCTTTATAGTGAAACTAAAAGCGTATACTGATCAGAGTGTCTGTGTAATCATGAAGCAGTAATGCGGAAAACACACTCAAACATTTTTAAACAGAATTTATTGATCTGTGGCAATTGCGAATGTTATACACGCACAACGTGTATGCGTACTGACAGCCGTTCATGTCTGTGCACTGGGGTTTGTTTAACATATGTGCACTCTGCATGCGTGTGCTACCACTTGGCATGGTCCACAAAGGCAGCGCATGTCCTAGCCTCTACTTCTCTAACTCCGTAATAATTACTTCGTAATTTCTACCACTGGGCATGATACTAATATGCTATTAAATAGCATCTCCCCACGTAAGGAAAGCCGAGTGACTCCATAGCGTAATACCAAGGCTCTTCTACTAGTCTGTGTGACATAACAGTTTTTTTTTGGGGGGGGGGGGGCTTTCAAAGGCAATTGAAAAATATTGGTTTTACTCATTTCGCAAAAAGTATGCTTGAATCTGTCACTATAATTCTGTCTTTCATTTCCACAAGGATCTATAGTTTGTGCACTATGCAATGATTATTCTACTAATACACTAAATTAGTTTCGGTTAGCTTTATGTTTCCTGTTTCACATCCTAGAAGAAAAATTGCAACAAGAGTTAGCTCATCTGTGAGCACAAAGGAGAAGTGTGTGCTGCTACTCTATTTCATGCTTTAAACAATCACGTAGGACTCTCCTCTCTCTTTATTTAAGGAGGCTTCGTTTGACTTCAGTTATCACTGTCACACGATTCTCCCCTCCTACCTTCTCCTTAATGTATCCTGGTTAACAGGCAACTGGAAATTACAGTATGGTAATTTCGCTGATCAGGTATATCTTCGTACACCATCCAACATCATAGAAACAGGAAAGGACTAGTGCTTGCATAGTTTTGCAGGAAATGATCGGTTGTGAATAAAATATTAGTGACTTTCTCCCATAAGCCATGAAATAGGTTTAGGTTTTCTCCCATGAAATAGGTTTAGTACACAACATGAAGAACTGTGGGCTAGGTAGAATCAGGGTAGTTAATGAGGTGGCAGTTATAACGACCTGAAAAAAAAAAAAAGAGCCGAGCTCTGTTAAGCTCAGGGACGCAGCCCTAATTCCCAGTCACGGCAGCAGCATATCGATGAGGGCAAAATCCCCAGTGTACCTAGATTTATATGCATGTTAAAGTGCTGCAGGTGCTCGAGAGGAATTTGAAGCCATACCACGGCGCACCTCACAATGATGTTGTGGTTTGGGGGACGTAAAACTCTGAACATAGCATTGATAAAACAGCGCATATGTGGACGATGCCGATTTCATACAATGGCCCCACAAATGCTCAAGGTGAAGCACATAAGGAGCCTAGCATGGCAACCTGGCGGCCCTTGCTTTGTCATCTACGCATGCGTTGTGACAGTCTCGCTTCTTATTTTACTATCTTCATTGAGTGGCCGAGTTTATTGTGGGGGACAGCTGCTCACATACCTGGCAGGTATAATTGTCTTCACCCCACCTTTACAACCAGATATTTCGTTTAGCAGATACAACTCTTCTTGACATTTTGTGTGGGTGGATAGTCACGAGCTTTTGTTGTTGTTGTTGTTGCTGTTGATAAGAAAAATATAACCCCTAGTTTTTACTAGCCATTATCGCAACAGGATAATATGAGGCAAGCTTTATGGAGGGCTCCAGAATAATTTACAGCTCTTTAATTCTGGGAGTGTACCTCTTTATACAGCACCACACGGATCGAGAGATCTTGCAAGACACTTTTTATTGACTGCTAAAAAGCTTCGGCTGGTTCCAACAACTCCAGGCAGTCCAGAAGGCCCACGGTAGCGAGGCTTGGCCTTCCCGTACCGACGTGGGAGTGGCCCACGGTCCTCCCTCATTAAGAACTTGGGGGTTGACTTCTTCAGGACTTCAGTAAAGTTTATTACCTACCTGCCTACTTGGCTTCTATAACGTGCGCATAAATCTAATTGCGACTGGTGCTTTTGCAGTTAGTCCCGATGGCACAGCCAGGAATATTTTTCGGGTGGAGGGAGAGCAGTTGTGGACTGTTGCTTCAGAGTCTAGCATATAGACAGGAATATATATATATATATATATATATATATATATATATATATATATATATATATATATATATATATATATATATATATATATATATATATATATATATATATATTATGCACTGATAAGCAGCCGAACGGCCACGTGTGCGTACTAAGCATAGCACGTGCACCAAAAAAAAGAAAGAAAAAAAGAGAAAAAAACGCTTCTGGGCCAGTGCCAATACCACCCATTATACACTGATAAGTAGTCAAACGACCACGTTTGCGTACTATTAATGCCAGGTGCATTTTGTAAAAAAAAAAAAAAAACCAAGTGGTTAACAACATACAATCATGGCAAGTTTTTTGGTCCAGGTGGCTAAATTAAGCAAATTCCAGTGATAAAAAGTTTGACTCCTCAGGTTCACCTCTCATCAGATTTCCCCATAGCTTGTAAAGAATACCAAATTACATTCCTTGCGATCATTGTCGCTGTCGCATTCCACCTGTTCTCCCCCTCCATAGTTGCTCTTGAAGCCCGGTGGGCTACGTCAGAACGATGTGATAAATTATAAAAAGAAAAAAGAAGGAAAAAAAGGAGGAAAAAAAGGAGAGAAGAACAGCAAACAAGGGCTACGCGTGCCAAAGCTCCGCACGTGCAGGATAGGCACATGCCAGGTAGCTACAATCTCCGGTCTGTGGCTCAAGAATATTAAATATATACTGAAGGTTGTTTTTCAAGTTTTTACCTCGGGGCTTGGATGTGTCATTTTACTTCGTTTAGTGGTCCACCTTTCTCGGAATGCGCGTGCCCATGCCGCACGCCCGAACACGTGCTCCGGGTGAAATCAGAAGAAAAAAAAATGATAATAAAGGAAACCAAAAGAGAGAGAAGAAGAAGAAAAGAACAAGAAGTAGAAAAAAAAAGAAAACTAAAACGTTTTGTTAGGGTAAATATTATCCTGAATCTTCAAGAGCGCGAATTGAAGAAAGTATGCTTGGAGTGTTATTTAGACCAGCTTTAAATCTATTAAATTTATAAATCATGTATGATTCGCGCTGTTCACGTTCCCTAGGGCTAGAGAACCCGCTTTGTAAGAGTGTGACTTTTATGGAATCAAATGGGTGGTTTCCGCAGTTAATATGCTGAGACAGAGGCAGATTTGGAAGTGAATGAACATGTTAACGGTGGTTATTGAAGCGGATGCGAAAGGCTGTGTCAGTCTGTCCTATGTATTGAATACCGCATCTTCCGCACTCGAGAAGGTATATTAGATTGGAGCTGTCACAGTTTAGGTTTGAATTAATGAAGTACTTGAAATCAGATTGTGTGCTTTCACCAACGTTGGTTACCTGTATGTGTTGGCACACCTTGCAGCGGGCTTTGCCACATGGTTGACATCCAGTTGTTGACGTTTTATCGGTTTTTAACCGCACAAGATCATCTTTAATGTTTTTGGGGCGTCTATTTACCACTCGTGGAGGGGAAGGAAAAACTTTTGATAGCCGTTCACTCTGTTGTAAGATGTTAAAGTGTTTATTTAGGATTTTGTTTACGTTCGAGGGGTTGCTACAAAGTGTTAAAACTAAGTTCTTTTGTCCCTCTTGTTTCAATTCTTTCTGCTGGTCAAGTAGCTGCTGGCGATCTGTGTTTCCCGCTTTGTGTATGGCGTCGTTGACTATGGAAGGAGGATAATGTTGTTTTGAAAGTACCTTGCGCAAGTTCTCTGTGTTAGCCTCAATGTCTTCGGAACGGGAGCAAATTCTCTTAAATCGGTGAGCCTGGGAGTACGGGATGGATGTCTTGGAGTGACGAGGGTGACAGCTATCGAAATGAAGGTATTGCTGCCTGTCTGTAGGCTTTTTGTAAACTTTAGTAGCTAATGACCCGTCTTTTACTGTTACGTGGACGTCTAGAAAATTTATTTCAGTTGTTGAGTACGAATAAGTGAACGTTATGTCTGGATGAACTTTGTTGAACGATTCTATAAAGTTAATTAAGCTGTCCTGTGTGTCTGTCCAAATGATAAATATATCATCGAGGAAGCGTCGGTAGAAAAGTGGCTGAATTTTCTGGGTTGATAGAAACTTAGTTTCAAGGTCATTCATAAAGATGTTTGCGTAGTTAGGTGCCATGCGAGTCCCCAGAGCCGTGCCATTAATTTGTAAGTAGTATTGGTTAGAAAACTCGAAGCTGTTGAGCTGGAGAACCAACTTAACGAGGGTTTTAATGACTATTGGGTTTGGTGAGTCATCAGATTTATGTGAACTATAGGCTTGTACTAGTGCTTTGACGCCGTCACTGTGTTGAATATTTGTGTAAAGGGAAGTAACATCAAGAGTTACAAGAGAGGCATCCTCAGGAATTATGAGATCTTTGATCGTCCTAATGAAATGGTTGGTATCACGTAGGTAGGAGGGGTGTGTAGGAGGTATGTTCTTAATTATAGAGTCTAAGTAACTTGATATTGATTCGGTGAGGGTACCTCTTCCTGAAATTATTGGTCGGCCGGGGGTTCCTTTTTTGTGTATTTTCGGAAGCATATAGCACCGTCCTTGTTTGGCACGTGCTACAGTAAGTGCCCTAGACAGTTTAGGATCTAACTCTCCGAGCTCCACCTGATCATGGAGTGCGGTGGTTATTATTGCTTGATGTTCTAGGGTTGGATCTTTATCCAGTGCTTTGTAGAAAGATGTGTTGGTTAATTGGCGGGTGCCCTTTTGGATATAGTCGGATTTATTTAATATTACAATTCCTCCTCCTTTATCCGCTGGTTTTATAGCGATGTCTGTTCGGTCACTAAGTGCCTTAAGTGCTTCATACTCCTTTCTTAAGAGGTTTTTGGCTGCTGCCAGTCTGTGTGTGTTATATTCCCGAAGTATGTATTTTTGGATGGCTTCGATGTAGGTATCTAGATGCCTTTCCCGCTGAGAGCTTGGTGTCCACTGTTGCCCTGAACTAGAAGGTACTTTGGTGGTGGTTTCTTTCTGGGGTTTGCCGAAAAAGTATTCCTCTAGTCGAAGATTTCGTGCGAAGTTATCGAGATCTTGTAATAAGGAGAACTCATTGTATCGGCTAGTAGAGGGACAAAATGTGAGTCCGCGCGAGATTACTGTCCGTTTAAGACTGCTGAGTTGAACGTTGGAGAGATTAATTATGTTTTCTTCTAAGTTCTGTTGTGAGGTAATAAGGCCTCTCGGCCGGTCGTTTACGGTTTTCCGCGCGCTACTGAATTGTGGCTAAACCAGTGGTTGTGGGCCCTCTGAATCGTCTGTGTATAGCTCGTGAAAGTTCGGAAGTTTATTCCTTGCTATTTTTTTCTCCTTAATTTTTAAAATTCCCACTATACTTTTTTTCTCAAAACGTTCAAGTTCAGTAACTTCCATAGAGGATAGGGAATCTTTAGATCTCGCTTGACATTCCGCCGCCCTCAGAGACGTGAGCACCCTTTCACAGCGCCCCACAACGAGTTCAGTTAATTAAAGTGAAGCAGATTTTAGAATAAGATTACATTCTTGAGTTTCCTTTTTGTTAAAGTCATGCATCGATGACCTAAATAATAGCTGAATGCCCCGAGGGGCGATACCGTAACGTAATCTGATGACTCACCAAGCCCAATAGTCATTAAAACCCTCGTTAAGTTGGTTCTCCAGCTCAACAGCTTCGAGTTTTCTAACCAATACTACTTACAAATTAATGGCACGGCTCTGGGGACTCACATGGCACCTAACTACGCAAACATCTTTATGAATGACCTTGAAACTAAGTTTCTATCAACCCAGAAAATTCAGCCACTTTTCTACCGACGCTTCCTCGATGATATATTTATCATTTGGACAGACACACAGGACAGCTTAATTAACTTTATAGAATCGTTCAACAAAGTTCATCCAGACATAACGTTCACTTATTCGTACTCAACAACTGAAATAAATTTTCTAGACGTCCACGTAACAGTAAAAGACGGGTCATTAGCTACTAAAGTTTACAAAAAGCCTACAGACAGGCAGCAATACCTTCATTTCGATAGCTGTCACCCTCGTCACTCCAAGACATCCATCCCGTACTCCCAGGCTCACCGATTTAAGAGAATTTGCTCCCGTTCCGAAGACATTGAGGCTAACACAGAGAACTTGCGCAAGGTACTTTCAAAACAACATTATCCTCCTTCCATAGTCAACGACGCCATACACAAAGCGGGAAACACAGATCGCCAGCAGCTACTTGACCAGCAGAAAGAATTGAAACAAGAGGGACAAAAGAACTTAGTTTTAACACTTTGTAGCAACCCCTCGAACGTAAACAAAATCCTAAATAAACACTTTAACATCTTACAACAGAGTGAACGGCTATCAAAAGTTTTTCCTTCCCCTCCACGAGTGGTAAATAGACGCCCCAAAAACATTAAAGATGATCTTGTGCGGTTAAAAACCGATAAAACGTCAACAACTGGATGTCAACCATGTGGCAAAGCCCGCTGCAAGGTGTGCCAACACATACAGGTAACCAACGTTGGTGAAAGCACACAATCTGATTTCAAGTACTTAATTAATTCAAACCTAAACTGTGACAGCTCCAATCTAATATACCTTCTCGAGTGCGGAAGATGCGGTATTCAATACATAGGACAGACTGACACAGCCTTTCGCATCCGCTTCAATAACCACCGTTAACATGTTCATTCACTTCCAAATCTGCCTCTGTCTCAGCATATTAACTGCGGAAACCACCCATTTGATTCCATAAAAGTCACACTCTTACAAAGCGGGTTCTCTAGCCCTAGGGAACGTGAACAGCGCGAATCATACATGATTTATAAATTTAATAGATTTAAAGCTGGTCTAAATAACACTCCAAGCATACTTTCTTCAATTCGCGCTCTTGAAGATTCAGGATAATATTTACCCTAACAAAACGTTTTAGTTTTCTTTTTTTTTCTACTTCTTGTTCTTTTCTTCTTCTTCTCTCTCTTTTGGTTTCCTTTATTATCATTTTTTTTTCTTCTGATTTCACCCGGAGCACGTGTTCGGGCGTGCGGCATGGGCACGCGCATTCCGAGAAAGGTGGACCACTAAACGAAGTAAAATGACACATCCAAGCCCCGAGGTAAAAACTTGAAAAACAACCTTCAGTATATATTTAATATTCTTGAGCCACAGACCGGAGATTGTAGCTACCTGGCATGTGCCTATCCTGCACGTGCGGAGCTTTGGCACGCGTAGCCCTTGTTTGCTGTTCTTCTCTCCTTTTTTTCCTCCTTTTTTTCCTTTTTTTCTTTTTATAATTTATCACATCGTTCTGACGTAGCCCACCGGGCTTCAAGAGCAACTATGGAGGGGGAGAACAGGTGGAATGCGACAGCGACAATGATCGCAAGGAATGTAATTTGGTATTCTTTACAAGCTACGGGGAAATCTGATGAGAGGTGAACCTGAGGAGTCAAACTTTTTATCACTGGAATTTGCTTAATTTAGCCACCTGGACCAAAAAACTTGCCATGATTGTATGTTGTTAACCACTTGTTTTTTTTTTTTTTTTACAAAATGCACCTGGCATTAATAGTACGCAAACGTGGTCGTTTGACTACTTATCAGTGTATAATGGGTGGTATTGGCACTGGCCCAGATGCGTTTTTTCTCTTTTTTTTCTTTCTTTTTTTTTGATGCACGCGCTATGCTTAGTACGCACACGTGGCCGTTCGGCTGCTTATCAGTGCATGATTGGTAGTTGGGCCACTGGTGTATGTATATTTTTCTTATTCTCTCTCTCTTTCTCTCGGCTGGATGATGGCATAAAAACGCGTAGGAGCCTATTAAATTTTGCTGGATGAAGATCGGTTTCCGATCGAAACGTCACGAATAAACAGTTCTTTATAGGCGTATATTTATTTTTCCTTAGTTCTACAGCAACCGAAGCCAGACTCTTCATAATATATATATATATATATATATATATATATATATATATATATATATATATATATATATATATATATATATATATATATATATATATATATATATATATATATATATATATATATATATATATATATATATATATATATATATATATATATATATATATATATATATATATATATATATATATATATATATATATATATATATATATATATATATATATATATATATATATATATATATATATATATATATATATATATATATATATATATATATATATATATATATATATATATATATATATATAGGCAGCATGGTGGTTGAGTGGCCGTAACGTTGCATACATATAGTCCAGTAGATCCTCCGTGAGCAGTCACAACGTGGTTTATTTCGACGTTTCAGCCTAGAGCCTGGCCTTCATCCGAATGTAGGCCAGACTCTAGGCCGTAACGTCGAAACAAACCACGTTGTGACCGCTCACGGAGGATACACTGGACTATATATATATATATATATATATATATATATATATATATATATATATATATATATATATATATATATATATATATATATATATATATATATATATATATATATATATATATATATATATATATATATATATGGCAGACAAGTGAATACTTAAGGGCTCGTTTTTCGTGTTTTACACAATATTAATGAGATCTTACAGACAATAATGCCAAGGAATGTATAGGGGAAGTTATTAGGCCAATTGTAATGTAAATGAAAAGAAATGTGCGTGCGTGCGTGCGTGTGTGTGTGTGTGTGTGTGTGTGCGTGTGTGTGTGTGAAGGGCACGGCGGCCACGCAACGATGCGGTCAGCTATTCCTCTTCTGTACTTCATGCAGGTGTTCGTCGCTTTCCTGCTACCCGTGGGACACGACACACCAATATGCGCGGGGTACATGGCATTTTTATGCCGTTTGCCATCGCAACCAACCAGCACACGTCATCGACAATTCTGAACCTTTACCAGTGCCTTCATCTGGAAGCAGCCAGTATCAGCGGCAACCACGCATGGGCATGACACCGGACAATTCTCCCTGGTGGTGAAATGCGCCGGTTCGCCCATAAATGCTGGCGTCAATCTATTGTGGGCTGAAGTCCACGGCGGCAACTCAACGATACGGTCGGCTAATCCTCTTCTGTACTGCATGCAGGTGAGCAGGCGCTATGAAAAATGCTTTCGTTCTAACGACCCATTTTTGATCATGCTGCCGTGCCTGCGGCTCGTTTGCTTGTAATTAATCTTGTAGATTGTGCTAAAAATTTATTGCTTTTGTCAGGAGGCGTAGAAACAAACCCCGGCCCTGATGTTACCCAGTTTTCGAAGCAGCTACAAAGCATTGCTGACAATTTAAAAGAGATAAAAGAGGAGCGCCTTACTGCTATGGAGTCGAAGCTGGCTAATATTAGTGCCCTAGACAGCAAAATAGCAAACTGCGAAACCGGAATATGTGCTCTACAGGAAGTGGTTCGAAAACTTCAACTTCAGATTGATCCAGAGAATCGGTCTAAAAGGAATAACTTCATAATATATGGTGTTCCAGAAAGCGAGAAAAAAAAACAGTGACACTTTGGATAAAACAATGAACGACAGTATCGTCAAAAACATTCTGAGAGCCGAGACAGTTGCCATAGAAAGGATACTTAGACTAGAAAAGCCAAAAGCTAACAAATGCAGGCCAATTATTTTGCGGCTTGCCGACTATCGCGACAAAATAACAGTATTGCAGAAATGTTACAAGTTAAAAAGCAGCCATCTCTCCATAAGTGAGGACTTCTCAGCTCGCATTCGTGGTATAATAAAAAAACTATGCTATTCTGGTAAATCAAGAAAACAAGCAGGAGAAAAGGTGTCATTAAGCTATGACAATCTCCGGATTATTGATGAAATATTTCCTGGGATGAGGAAAATAAAGCCGTTCCCGTGAGTCATGGCGCAAATGCCCGTGCAAAAAAAAAAAAAAACAGAAATACGAACTGCAGAAGCTACGGCCCCGCAAAAAAAAAGTAACCTTCATCAATCTAACCACACGTAGTATACTGAACAAAACTGATTCGCTTGAATCTTTATTACTGGAACTAGAACCTGATTTTGTAGGAGTTACCGAAACTGGGCTGTCAAGTGACATTCATAATCAGGAAATAGGTAGCCCCAACTACGCGATAATACGGAAAGACCGGCCCACACATGGTGATGGCGTCGCCATTTTTGTCAATAAAAAATCCCTTTCAAGGTTCTTCCAGAAGTTGAAGGTGTAGAAGCAATATTTTGCAGAATATCCATAGGTTCACGTGCCATCACTGTGGGTTGTGTATACCATAGCCAATCTGCTTCTAGTGACGTCATTATTTCACTTTGTCGCTATATGCAGTCATGCATCAAATGCCAGACTAATCCTTCTGGGTGATTTTAATACGCCAGAAATAGACTGGCAAGCTATGCATTTCAAGTCTGATAGGTCGCAATTGATGTGATCTCATGCTCAATTTCAATTTACATCAGATAGTAACCCAACCCACGCGAGTACATGCATCATCGTCGAACATTCTTGATTTAGTTTTTTTAAGTGATGGTTTCCCGCAAGAAAATACTAGAATGGAAATAATAGAGGGCATCTCCGATCATAACCTGATTTAATCCACTGTAGATGTGAATGACTGTTAATGTCATGAACAGGCGTTGCTTTATTATTCTGTCTTTACCTATGCTGACGACACAAGTATAATCGATTGTCTTGCTTTCGAATATGATTCATTCATATCACTTACAGATAACCTATCCATTAACATCGAAACACTTTTGAGTAGATTTACAAGCATCATGACGTCATGCATAAAACGCTACGTACCGATCAAAAAGAAAAAAACTTGGCGACTAAACCCCTGGATAACACGTGATGTGATACATGCGAAACGAAAGGTAAAACGGCTAAGAAAAAAAAAAAAAACGGAACACGACACCAACTATTCTTAGTAGACACTATCTGACTGTAGCTGTTAGCGATATGAGAAGTATACTAAAAGATGCAAAAATAATTAATTTGCAAAGATACTTCCCACATTTTTGATAAGCGCTCCAAACAAAATTTATATATATATATATATATATATATATATATATATATATATATATATATCCAAAGAAAGATGATGAGCTTATGCGTTCCTCTGACGACAACAATGATCTCGCCAACTCATTCAATGATTACTTTAAATCAGTTTTTACCGTTGATGACGGAATCGTACCACTCATACAATCTTCAGACCACCAATAGAACCCTTGACGATTACCGAGCAAGGTGTGCTCAATCTACTAATCAATATCGATACCAAGAAAGGCCCGAGACCTTAGAACATATCAAACATCTTCTTTAAAAGGTATGCAGAATGAGTAGCTAAATATTTATTGTAATCTTTATTAAATCGCTGCAATCATGCACTATCCCAGCAGTATGGAAAACCGCAAAAATTATACCAATACACAAATCAGGCAGTGAAACCATGGTTTCAAATTACAGGCCAATATCACTAACTTGTTCTGTAGGTGAATTGTTAAAACACATGATATTGAAACACATAAGTATTTATTTAGAAAAAAATCATACCCAGTCTTCTGTACAACACGGTTTCCGAAAAGGCTTTTCAATGGTTACTCAACTTTTAGAATTAATACACGATGCAGCCAAGTCCATTGATAACCATAAACAAATTGACCTCATATTCGTAGACTTACAAAATAATACGTAAATTAGAAGTTACTTTCGGAGAGAGCACCATCGTTCACAAGATTAAGGATTACTTAACTAATCGTTCACGATTTTTACAGTTACAGGACACCACCTCTTGAATAGCAACAGTCACGTCAGGCGTGCTACAGAGCAGCGTCTTAGCACCAATATTATTCCTATTATTCAATAATGATCTGCCCCTCTCGACTGAAGTAAAAGTAAGGCTCTTTGAAGATGACTGCGTACTTTACCAGGAAATTGATACTCCTACGGATCACCTAATTCTTAACTGAGCACTAGAAGATTTACACACGCGGTGCAAAAATTGGCAAATGTCCCTTAATATTGGTAAATGTGTCTCCATGACAATAACTCACAAAAAAAACACAGGTCCAACTTTTCTTACACGATTGACAACTGCCCTTTAGCCACAGTCTCTAGCCACAAATATCTAGGAATAACGATTTCAAACGGCCTCAGATTGGATACCCACATTGATGATATTACTTGCACAGTCATAAAAAGACTATTTTTATTGAAAAGACGTCTTAAACTCGCACCACCAAATACAAAACTCATAGCTTATACTACCCTCGTCAGATCTGTATTAGATTATGCCAGCCCTGTCTGGTTCCCGTATACCCACCAACAGATTAATAAAATAAAAGCGGTTCAAAGAAAAGCAATAAGGTTCATTTTTAGCAAATATAGACTGACAGACTCACCGACGCATCTACTCAATAACGCTGGCATTTTAACACTACAAAACCAAACAAAACTAACAAGACCAAAACTAATGTTTCAACTACTCCACAATATAATAAAAAAAATAGATACCTCAAGGAATCTTCTTCACGGCAGACCAACCGTGAAGATACTAAATTTTCTTCACGGCAGACCAACCCGCCATACTCATTCCCATACTCTTGTAGAATACTCTTTTAACACTAATTGCTTTAAATACTAATTTTTTCCCCTAACTATTAAAGATTGGAACTCGCTGAAACCCACCTTAAGCACTGAATCATCCATAAACTTGTTTACAGCTGCGACTGAAAGCGAATCCCTTGCCTCGCAGCTGTTTTCTTTGTCTGGGCTCCAGATGTGCTACTTCAACAAGCTGCTGCGTCGCCTGCGTCTTTGACCCGCACGGTGGGACCGGAAAATCTCCAGATTCCTGATCGCCCTCGAATATCACTCCTGCACTTTCTCGCGTGTGATATGGGCGAAGCTTGTTAGCGTGAATGGTTCTGCGCGAACAATCATCGAACTCAACTAAGTAACTGTACGGTCGCTGTTTTTCGACCACAGTGATCGATCCCTTCCATTTTGCCACTAGCTTCCACTCTCCTTCCTTTTCGAGCCATATTACTTGGTCCCCTGCGACGAACTGTTTGTCTGTAGCCCTCAAGTTATAGCTTCCTAGGTACTCCTTCTTACTGACTTCACTCTGTCGGGCTTCACGAGCTTATTCCAAACTAGTTCGGAGCTTCGCAAGACATTCCGCTGCTTGCATACCCAGTGATTTTGGAGCTTCCCAGTCTCCTGACCAAGTATTTTTGACAATTTATAGGGGCCCGTTTTGCACCCGCCCGTACATGAGCTTGAACGGGGACCGCCCTGTAGTCGCCTGTGGAACCTCACGATATGCCCATAACAAAAACGGAATCATTCTATCCCATTCGCGTCCGTGTTCGATGACTACGGGAGAAAGAATTCTTTTGAATGTACCATTCCAGCACTCCACTAAGCCGTTGATTTGCGGATAATCAGGTGTGGAAAACCTCGGTGTTGCCCCCAGTTTTTGCAACAGTAAATTTCGACGTAAAATTGGTGCCCCGATCTGAGCCAACTGTCTCTGGCACCCTATGTTGAGAAAATATCTGCAGTAGCACGTCACATAGAGCTCTTGCCGTTAGTGAACGTAGGCATACTACTTCTGGCCATCTGGCGTGTAAGTCTTCTACACAAAGCGCGTAGCGGTGACCTCTAGCTGAAAGGGGTATCATATGACCAACGCAGTCCATGTTTATTATCTGAAACAGCGCACTGGGCCTGGCCAGGGGCGTTATCTGAACCATATCTATCTGCCTCGTCGGGGATTTCACCTGTCATCCATGGCCCGATCTACAGTACTCTTCTACGTCTCGCGACATCCGCGGCCAGTACATTGAGATTTTCACCTCTTGCAAGGTTTTCCGCTCTCCTAAATGACCTGCCTATGGTGAATCATGAGCCATTTTCAGCACTTTTTTGTGCTTGTGCGATGGTAGCACTAGCCGTCTGCAGGTGCGACCCGCGAGGTGTTCCTGATGATATAATATTTCGTCTTGAACAAGCACACCATGCGTTGCGGCTTTTGCTTGCGCCCGAGCCGCGGAGAGTAGCCTTCACTGTTACTCTCCGCGGTTATGACGCATGCAATCACCTGTTGCTCCTCGCATGCCTCATCTGACAGTTCTACCATCCGGGCTTCAGTATCCTCTACTGCAGAACACTCATCTGACAACACTATGTCCCATGTAACCCTTTCCTCGAGAAGCTGTGCGTATTCGTTAGGCGTGATCAGCACGTCTGTGCCGTCTAGCAGCTTATCTGTGATTGCACAAAGCACGGCCAACTGTACCGCCTCGCACATCACGTAAGGACTTGCTTCAGTAGCTGTGAGTGGCACGCAAGCCAACTCTGCGGTCACCTGTTGCCCAAACGCTCCCGTCAACCTTATCTGTGACCCCGTACCCTTGTACTGAGGTACTACTGCCTTTCTAATCACGCTAACTTCTGCTCCTGAGTCTACCGCGGCGTTTAATGACCAACCTGACCTCTTAAGTGTTACTGTTTCCAGTGCGGATTGTTTCTGCTCTTTGCCCTGCCACAACCATGCCTCTTGTTGCTATTCCTTATTCGAACGCAGCAGCCGTCACTCTCGCGACCAATGGACCGTTTCGTTGCCCTTCTGCTGACCTCGGTGCCTTGTCTTGCTTCTAAGCCCTTATTTGGGCAATTTCTGGCAATGTGGTCAGTTCTCTTGCACTCAAAACATCAATCTTCCCATTTTCCGTCCGCGGGTGTTTCTACGGCTACTTTAACTTTATTTTGCCACTCCTCGACATGCCCCTCTTTTGTGCGGCCTTTACTCTCTTCGAAGCTCTCCGCGAGCCTAGCCACCCCGCTGGGTAACAAAAAGGCCTCCTTTTGACTACAAACAACATGCGCTCTCGCTTCCGGGCTCATTCTTTCAAGTGATCTGCGACAACTACCTGCTTTAGTTCCTCGAACGTCCCTACCTTTGAACTCTGGACATGATAGTCGAAATAATTCCCAAGGCGCACGGCAAACTCATCCCAGGACTCCTTTTCTCCCCTTTTCGATCCTGCAAATAACCTCGTGTAACCCACCACCGGAAGCCATAGACCCTCCAAAATGCTCGACTTAAGCTTAACGTAAGCTTTTCGCTCGACTGCAGTCAGCCTGCACTGCAGCCCACGTGCACTTTTGCTCAACTACGGTAAAGCTAGTCCGGCCCACCATTCGCACGGAACTTCATACGACTTGAGTGTTGCCTCAACATCCTCAAGCCACATTGCAGCATGTGCCTCTTGGTTCGGCATTGGTGCCAGTACACCATTTAACAAGCTTGCAAATTTCAGTGGCCTGTCTTCCTGTAACCTTCCACCAAGTGATACGCTGTCACCGCCTTCGTTGAACTCTGCCCATCACGGACTTGTAGCCACCGGCTTTCTAGCACCAAGCGCTGCTTCTCCCTTTCCGCCTCAGCAATTTTCAATTGCAGCTGAAGCAGCGCTAGCTGCTGTTCCGACGCCGTATCTGACGCACTACCATGACACCCCGTGCCGCTGTCGGTGACTCCCAACGCTTGCAAGTTTCCTGCCCCGTCCCCATTTATTTCCGAGTTGTCACTCTCTCTGTCTCACAAGTTGTAACCCCTTTTCATAGTCTGCGCTCAACAGAAAATGAAGAGGTATCCACCTGAAGCATTAGCCTACCCAGGATTTCTCTCAGGAGGGGGGGGGTTGAAACTTCAGGTAAAACTATCACATACTAAATAATCATATAGGTTGTATTACTTGAATAATATATATATATATATCTATATATATATATATATATATATATATATATATACATATATACAATGAGATTACGATGACAACGATCTCTAAGTGTTTTTACCATGAGACCTTGAAAAACCTTGAGAAGGCCAACAAACCATTCGATGAAGCAGTGCACGTACAAAATAAACGAGAAATCGAATAACACAAGGCGTAACACAGTTTTCAACAGAGATGTCTGGGAAATACTTATTTTTTTCCAGCTTTTCAGCTCCGTTTAGTGATTCTGGTGCTGACGTGTCGGCCGGCTGGTGGTCAAACAATGCTGTCTAAAAAGAATATGACTTCTAGGGTTGAAAAAAAAAAGGAACGCAAGAAAGACACATGGCGACAGCTGGCGCAGTGTGCCTTTTTTGTGCCCCAATTATTGTGTATTTTGTCTTTTTACCTGAGTAGTCAGTAAATGCGATAAAAACAAGCCCCATTGGCAACTTCAGCAGTTAAAGACTGCAACTGAGGATGTTCTAGAAAATACGAACAGTATATCCTACTATTTAACTCTCTTTGAGCGTCGTCAGACTACAAGTATGAAAGTGCACCGCGAATATTGAATAAAAGTTTTGCGGTATTGACTATAAGGAATATGTACAGCTTAACGCAGCGCACGTGTAGTAAAATTCTCAGCTTCTGGATCATCTTCATTGTAACTTCGCTTACCAATTCGCAATGTCATTCGGGTGCTCAAGTTTGGCTACTGAAGCATCCTCAGTGATGACTAATCGATGAACGCATCTGACGGTGGTATGTGCCGAGTAGTCACTTCTTTTTTGGCTGTAGTCGAGAATTCCGGTGCTGTTGCGGCTGCGGGTCTTCAGCGATGTTCACTGGCACTTCAGGCATCGCTGAAGTTCCAGCGAACAGACCACTGGCACTGCAGCGATGCCTGTGGTCTGTTCAGAAGCGCACTACCGATGCACCTTTGCGCAGCAGACGCAGAACACAAGTTGTAGCGAGCGAACTGAACGTATGCATGCATGGGTGGCTTTCGTCCGATGTACCACGTGCAAGAAATAAGGTGTAAAAGAAGAAAGCATGACATATAGCTTCTGAAAAAAAACAGCAAGAAAAGATGAACTCCACCATTATACCTTTCGCAAGTTCCCAAATCCATTTTTCCTTATTATACCACGGCGTCCTACTGCTCCTTTCTTCGCAACTGAAGGTTTTGCATGGCAGTTGTGCTTGCTTGGGGTCCCTGCATGTGTGCGGTGCGGGGTGGCTGGCGACCATGCTGGCGGCGCACTCGCTATCAGGCTTGCTCAGAAATACAGGAACCACAGCACAAGTATGTGCTTGAACTAATATCACCATGTGCTTCTGCTGCAGAGCCTCCGCGGTTTGCGGTCGCTTTTACGAATGACCCGCGCGCAAGGCCACCTTTCTTGTCGTTCCTCCAGTGCTCATGGTACGTCGGCTGTCTAGGAGAAAATGCACGATCACCCTTCTGGACACACCATTTGCCTGCGCGAGCCCCGAAGAAAACAGAGTGCACGTGTTTTGAAGCGCTTTCTGATTTTAAGAACTTTGAGTGGACATTGTCCTGACGTTTCAGAATGCATACGGTCCCTTTTTAGAGTTCAAAGAGGGGAGGCATGAACCACCCGTCCCCATCCTCGGCTACAGGCAACGCATTTTCGAAGTGTGAGAAGCCAGCGAGACTTTCTTGTTTTTTTTTTTTCAGTAGCTGAGTACGTAAGCAGTTCTTCGAACATGTGATTTCACTTTGAAGACGCGTGCGCAGCATCGTTTCCGGTTTAGAACTGATTGATTGATATGATTGATATGGGGGGTTTAATGTCCGAAAAAACCACCATTGATTATGAGCGCCGTAATGGAGGGCTCCGGAAATTTCGACCACCTGGGGTTCTTTAACGTGCACCCAAATCTGACCACACGGGCCTATAACATTTCCGCCTCCTTCGGAAATGCAGCCGCCACAGCCGGAATTTGAACCCGCGACCTGCGGGTCAGCAGCCGAGTACCTTAGCCACTAGACCACCGTGGCGGGCTCTGGTTTAGAACTGGCCCTAGCTCGGCCTTTATCACTCCTGTTTTGGAGTTCGAGTGTGTGTGGCCGCAGCGAAAGTGGACGGGGCACTGGCGTTCTTACTATCACCCGACTAAGCCTTCCACGAATGGCACGTCGCCAGAGTTCGCTTCAAACGGGCGATGGTTGACATAAACAGCTACCGTTTCATAATAGTGACATCAGTAGTCTACAGGCTGGCGATGCAGATTATAAAGGAAAGGCTGCAGGCATGGATAGAGGATGAGGCGGTGCTGGGGGAACTGCAGAATGGGTTTCGGAAATACAGGAGGTTGGAAGACAATCTGTTCTCACTTACGCAGTGCATCAAAATAGCAGAAAAGGAACTCGGGCCCCTGTGGCTAGCATTTTTGAATATCAAGGGAGCATACGATAGCGAGGTTCAAGAGGACTTGTGGAGAATACTGGACACACTAGGTGCTTAAAGTGGAGTCATTAATCTTTTAAGGGAAATCTATGAAAGAAACAAGGTAGTTATAGAGTGGGAAAAACAGGTATCCGAACCCACAGAGGTGAAACGGGGGCTTAGGTAGGGGTGTCCTCTGTCATTCTTGTTATTCATGATGTACCCACAAGAATTAGAGGCCAAATTAGAGGGATGTGGACTTGTCTTCAACCTCTCTTTCGTCAAACAAGGAAAACTCATTGATCAGGCACTACCAGCGTTAATGTAGGCAGATATATTGCTAATGGCCCACAACAAGGAAGATTTGCAGAGATGGATGGACATCTGCGGTAATGAGGGAGATAGGTTAGATTTCAGATTCAGTAGGAAAAAATCCGCAGTCACGATTTTTAATGATAGTGAAGGTTGTGAGCTTTGGATACAGGAAGTCACGCTAGAGATAACAGATAAGTACAAATATCTGCGCATACGGATAAGCAATGGGACCGAGTACCTAAGAGAACACGAAATATACGTAACGACTAAAGGTAACAGGAATGCAGCAGTGATGAAAAATGGGGCATAGTGGAATTACAATAGGTATGATGTTTTGAGAGGAATATGGAAAGGGGTCATGGTTCCTGGTCTGACGTTCGGCAATGTGGTCTTATGCATGAGATCAGGAGTTCAAGCAAGATTAGAAATTAAGCAACGTGGAATAGGTAGGCTGACTTTAGAAGCTCGCGGGAAAACACCAAATCGGGGAGTACAAGGTGATATGGGATGGACATCATTTGAGGGCAGGGAAGCTAGCAGCAAGATAAAATTTGAGAAGCGATTGAGAGAAATGGGGGAGGAGCGTTGGGCTAGGAAGGTTTTCAGCTACTTGTAAATGAAGGATGTCGATACAAAATCGAGGAAGCGAACCAGAAAATTGACAGGTAAATACTCAGAAAACAGCAGGGGGCCAAACCAAAAAAAAATTATTGGTTAAGAAGAAGGTGAAGGAAGCTGAAACCGATATGTGGAGAATTGGCATGATTAAGAAGTCCGCATTAGAGATGTATCGAACTTTTAAGCAGGAAATAGCCAAGGAAAGGATCTATGATAATACTCGGGGTAGTTCTCTACTGTTTGAGGCCAGGACGGGAGTATTGCGAACAAAGACATATCGGGCCAAATACGAAGGGGTAGACACGGTATGCAGTGTGTGTGAAGAGGGAGAAGAAACTGCAGAACACTAGATAATGTTCTTTAAAGGGCCCTGTAGTTCAGGTTGATGATCCAGAGTTTTTCAAAGCACTGTGGTTTAGGGACAGTGAGGGCAAAATAGACTTTAAGTGGGTAGGATTAACTAGAAGAAGGTTATCTGATTGGTGGCTAAAGTCAAGGCACGAGTGAAAATTATACCCTTCCTCTCAAAGTACCAGTCCTCAACTTCACTATTTAAGGGGAAAAAAGATAAATCTAGTGGTTAGTTCACTAGGTTGTATGGCTAGGTGGCATCCGATCTGCCGCCCGATCTAAAGGGTACAGCCACATCCATCCATCTGGTTTCACTGGCGCCTCGGACAACGGAGAGTGACATGCTTCTGTTACAGTGTACTAGAAGTGGGTAGTGAAGTGAACGAGGCGGCCGCGCCGCGTCTCTGCTGATTCTCCGGCGGGTGACAGTAGTGGTGGCGCTGTAGTTCCATGGTACTGAAGATCGCGGAAACGTCTGCGTTGGGAGCGCGCGCGCCCGAGCCTGCGAAAGCATGTAATTGCTTGTTTACAGCGCGTTTAATGCGTTTCTGAGCCTTTATCAGTGGACGCAGCTGCTACGTGCCATGGTGCACGAGTAAATATGCAGGCACGCCGAAATCGCATCGATACATTCACTGTTTCAATAGCCTGCCGACCCAGAAAAAAACATGTCAATATAAATTTGTTCGGATCCGCCTAGCTCCTTAACTCAATCAGTTCTTTGAGCTGCATTACATCATAGGTGGCCACTGGCGAAATACAAAGACGGGAGGGGTATCAAAACTATGATTAAATCATGCGCTCGTTTTGTCAGCAGTCTCTACGAAATCCAGAGCACAGTGTTCCTCATATGAGCCTATATGCGCTCGATTGTTTCACGAGAAACCGCAGTGTAATTAACGTTGTCACAACATTAATTCGTAACAACTCTTATTTTGCCAGTTTTGTGGAAGATATTATTTATTGCTTTCCGAAAGGCGTTTTACATATTAAACTTATTAAAAACAACACTCAAACATAATAAAAATTGCAAATTGTATATATAGCCACTCTGTTAATCTGCGTGAATTCATTGTAACCAGTTCTCATTTTGGTGTTGCTTTCCAAATATTCTATTGGCGTAACGCCGTTGCAAGCGAGCAAACTTATGACCATGTTTTGTATTATAAGCGTAGTGCTATCAATAGGCGTCAAAAGTGTAGGCAGGCAGTGGTGCATCTTGTTTTGAGAAATTTACCTTCGTTGTATATGTAAACACACACACACACACACACACACACACACACACACACACACACACACACACACACACACACACACACATATATATATATATATATATATATATATATATATATATATATATATATATATATATATATATATATATTGAAAAAGGGTTTATTGGCGACTGTTGCGACGGGGGTCCTACGATGAAACACGATCGGGCAAGAGCAACGGTCAAGCATTGATTGATGATGATTGATATGTAGGGTTTAACGTCCCAAAACCACTCTATGATTATGAGAGACGCCGTAGTGGAGGGCTCCGGAAATTTAGACCACCTGGGGTTCTTTAACGTGTACCCAAATCTGAGTACACGGGCCTACAACATTTCCGCCTCCATCGGAAATGCAGCCGCCGCAGCCGGGATTCGAACCCGCGCCCTGCGGGTCAGCAGCCGAGTACCTTAGCCACTAGACCACCGCGGCGGGGCGAAACGGTCAAGCAGATGCTGGCGATGATCAGCACGAGCCGAGCGAGAGAAGCCCAGCACCCAGTACCCAAGCGGTGGCGATGTTGCTTGCCAACGATGCGTTTTCTTCTTCACAATATATATATATATATATATATATATATATATATATATATATATATATATATATATATATATATATATATTCAATGTCTCTTAGCACAGCTACTAGTTTTAGGCGGTGCATTTCTCCTCCGCCTACGTTAGACTTGAACTAGTTTTGAGACCTCATACTCCAAAAGGTGAAAGCTACAGTGCGCATTTGTAGAGACACGCTACGTTCCGCTTTGCCAACTGTACACTCTTGGCGCAGGGCTACCCAGGATTACTTTTTTTTGAGGGGGTGTGGTGTGCAGCAGAACACCTAACTTTGGCACTTGGTGGTAGCTGTAAATGCCTGTAACTACTGTAGTATACTCTGCAAAGTTAAATTACCAAAACATTTCATGATGTAGGGGGTTCAAATTCCCTTTCTCTCCCCTCTTTCCTTGTGGCTTTTCTGCGTGCGTGTGACACAGTATTTGTTTTAGTCTCACAGCTTTTTGATGACAGCCCACTTCCAATAAATCAGCTCAGTTATTCTGAATATTGTAGGCGCCTAACCAACGAAGACAGAGTTAAGAGAGAAGAAATAAGTATAAGACACACCCTTTTTGAATTACTTTCGATCTCTCACAAGGGCTTTTATGGAGCTCAAATTCAGTAGATGGGCGTGTCATATTTCAAGGGCTATGGCATCATGTGCTAGACATGAATGATGGGCAGTTGCGAAGAAATCTGCATCAAGAAATCGTGACGGAGGAGCCGAAGCGCATAGCAGTTCCTGCACGCGGTGCGCGGCTCTTTCAGTACTAGTCGACTGCAGCACCGCCGCTGCGGGCAACGCGGAAGGGATCAGGCGGCGAGGCGCGGCTACGCCACTCAACACTTCTAGTGCACTCTAGTTCTGCCGTGGTTTTGATAGAAGGAATACTGTTGCTGTATTTCTAAGATTACATCATTGTGTTATTGATTTGAATAAACAATCTTGGGTAACCATTTTTCTCAACATTGGTCAATATTACGTGTTTTTTTTCTTTTTTTCAGTTGTGTTCTGCACTGAATTTCGGCTCTTCGCATTTCTGTCTTTACTACTGATGTATCGCGGATTTTCGGGTGGTCTAAGTGAACTGAAAATATCAGTTAGGGTAGGTGTGTTTGCAGTTTTATTTTCAGGTTGCGAGAACAATCAAAAGCGACAATGAGCATCTGTTTCAAGAGGAACTGAACACCTGTTCAATAAATTTAGGTGAGATAATAAATGCGGCTTAATATCTCATGAAATGGCAGTCTTTCAGATGAATCTGGTCCTTGAGAAAGTACGGGTACGATTGTAATGAAGTAAAAGGATGTCCCTTGGCGTGTTACATTGTTAAATCTGTCGCGGTGACATGCAGAAGACACGAGCTCAGAGTTCTTGAGGAAGTTTGTATATTTAACGAACCTAATGCATAGTGATGAGACAAGAAAAAGAAGAGTCGCATAATGTATCTGGAAAGGCAAGGGTATCTGAAATACTTCTTTCCTTTTTTCGTTTTAGAGTATCGATAGCTAACTTGATATTTCCCTGCCAATTTGAATTATACACCATTTGCACGTCAACAGTGACGCTAACTGGAAAGACTTTAAATCTAAAGAGCATTGTAGTGGCAACAAGCGTTTGCCTTCATTCTTACTTCGTGTTTTGAGGAGCTCATTTATCATGCAAAAAGATTGTTTTTTGGCAATAGTGTGCTTATTGTTGACTATTTAAAGGAAAACCAGCTACGTGACGGACACAATTCATGTTCACTGTAATGTAAAGTATTTGGAAAAAAGTAATGAACCTGCCACCGGCATCGAAACTGGAAATGGGCACCACGTGTTTCACTTCTATAGCGAGTAAGGCAGTTGAACGAACTTACCTGTTAGTTCTATAATATTAGCTTCACGACTTTTTTATTTGAAGAATGTTGCACGTTTAAAGCAACTTGAGCGTAATGTTATTACCTTGCAGATTCATCACATACCACCTTTAGGGCCATTATACAAAGCCTTGTGAGGCTGATAATTTAGTGGTATCTAGGTACTTGGGATCTTAATCTCTAATTGCATTAGGAGCGTACAAGTGAACCAGATATTTGCATGTATGCAAGTCAGTGCAGTAGATTTGCCCGTGTGAACCGGATAATTTTATAAACGGTGAACAACACAGCGAGCTCTTGTTCTGAACATATATGTATGAATAGGAAAAAGACAACCACCAGTTAGTAGCACGGAGCCACAAAGAAATTCATACGAATTTATCAGAAAGAAAGCTTCTTTGTTGCCGAAAAATTTGTCCTGGTACGTGGTTTGAACCAGGACCAACACCTGTCTCGGGCAGTCGCTCTGCCAATTGAGCTAACCAGGAAGCTAGCGTTTTACAGCGCGAGGGTGTACTCATCGACAACTTGAAGCACATGAACACAAGTATTACAAATGTATGTTGCCAATGTTGCTAATTTGGTACATAAATGTAAGTAGCATTGCATACACAGTTGGCTGAGCTGCTGGATGTAATACATTTTGAAGTGACACGCACCGTGCACCGAAGCCAAGCCACGCAGGGCATTGTATTTGTACGCAGCCCCTCTTCCACCAAGAATAAAATAAAAATGGTCAGAGTGACGACTCGTGAAAGCACTTTTTTTGTACAAAGCTGCTTCACTGGAAGTGAATGCAGCTCGAGCCACAGAACACCTGGTTTCTGCTCGTTCACTGTAGGAGTAGATATGTGACTATGACATAATTAATTGAATAAATCGGGCAATTTTGCCCTCAAGCCACTTCTTGGGTTGAAACGACAACTTAAAAACAAGCTAGGCTGCACTTACGGGAGGGGGTGTCAACCTTTGGGTGGGGGAATTGAAACCCCTGATTCCCGCCCCCTTCGGTGCACCACTGACCTAGGCGACTCGACGACAAGGACATCTCATTGGGTCACATTAGAGGGGGGTTAGGTTGGCCTCTGGGGTAGGGGGTTACAACCCCCTAAACTCCCCCCTGTCGGTGCACTCTTCCATCTCGGAATCTAGTGGACTAGCCTTGCTTCGTGTATCCCGCAGCGCGGTAGTCAGTTGGAGGTGGTTGTCGTCAGTCTCGGCCGATCCCGCTCCCCGCTGCCCACCTCAGTTCAGCCATGCAGATCCTGCTCGACTGCGCCAGTTAAGTTCCATTTTTAGTCTTCCACTCACTTCGCTGGTTCCGCGACATCTGCTGCTTCCGCCAAGGAAGCCGAAGACGACATTTTTTATCTGCTGGCACCTTGAGGAAACGACCACACGGACATCATTTCGATAGAGACGTTTATTCGTTTCTCTCTTTTCTCTGTCCCTGCACCCCTGCTTTTATCCCCTAACCCCTATTCAAACACTCAAACGATCCTCACAGAACACAAGATTGTCTCTCTCCTCGAATTCTGGTTGGCTGCCTTTGAAGGTGGCAGGCACGAAGTCCTCCCTCCTCGGATCTTCTTCGAAGAACCACCACCCGTCGTCGCCGCGCAACTTCGTTCACTACGATTCGTGGAACGTTCGACGTCCGGCGTCGAGGAGCCGTGGGAACGCACCTCCTGGGTACGTGCCTGCAACGCTGGGCTGACCAGCCAACAGTATAATTGGCCCGTGTATCAATAGGGAGTTTTAGTGCTGTGTACGCAAGCTCTTCGGGCGTTGCGGGCTTGGGGGCGCGCGGCGTTGCGTACCCAACCCATACCCAACTGGCGCGCACGCAAACGCAAGCCGCACGAATGTCACACGCGCTCGCAGCGCCATAGCGTCTTGTCGCATAAGTATTATTTAATTATTTTTATGATTTCAAATGTTAAATTAAACACACATAGTGATCAGGATACTTTTTTTATTCTGTACAGTATCCCGGTATAGGCAAAAAAGTGAAAAACACAAGGTTACTGTAACAACAGTCTCGACATCTTGTGACACTTCGTGCAACCACAGTCATGAACATGTTAGCTTACATGTAATGTTTTTGAGGAGAAAATGAATGAAAAGGTTACTCTTTTGTAATGTTGTCGCTGCACAGTTCTTGCTCCCGATGTACAATGCACAATGTTTCTGTAATAATGTTGCGGTTGTCTGTTTCACAATGGCCGCGCTAGATGGCGCCACCTATTCAGCTGGTCAAGGGCTGGCATATTTTTAGTTTCTGTGTTCCAGGCCATTCTAGTTTTGGTAATCTGGCTGAAACCATGTAATCGCTATAAGTGCTCGTACCTTGGCCTACTTTAACTCGACGGCTAGAGCATCCGCAGTGCTGATACTGTGAGTTCTTGCGAAGGTGGACGTTACAAGGCGGCCGATCCATGCTGTCCGAGACAACTTTTGGTCGGAGATTTCGCGCCTTTGTGCCATGCCATTTGTATAGTGGCGAGCCACTATAATATTTGCGCTTAAACTTAAAAGTCAAAGTGGTGGCTCTGGCCAGACTCGGCTTTGCTCGCCGTGAAGGTAACATGATGCGCCAGCATGTGCGCCGAGGCAGCTTATCTCCGCTAGGAGGCCAGTGGTGGCAGCGTTGTTTATGGCCGCGCGGACGCATGGCCCCATCGCCCCAGCGATCTTGCGACGCATCTGTTTGGGGTTTCGCGCATGCGCAATACCGCCACCCCAACGTCCTGGGTATGCAAGCCGCTTGGGTACCCAGCACTAAAACTCCCTAATGCCGCAGCTGCCACTGGTTTCGGTTGCTACAGAGGAGCGCAAGTGCGTCTTCCACCCCAAGAGCCGGACACGGCTCTTGTCTCCAGAGGCGCCACCACCAAGTCGCTTGGCGACGTGGGTCTTCGTATTCTTTATGGCTGACAGACAGCCGCCGTTCCGTGAATTCAGTGATACCGCTTCCGTCATGGCGTGAGCTCACCGTCAGCGGGCGCGGGTAACAATAGGAAGATATTCGGCGAACGCACCAAGTTTGAACCCAACAGTCTACTTATATACTTGGCTGTGCAAAATGTCCCACGCTTGCTTCTTATCCCACATGCAGAGGAAAACTCTCACTAAGCATGGTGCGTTTCTGGGTGGAGATACTACAGATTTACGATCGTGCTCACTTCAGATACAGTATGTTCAGCAAAGACCTGAAGTGCCAGGTGAGTAGCCAATGTTCACAAATTCTCCTGCCAGAGTGCGAGCCAACACGAAAAAGAAGACATAAATCAGTGGCAGCATTTGCTATCAACACCATGTCAATAGTGCAGTAGTCTACTTTGATGTATCTTTATTCTCTATCACTCTCAACTGGCGTGGTTTAATCTATGATAAGTGTTGCCGAAATGCGGAGCCATAGTGAGGCAATATTGCAAAGTTTCTGATTATATAGAACTTTAGAAGTTCTAAACCAAATTTGCTACATCGCATCAGCCATCAGGCACATAACCATGGGCCAGCTTGAATTTCAGAGTTCATTTCAAATAACTGTATAGCGATTAAAGGGGAATACCAAAGTAACAGGCTTAGTAATAAATAAGCCGAGAGTCGACATCACCGAGTTACACGCTGACATAAGCTGTGCTAGTATTCTTAGTAATCGCAAAATATATGCGATATATTTCACAAATTTGCTTTAAAAAATTCGAACTTGCACCTTAGAAACTATGACTTAAGTCTTATTAAAAAAAGACAGATCAGATTGTACATAGTGGTTAAAATAGTCTCAGTCTCTTCATGTTCGAACGGGCAAATTCAATGCAAAATGAGTTTCAATCATTATAGAAGTCTCAAAGTTAGTGAGATCATGTGCTTGTATATTAGTGAAGAGTAAAGAAGGTATGGGACGGTTTCATTTTCATGAGGAATGATGCAATGATGGAGGCACAGTTTCAAACAGTAAATTGACTATTCAGCTGTCAACAGTTTCAAGATGGGACATCTTCATGCGGGCTGTAGTGACACGCATCCCGAAGGAGTACGGCCACCAGCGTGGGTCCGGTCTTAGCGAGCCTCAGGGCACGCGTTAACCGTCGCCGTGGCGAGAACACGATACTGCTCAAAGTCGCAACACTTTATTGTGGCAACACCAAACGCAGTACAGCCCGTTGCAAAAAGGCGCGACGGGAAAGCAAATAGGCTTATCCACGCCACGGGCACAAAGTACTACACAGGGTGCCACGAGCACGTCTCCGCGGTAAAGGTCATCCACGGAGACACCGGGACCAAGGCCCGGTTGCTCGAGCGAGGACAAAGGCACTCGCGTTGGCTTCGGAGGGAGACGGGTTGGCGTAGCTTGGCCACGCACTAGGACACCGTACCACCCCTCGGCCGAGCCCACGCAGAGGGGCAACGAAAGGTGAGCGTTCGCCTCGGGCGTGAGGCGCCGTCAGTGAAGTCCGACGAGCCCCGAGCGACGGGAGTCGACGGACGGAAAAGAGAATGCGTGCTTACCACGTGAGGCTTACCGTAAGCTTCCCGGAGAATCTCTTGACTCACTCCCGACCAGTGCTGCCAACCGGCGAAGCCACCTTTCTCTCTCTAGAGTGAAAAAATTCCCTAGATTTCTTTCAATTTTCATGGAAAACAGTTTTTTGAAGACTAATATGTGTTTGTGCTAAGAAAAACGATCTCCAAGTTAACTTTTGTAATACATTAGTGCATTAGTTTGATAATATTCGCTATAATCCCCGTGCTGAAGGTGAAAAAATGTTGAAGTACAAATTAAGAAGCTTTAAACACTTTATCCCATGAAATCACAAAGGGGAGCGGTCATCACACTTAGGGGGGAGGAAGGACATATAGTATCGCAGTATTTTATACAAGCAACCAAGAAAAAGGCATTGCATTAAGGTTGAAGAAAGAATAAATTATCAACATATACTAAGCAACACTACTAGCTCTTCAATGCAAAACACAATCTTACACTACAATACAGTGCACTTATAACAGCATGCAAGTTACAAAGTAATAATATTATTAATAATAATAATAAAAATAATTTAACCAGAACCAGCATATAAAGCGCACTACGTGAAATATCTCGGCAAGCAAGCTTTAAAAAATAAATCAATTCTATTATTTTGCAAATCTCCTGCGGAAAATGCTTGGTGGTGTTCATAAAAATATGAAGTGAAGCACGCTTACTAACATTCTCTAGATCTAGACAAATTCTCTAGATCTAGACAAATTTCCCTAGAGTTGGCAGCACTGCTCACTCCCGACGCACACGCGCAAAACCTATCGGGAGACTCCGCGCGCGGCGCCACAGTCGATATCCGTTACCGGTTGGGATGGGTTAAATGTCATTCCTCGCTCCCGCGGCAGACTGCGGTGGAGGGGAGTCATGTCGGAACATGAGAACGGCAGAAAAGGCGGCAAAGCCCGCGCAAAGGCAGTGGGCGAGCCTCAATTACCACAGGGCTCACCTAAAAGTGGTTACATCAAGCAGGATTTTTACTCGGCGGCATGCAGCCTCACCCTTGAACACACTTGAGCTTGAAATAAGGTCTTATGTACTTGCGCTGATTACTTGCTATAAATATGTGTGTTTTATCCAAACATTTATGGAGATGAGAAGTGAAGATTGAAAATCGATCACATCTAAAAAAAAAAAAAACTGAAGCATTAAGGAACTAAGAAGGGCGGCACTGTCGTGATGCATGAGAAGGGAGTGGAAATGCATCCTAAAACAAGGTAAGCCAAAGTTTTTTGCTACATGTACACCCTCGCTATTTCTTAACAATATCGTGCTAACAACGAACCCAGGTAGGCAGGAAGGAAGGGAGCAAGTGACTGGAAACTGGGGCACACACCCATGCTTGAGGATTGCCCAAGAACCGGGTAGTTCTGACGAAATACTGTTAATTTGTTAGCTCACTGTTTTTAAACTATTGAGAAGAGGGAAAAATAAATGAGAAATGGACAATTGAAAATAACAGATCTAAAAATTGAAGCAGATGGTTTCACCAACAATAAGTAAATTAATGAAAAAAGCAATTTGATAAAAAATGTAATTTAGAAGTTATAATAGGTTATACAGTCTTAATCATTTCGAAGCTTTAATAAACTCCTGCAAGGTATCTGTAACTTTCCCATCAGTGAACCCCAAAGACAAAGCCCCCAAAGAAAGTCACATTTGGAGTGGTCAACTCCAATCCTACGAGACAGCTAGAAGACGGCATCTAATGTGATTTTGCGTAATGCAGCTTTTTTTACAATATATCAGATAATGTTCTAGTGTCTCAGGGACTCCACAAAACCAACAATTAGGGGAAGCAGGCTGTGAATAAAAATTGAGATATGAGGTATGACACATCAGCCTTGTGATTGCGACTTTAACTGCATGCTTGTCAAATATTTTACTGTTTCAACGATAATTTAGGTGTTAAAATTCCAATGTTTTCATTATGGACTGCAAAGAAGATTCTTCTAACATCATTTTCCTCCTAAATCTAGCCCCTATAACGAATTTAGATGCAGGAAGTATGTGAATAACTGAGGCATTTATTGATGGCTTAGCTAATGCATCTGCCATTTCATTGAGGAAAATTTCCTTATGCCCTTGTACCCAAACCAATTTAACCAACTGTGTATACGGTGAAAGTAATGATTTAAAAGTACTCAGGACGTGGGAGTTGTAATTTGCAGTGAGAGAAGAACACACTGACAGCGAATCAGTTAAAATTATTGCCGAACTAGTTGGCGCAGTGAATTTTTAGAGAGCCAAAATTATCGCGAAAAACTCTGTTATCAAAATGGGTACAAAATTTGGAATGCGTAGTGAAAATGACCTATCTATAATAGGGGCGAATATCCCAATTCCACATTTTTTTCTTCATTTTACGAAGCATCTGTCACAATGACTGTCTTTATTGATGAATGAACCAGATAATCACTCAGAATAGAATTTAAAGTGCGGTCTGACATTAGTTTCACTTGTTTTGTAAAAATTTCCTCAAACTGTATTTTGAAAGAGCTGTTGATATCACTGATTAGAGATACGGCACCTATTTGGACATTTAAGTAGTCAAGGAAGCTCTGTATATGGAGAACTTGAAGCGTGTGAACTCTTGTTTAATATGCTCCAAAAACAACTCAGGCTGGGACATAAAAAATGTTTCGGAACGCCTTGATGGGGATTCATAGAGCTTTCAAAAATGATTGTACCGCCAATAATTTGAAATGTAAATCAAGTGATGGGAGTCTAGCTTCCATATACAAGACTTTAATTGCCACAAATTTAGGAAGACCTAACCACAGATGCAAGGCTTGCCTCTGAAGCATTACAAGTGGGTGAAGCTTATAAGCTGGAGGGCCAGCGTATAATATGCATTCAAATTCCAGCACCGGCCGAATGTACGTGCAGTAAATTGATAAAAGCGTTTGCCTTCGCATGCCAAACCGACTATGACTAATCTTGCATCACAAGCTGACCAAGCGAACACCCTTTACTGATACGTATTCGATGTGTTCCTTCCAAACCATGGAGCACATCAAGCTATTTTATTTGCTAAATTTGCGGAATACACTCTAGATGATAATAAGGAGAAATATGAATGGGGTCTTTCTAAGGAAATGGCAGTACGGCGCATTTTTGCACATTTAGATGCAGGTGTATTTCATCAAGCCACCCTCTAGAGTTGATAAGTATGACTGTAGCGCCTGATATAGATTGTGAATATTGTCGGCCGCAGCAAAAATGCGATATCATCCACATAATCATATGTGTGTATGTTCTGATGTCGTGGTATAGAACTCATTAGTTAAATAAAACAGGAGAAAGTACTGCCCCTTGCGGAACGCCTCGTGTTTGTGCGTACGTAGACAAAGAAATGCCGCTTTGGGTAATTTAGCTAATAGTAATTTCTAATATAGGTTAGAGGCAATCAGATCAATGTCATAGCTGCTTTCTAAACACATGATGGCACGAATGAAGCTGATAATGTGCTTGCAGCTCTAAGCAAATAGCATAGCAGACCACACTTGCACACATGTGTGCTTTCATACCACGTGGAAAATCTCGTTACTTCTTGCCTGTATTAGCTATTAGTGCTACCAATGCTTGCAAAGTATTAAAAGATTTCAATGATTGATTGATATGTGGGGTTTAACGTCCCAAAACGACGGTATGATTATGTAGACGTCGTAGTCGAGGGCTCCAGAGATTTCGACCACCTGGGTTTTTTTAAAATGCACGCAAATCTGAGCACACGGGCCTACAGCATTTTCGACTTCACCAAAAATGCAGCCACCTCAGCTCGGATTCGATCCCGTGACCTGCAGGTCAGCAGCTGAGTACCTTAGCCACTAGACCACCACAGCGGGGCTTAAAAGATTGCAAGACTGTACGTTTTCCGAGGAGAGAGCTTTTTACAGAATATACCGGAAACTAAAATTATATTTACATTTGTAGTGTGTACTCAACAGTGACATTTTTGAATTAGGATAAACTAGTACCTAGATTTGTAGCTTATACTATCACAATTAGCATAGTACAGTATACTGCAGGACAAAGGTCTGGAACATAGGTGCAGTTTCTAAAGGCACTAATATCCCATCCCTGACTTTCTGTCACAGTGCCACCCTTCTATGTAAGCTTCTGCTTGCCCTGGCTGCTCATTCCATACCTTCAAGTCTGTTAATTTGGTTTTTTGCACATTTTGGTGATGTTGGTGTACTGCAGTAGACTGTTGGTTGTCTATACTACTTTTGTTGCAAGAAAATCCGGGTCCCAAGACTGTTGAATTGTTACAACAAATTTTAGATAAGCAAAAAGAATGTGATGAGAAGATAAACACCATTAGGGAAGAAGTTGCCGAACCTAATGAAAAGTCAGAAAGAATGAACAGCCATCTTATTGCCATGCAAGGTATGCGAAAAAAATTGAAAGGTTAGAAAAAATGAAAGCAGAAGCCGAAGAAATAATCTACTGGTTTTTGGCATTTACGAGGCCGGGAATGAGGCTGAGGATTATTTGCGAAATGCAGTTGTCGATAAAATTTGAAAAAGAAAATTGGAAGTAAAAATTAATTTGGTAGAAAGAATTCACTGTGTCGGTAAACAAAGACAAGAAAAGGTAAGACCAGTAATCATGAAATTCATAGATTACCGTGAAAAAGAGAATGTATTGCGTGATTGCAAGAAACTAAAGGGCAATTCTTTAAGTGTCAGTAATGACTACTTAAAGGAGACAGTCCAACTAAGAAAGAAATTATGGGAAAGTTCGGCGCCAGACTGAGCTAAAGAGGTGAAAGACTCAATAGTGCACGATAACCTTATAGATTATCGGTGGATAAGCTCCGAATAGATCGAAAGACATACATTTTTTACTCCTCCACGAACACTGTTGTTTTATTTTCGCGATAGCCAGACAGAAAGAGGAATAAGTGCGGTCGTAGTGAACCTTCGAAACCTACATCTACTTTTCTGCTATCAGTTTTATTCACTAACATCCGAAGTCTTCTACCCAAATGCGACCTAGTTTCATCCTTCATTGATGACAGCTAACCAAAGGTCACAGCACTGACAGAGACTTGGCTGTGCCCTAATATCAGTAAAAAGGAATTGCTGTTTGATAAGGACTACACCATTTATAGGCGTGACCGCACACAAAGGAGAGGTGGGAGAACGACCATTAAGAACGACATCGCATGATTCGTAATTGATACGTCCTCTGATCTGGAAATAATATGGGCAGCATGTAGCGCTCACACCGAGAACATACTAATAGGCGTTTGCTATCGTCCACCCGATGCTAGTCCGCTATTCCAAGATGACTTGCGAAAGAGCATCTCGGCTGCAATCAAGGGATGTCCTACGGATCACGTGTACCTTTTCGGTGACTTTAATTTACCCAATATCGACTGGTGCACTTTATCATCGTCTTGCCAAATTTCAACCAATTTCATCAAACTTTTGATGGATTTCAACTGTTCACAAGTGGAAAATAAATCCACACGTGGTACTAATATTCTAGATTTGGTGCTAACCACCGCCCCTGATACGATAGGCACAATCGAATACTGTGATGGTTTTAGGGACCACAATCTTCTACAACTCGTCATCCACAAACCGGTACCAAATATAGGTTGCAACCCCACCACGGTGGTCTAGTGGCTAAGGTACTCGGCTGCTGACCCGCAGGTCACGGGTTCGAATTCCGGCTGTGGTGGCTGCATTTCCGATGGAGGCGGAAATGGAGTAGGCTCGTGTGCTCAGACTTGGGTGCACGTTAAAGAACCCCAGGTGGTCGAAATTTCCGGAGCTCTTCACTACGGCGTCTCTCATAATCATATGGTGGTTTTGGGACGTTAAACCCCACATATAAATCAATTATCAAATCAGTATAGGTTCCATGGCTACGAAGTTCATTCGTAACTACAATAAGGTGGACTACAAGAGGCATGAAGAATGAATTAAGGGTCTTCTTCCATCAGTATTTTATACAATCTTTCTCTCAGCAGTCTGTGGCTGAAAATTGGCTTGAATTTAGGAACAAAATGTTAGATTTAGTGGACAGGTATGCGCCTCTTATCTCTATTGCTCACGATAACAAAAATCCCTGGTTCAGTTCATCACTGCGCCAACTGCGAAATAAAAAGAAGCGGTTCTACACTGCAGCCAAACATTCATCCAGCACGTCTTCCCGGGAAAGGTACAAGACATGCCTAAAAGAATATTCATCAGCAATAACTTCCGCCAAAAACAAGTACTATTTACATGACCTACCCTCCCTCTTGCACTCAAACCAACAAAATTTCTGGCAAACCATATCTCCTAGAAATGAATCGTGACAAATCTGTCTTTTCAATGACAACACTCCCCTAACGGATAAGCAATGCTCACACGAGCTCAACAAATTCTTCTCGCCGGTATTTACTAAAGAAGATCACCTAAACGGGCCTCATGTTCTAGATTTAGGTTACCCTTATATGACATCAATAACGGTCACTGAAGATGGAGGTGCGTGTCTTATATATAACCTTAATCTATCAACATTGGTTGGTGTAGATAATTTAAATGCTAAGATATTAAAAATACCCTACCGCTTTCAAGTGAAATATAGTACAGAATATTTAATCAATCATTGCTAACCGGACAACTACCCAAAGACCGGAAGGTTGCCAGGGTTATTCCGGTATTCAAAGCTGGAAAGAAAAATCTACCAGACAACTACCGCCCCATTTCTCTAACTTGCATTTACTGTAAAATGCTAGAGCACATAATTGCATCGCACATCTACCGCCACCTGGAGACTAATAATTTCTTTTTCATAAATCAACATAGATTTCGTAAAAACATGTCCTGTGATACGCAATTGCTTGGACTTACTACTGACTTGCACTTTGACATGGACAACAATCTACTAACTGATAGCATTTTTCTTGACTTTTTCAGAGCTTTTGACTGGGTGGCTCATTCTCGATTGTTTTCCTAATTAAATTCGGTCGGACTGGACTCTGCTAGCTTATTTTGGATTAGAAATTTCTTATCATCTCGCCAACAATTCACCGTAATTAATAACTGTGTTTCTCCCCTAGCTTATGTAACATCCAGAAATCCTCAAGGTAGCGTTCCAGAATCTTTACTCTTCCTTATTTACATTATTGACCTGCCAAATAATATTTTCTCAAATATTAAATTATTTGCCGAGGACTGTATCATTTATAGAAAAATAACATCTCCCGATGATCACCACATCCTGCAAATTGACATTAACCTTATAATTTTGTGGTGTCAAAAATGGCTCATGGTATTGAACTCTGGAAAATGTACTCATTTATTTCACCCGCAAACAATCGAACTCTTATTTTTTCTACGTCATTAGCAACTCTGTCATATCTCGTGTTCAGTCATTCAAGTATCTAGGGATTAACTTGACTCACAATCTTTCATGGCGCCCCCACATTACCGCTCTCTATGCTGCAGCATCACAAACGCTTGGATTCACTCGTCTCGTAACCTCCGTAAATTGCCACCTAACATTCGCAACTTAGTGTATCTTACCTTCATTCGCCCGCAGTCAGAATTTGCCTCATCTATTTGGTTATTTTATAAAGACTATTTATTACTAACTAAGAGCTTGTTTAAAACTATGCCGCTCGTTTTATTACCGGAAACTACGAACGAAAATTCAGTATTACTAAAATAAAACTGGAACTTTCGCTGAACCCTTTTAAGGTTCGCCGGTGTGTTTCCCTTTTAAGCCTGCTTCATAGATATGTCCAAAACACCAGGCCTCATTCTCTCCCTTTGAAAACCCCACTGCGCATGTCTAGGCGGCTCGATAATAAAAGCAGTTTTGAGCACATCTTCGGCAATACAAGGGCATTTAATTGTTCTGAACTGCACACGCCATCCAGCTTTGGAACGATCTCCCTGGCAATATCACTTCGATCACAAATTGCAAAGCCTTTCACTGCCACCTACTCGAACATTTATTGCTTACGTAGTTATTTCCCATTTATTCTCTCTAGATGTGTTATCTTATGTTTTAAATTATTTAACGTTGTATTATGTCACATTGTAGTATTGTAAACACTGCCGAAATTTTCTTTATTTTTCAACCACTGACTGTTCTTGCTAATTAAGTTCGTGTTTCATGCACGCTCTTCCTTTGTTAAGTTTTTCTACTGGGGTGTTACTCTTGCTTTTCTGGCAGTCGTTTACGTCACAGTGCACTTTCCAGATTGCATCGTTTTGATTTCACCTTATTCTATATTTATCACATGCCATATTTTACCATGTATTACCCCCCTTACACAGTGCTCCGATAAGGAGCCTGTAAGGTATTGTGAATAAATAAATAAATAAATAAATAAATAAATTGAAGGTAAATGGACGCATGTTTGTCTGGGACGATCAAAAAAATGAGCGCCGTCCTTTTTCAATACTGGAGTGACAAGAAGGATAACAAAGTTTAAGCAACGTCAGTTGTGAATGTGCATGAGCAACATGACTTCTTCCGATAGGAGAGCTTTGCTGGTGGTTCAAAAAACCAATCCGATTCATAGCTAAGAATTTTTGTCCACAATGCTCACAGCATCGTTAGGTTACAGAATTAGAAAACCTGTTAATGGCACTTAGTCCCCAAGTTGTATTACTGACGGAAACGTCACGCAATACACGTTCAAGTTGATATTTAGCTTGTCATTTGCCACTATGAGGATCAAGCAAGTGACGCAGGAGTTGCCATGTGTTCTTAGAGTGAGGAGCCTTATCCATTTGGAAACAGATGTCATTTCAGTTCTGACAGCTGAGTTTTATAGAATAGTTTTCAAAGTTTGCGTGCACTCGAGCAAACCAGCGGCGGATGTCGTTATTCCACGTTCGGGGCTTCAGAATGGTCTCAAGTTTGCGTTTCCGCGCCCAAAGTTTGGCCTAGTATCTGTCACAGCTAGGCACCGACTCCTCGACTTCGACGTCTGTTGTGGTGTCCGCGACGTGCTAGAGGAGAGCATCGGACCTTTCTAAGTGATTATATAAGTGCAAGGAAGAAAAAAGTACCTCCTGTAACTGTCTATTACTGGGATGACCCCTCAACAGGT
Source organism: Rhipicephalus microplus (assembly GCF_043290135.1). Classification (NCBI taxonomy): domain Eukaryota; kingdom Metazoa; phylum Arthropoda; class Arachnida; order Ixodida; family Ixodidae; genus Rhipicephalus; species Rhipicephalus microplus. Next base: position 431,550,260 of record NC_134710.1, on the reverse strand, counting down.
CGGCACAAGGGGAGGGGGAGTGGGAATAAAAGTACATAGGAAGGGAAAAGCAAAAGAAGTAGAAGAAAAAAAGGGCATTCGAGTCGTCTTCACGTGCGCGCATCGAAACGCTCAGAAGACAATACCATCCAGAAAAGCCGCCAAGAAGGCTGGGAGAAGTAGATACGCCCAGTTTTGAGGGGTGTGACGAGCCGTGTTGGCGCATTTGATGTCGGGTGAGCGTGGAGCGCGCGCCGGGGCTCGTAGCCACGGCTCTGTAGAAAACAAGGTCCATTGTACTAATGGAGGCGAGTTCGCTGGACCTCGGTGCGATGAAACAAACAAAAAAACGCAGACGTTCACGAAGTCAAAGGTGCTCAAAGAGTGCCGTGTCCATGAAGGGGAAGGAAAAAAAAACAAAAAAGGGATCACAGACACACAGGTACACGAAGTCACAGGCGCTCGAAAAGCGCTGTGTCCACGAACAACGCAATGAGCGCTCCAAGCATGGGCTTGTAAACACTCGCGTGCGTTCTTTGGAACAAGAGTTCCTCTACGGTGGAACTGGGGAGCCCCAGTCGAAACGCAGCGATGAGATGGTGGCGCTCATCATTATAGGCCCCGCACCGCCGCCGAATGTGATCTAAAGTCTCTGGCTGCGGGCAATGTGAGCAGGACGGGCCTCCCTTACCCGTTAACGGGGGGGAAGTGACTTTAAATGGAAAGGAAAAAGTGAGCCTCGGAATTGTCTCTCAGGGGGAGGACACCTCAACAGTAGATCACGAGGGATGGGGTAGAGAAGGGAATAAAAAGATAGGATTAAAAGGTAGAGAGATAGCGAGCGAAGAGAGAAAGGACGAGGCGGAGGTACAGGGGGTGACGGAAGTAAGGAGAAGACAGGAAAGATGGACACGGTTGCAGTGGTTGCAGGAATCCGAGGATGGGGCACCACTGGCGAGAGCTCTTGTCCGCGACAGAAGATGGCGTAAGGCTAATCCAGTCGGCCAGAGCTACCCTGTCGTCGTCTTCCGGGAGCAGTGGCAGGAGGTGGCGTAGGACTAACCCAGTCGGCCAGAGCTGCGCTGTCGTTGGAGATGGTGGTGGTGGTGATAGTGGTTCGGTAAAGAAAGTAAAAAGACGCTTATTTCTGCAGCGCTTAAGGGAGCACAGCACAGCCTCTTGTAGGGGTGAGGGGAAGGACGGATAAAAAGAATAGAAGGAAATAGGTGAAAAGATAGAGAAGATAGTGGTGGTGGTAGTGGTTAGAAGATGAGAAAAGGCACCTAATTTCTGCAACCCCGTCGGGAGCACGGCGCAGTGCCTATAGAGGAGATAGTGAGGGCAAAACAGTCGGCACGGAATCCAGCGAGCGAGTCCTTTCCTCTCTCTCCTTGTCATTCCAGTTATTTGGAGGGGGCATGGTGGCTTGCCGGCCCCACCACGCGCGCATCCAGGTGGGAGGAGGTGGTGGCAAGGGAAACCCGTCTTCGTGCTACCTCAAAGGGGCTCACCACCGTTGTTGTGGGCGTGGCAGCTGCATGCACCGCTTTCGCCAGCTGATCGGCGGACTCGTTGTCGTGAATTCCAATGTGGGCTGGTATCCACTGCAGCACGAGGTTGCAGCCCAGGTCCTGCACGGTCTCGAGTCTGTGGGCACTATGTCTGGCGAGGGGCGGCCCCCTGGGCCCCCTCGCAAGCAGCTGAAGCGCAGCCCTGGAGTCCGAGAGCACCGCAGCCGAAGGAACCTGCAGCTGCAGGAGTGCGTCCGCAGCGACATCGAGCACGGCGAGCTCCGCGACCGTCAAAGAGGCCTCACACACAATTCGACTCTGGATGTGTACCTCCAAGGATGGCACCACGCACGCATTAGCGGCTGAACCGACCGCCAAGACCGATCAGTCGGTAAACACTCGGAGACGCCCCGCTAGTTGATCCTCCAGGGTGGCAGCTGTTTCCTGACGAAGCGCGCTCACTGTAGTCGCGCGCTCGCTTCTCACGCCTGGAATAGACGTGCGGATTGTCACTGGGCGATGCCAGCAAGGCGGGGCCCCGAAGTCGCTCACATCCGGAATGCACGGCACCAGGGCGTGGAACCGTGCGGCACACCGGCCCCTCCTCGAGTGCTGGAGATTGTGAAAGTGGAAGACGAGCTGCTGATCGTGTCGCGAGCGATGCACGCTCTCTATGTGATTGAGAGCACGCCGGTCAGCATGCAGTGACAGTGGCATGTCGGCCGCCTCTGTCGGCCGCCGGTGCGCGAGAAGCGGGGCAGACTGGAGTACTTTCGGATGGCAGATAGGTGCACCACATCAAACTGCGCCCAGTTCGAAGGCGAGAGAGAAGCGAGCGGGAGGCCGTATAGGATGCGCGCCGAAGCTATGCCGTTGAAGAGTCTCAGGGCGAGTGTCGGCGAGCATCTGTTGCCGCACGCCACTCGTCCCGTGTTTCTGCACTGGGTAGTCACTGCTGGTTGCCACCTCAATCTATGGTCAAGCACGACTCCGAAGTATTTCACTTGTTTCGGCCATGGAATGGAGGCACCCAGGAGCGCAAATCGAGGCGTGGAGTGCTGTGCAAGACATCTGTGGTGCACACCATGTGAAAATATCAGTAAAATGCTGTGAGGTTCCAGATTTTTGGCGCTTGGTGCGAAAACAGTCCCAGCCAATCAGTCTGGCTGAACGAAAACGCTCATGTGTGGGCTCCTGGATTACGATTTCCAGAACATAATGGTCACTGCCGAAATTTTCTTGCGTATTGCACCAGGTGGCATTTACTGCAAGCCCCACGAAGGTGAGATATGGTGTGGTGTCACGCGGCACTCCTCCCCCTCTAGGTGTAGGATGTGCTGGATCAGTAAGAAGATTCAGGTATAGAGAGTGCCACTCGTCCCATAGAGAACGGCCTTTGGGGGAGTCGTAGTGGTAGCCCCATGAAGGGTGGGTAGCGTTGAAGTCCCTATAATATGCGGCTGGTGCTGGGCTAGTTGTTGAACTCGGAGAAATATGGGGCCGAATTAGACCCGGCGGTCCCGGGGTGGGCTGTAGACGTTAAGCACAAAAAGACTGACCAGGTTTACGACAAGGGTGGGGCAGAATTTCTAAACTTACGCGATCAGGCAAATTAGAGCCAATATCATTGGTGATGATATTCATGTTGCGTTTCACTAAAGTTGCCACTTGAGGGTTAGCGCGCCCCGACGTGTATGTCTTGCATCCGGCTGATTGAGCGTGCTTGCCACCCTCTTGAAGCGCTATGATTTCTGGACGATCGCGGGAGACAAGAAACTGCTGGAGTACAGGACGCTTACGTGCGAAGCCCCGGCACTTCCACAGCCAGATGGTGGTGTTACGCGAGCGGCCCGCCATGGTTAGGATTCGAGTTTGTGCCACCTGGGACCGAGGAAGGAGCTGGGTCTAAGACAGCATCGCAAGACTTGCACTGAGTGTCTAATGCTTTACTCAATGAGTCCAGTTGCTGGGTGAACTGCGCCTTGAGTGCTTGAAAATATTTATCCATGGTGCTTTCCAGAGCCGCAAAACGTTCGTCTGTGCGTGTTTCACTCATAGTCAGAGCTGACGTAAGACGCTCAATTTGGGCCTGCGTGTCACCCGGTTGTGTCCCGCCCGCCTCGTAGGCCTCTCATTTTGCGGCTGTGCTTGCCGATGGGTCAGTGTCCATGGGGGTGGATGAGGGTGTTTCTGTCACAGTAGGCGGATGTGAAAAAGCACCGGATGCTATGCGCTGTTTCATTGTTGTAACTTTGTGCATAAGCTGTGTGACTACAGCAGTGAGGTGAGTAATGGCTTTCTCAAGTGTAGTGTTGGGAGTCCCTCCCTGAATACTCACCGGCACCGCCACAAGAGTTCCGGAACCTGCTGGTCCACGTAGCTTCCCTGCCGGAAGACCTGGTGGAGTAGTAGCAGGGGTAGGCACCCTCGAGCTGGTCGGTGGCCGTGGTGATTTGTAGGAAGAGTCGGCCCCAAGTAGTGGGAATGAGGAAGAGTGGTCCCTATGCTTGCGCTGGGTACTACCAGACCAGTGACGGTCCGAAAGACTGGAGCGTTTAAGGGTGACCCGCCGTTGAGTCATTTGATCTTGTTGCTTGGAGTCTTCCTCCTGCTGGAGGGCCTCCCATTGGCGCCGCTTTATGACATACGGGGTCCTGTAGATTTCATTACAGCGGCGGTCTTCAGTAATATGCTGTTTTTCGCAAAGGTGGCACGTTGGAACGCATTCGTATCACTGGGTGGGTTGGTGATGGCGCAGCCCCGACACTTGACCACTGTACTGGCACACACATCTAATCTGTGGCCTAGTTCACTGCTCCGGTAACACACTTCGAATTTCCTCTTCTACAGGTTGCAACGGTGACGGGCACTGCAGAGGTATATCCACGTGGGGACACGAGGTTCCTTGAAGGTCACCAGTACGACGGTGGTGTTTCCCAGATGATGGAAGTCAGCGATGGGAGGGTTACGAGGATCTTGTATTTTTTCTTGAATACCTGGTGGTCTAGGCGGTGATCAACACCTCGGATCACACTGAATCCTTGACTTTCATCGGCTGCACAGTTCAACGAAATTTCGTATGGGCGGGTGTCAATCACAAATTCCTTCGCAGTACCCGGTTGGCTCGTTCGATGGCCGGGGTACAATAGGTGAATGTGTTCTGTTTGGGGTTTACTTGAATGAGGCACCTCGAATTGAGGCCTTGGCGAAGTTTTCTGCAGCGCAGACCGCTTCGAACAGTTGAAAGTCGGTAATCTTGGAGAGAAGGAATCCTCCCCTGGGGCGGACGATGAGCTTGAGGGCATCGCTGAGCAGCCGAGGCTGCTTTGAAGCCACCGAGTTGAGGGCTAGTTGCCACCCACATTGGCGTGGTGTGAGCAAACGCTTGGTCGCTGTGGTATCATCATTCGTGGCATTTGAGGTTTTATAGGACGAAGATCCTGGGTGTCGGAAGCCGGGAGGATGGTGGTCTCTGTTGAAGTACGGGTTTCACGCATCTTGTTCACTTGCGGAAGCCATTCGCTGGCTTCAAAAACTCATTCGGCGTAATTTCCGTGCCCGCGGTGATCACCTTCATGGCACACCGGCAGCGCTCAAGTGCTTCGACACCCAGCGAAGCGGCCGGCGAGGCCGCGTCGAGAGATAACGAGCGCAACACGGCGCGTTAGGCTTCACTCTCCGGGGGCGTGGCGGGATAAAAAACTTGCCTGAAAAGTCTTGAAATGGGTCGACTTATGTCGAAGTAGGTTTCAGGAGATTGCTGGAGACGTCAGGAATCCGCTGGTGTTGGTGCGAATTCGCCAAGATGAGAATTTCCGGGGATGCAGGTGAAAACGTACAGAGCCCATGTAGAGCACAACTTACTCGGCTGCCGAGACAGTCGTGTTATTGGCGCCTTCGCGATGTGGCGGTCCGTCATTCAGAGACTCGAGAATTCTAGCGTAAATGTGCGCATTGCGCATGCTAAAGCGCAGTGCCACCGGATTGTCCTCCCACAAGCGTATCAGCACTCGTGTTGTTGCGTCTGGCCAGCTGGTACGCCTGTGAGGTTTCATCTTCGCCGATGCCGACTCGCACGCCGCTCTAGGCGTGTCCACCATCTTGACTACTACTCGGTTTGTCTACTACCTTGACGTCTTGACTACTACCTTTCTCACTATTTATCACAAGCCCGAAAACAAAGGACGGATAAAACCTGGTGTAAATGACTCGTACCAGCTGCTGCTGTTGTTGGTGCCTCCATCACGACTCATACCCACTCAGGTTGACTGACCAAGAGTTCATTATATGACTTGTCGATGACTCAATTTTGATGACCAACAGAACAACGTACGTAAACAAAAAAGACATCTTTGTCCTTTTCAGCCCCAATAGCATGTGTCTCTACACTAATAGAGATATTATTTTAAAAATATATTTTGTTGTATTCAGTGATTTCAAAAATGCTAGACTAAATTGGTAATTCGAAACTCAAATGTGTATTAGTATGATCAATGGGCAATCCCTTTGAGTTGGTACATTAGAGTGCTAAATCGTATTATAAGATCTTCACATTCAGCGGGAACAAATGCCCCACATCCATTTACACATAAAGAAAAAAAAACTGCTGCAGCCGCATTTAATCGAATCGTATTTTAAACGCCAGATGTTGAGTCCTTGTGATATTCTTCATTAGTACATTAGTTACACAAATGTCGGTTCAATCACTGGAAAATAAAATGAAATCAATGTGGTTGTGACTATAAATTCGTAAATTGCCTGAATATTATGTTATAACTTGTATCCATTGGCAACAAATTTACAACTATAAGTTTTGAGTGATCATTTGCTAAAGATAAATAACTTCTTTGTCGGCCAGCCACTGATTGTGTGTGTGTGCCAATGACGATGATCATTATCATCATCAGATGAGCCAGCTGTAGCCACCGTTTAGCAAGCCTCATCCTGTCAAGCTACTTTTTGTTTCATGATGTCCCAGCGAAGCTCACGGCTGTTTAACCGGGATAACGTGAAAAATGTGAAGTTTGCGGACTACGAAAACGCGGACTCTGCGCAAGAGAACCTATTAGTTGAATCGTATTTCAACGCCCACGTCGACAGCCCATCATCCAGAGCCCCGAGAACACTGGCCGCACTCTCATCTATCACAAATACCACGAGGCTCAAGTCTCCTAAGAAGGTGGACCATTATTCGCGAGGTAAGGAAGGACTGGGCACCCAACCACACAAGTCCGCCTGCACTGCGAGCGTCTTTCGTTTCGACCATGCAAAGGCATCACTGAGGAATGCGTCGGCATCCTGCGTACACATACCCAACTACGTCTTTCACACGCTCAAGCAGGCCCGTCCGATGCAAAGAACAATAGACCAGACTTGCTGGCTACCATCTTCGTCTGCTGGCGGCTCAACTTATGCAGCCCGTCCGTACTGTTCCAATCCACCGTCGGGGTCTGAGATGTCATCATTGTTGGACAAATTTTCCAGCCTACGTGTATGCGCAGGCGATAATGCCAAGCAAGCCAGTAAAGCGATCAAGGTTTCCCAGGTCGAGAGTGTGAAACAAGCAGAGAATGCGAAAGAACGCAGCCTGACTAACGCAGAACCTCAAAAGCCGGGCCTGCCGCTTCGCGCAAAAATTATGAAGGCTGTGTCGCGCAGCCCAGCGATGACAAAGCTAGCATGTCTTTTTACATCAACGAAGACTGCTGGTCAGCTCATCACCGCCAAGCCGGTAAATCAAGCGAGCAAGGCGTCCCAGGCCGAGGACTCGGAAAGACGAAGCCAGCGCTACGCAGAACCTCGAAAACTGGACCAGCAGCTTCGCGCACAGACCGCCTGCATTTTCACAGTGGTGAGCAAGCAAATAGCTCTTTCGAACTGGAGGACAGCCGTGGCACCTCGAACCAGGCCTGCCACGAGTGTTGGACCGTGCCGATACGTAGAACGCGCCGCTATGAACGTCAGTAAGCCGAAGAACAATGATTGGAATAAGATGCATGGATCTGCGACTGAATTGAACAAAGGAGTGCATAGCAAGGAACGGAAGAAGCAAGGCTCACCAATGGTATAACGCGGTGAATATACCCGTGAACCATAGAGTCTGGTCATCCGCTTACGTTGTGAAGATCCCCTCAAGTCGCTACGTCGGTTCAATGCAGTGTTTTTTTCGCGTCAACGAAGTGTACGGCCTTTCTACAGTTACATCGCCATTTCGCTCCCTCATTGCTTGACACTGCAATAAAAAAAAAAACGGTCCAGTAATATTGCGGCGTTCACAGGCATGTTGTTTGACTCGGAATGCGTACGCATTTCAATGGCACATGCAAAAAATAACACTATAGCTTCATATTCAAACATGAAAAATTGAAACAATTGGGGGTTGATCCCGCCCCCTTGGTTAGTTCAATTTCGCACGGGCAATTCACAACAGTTAGTAGCGATTCGCACAGCTATTATTTCAAGGTAATCTCACGCGCTTGGAGACCACGGTGTCTTAAGGGACCCCTGCTGACCTCCTCTAAGCAGCGTAACCGACCTCTCGGCTGGTCCCCTTTTTTGGGAGTAATAAAGTTTTCATCTTCATCATCATCACTACAACTCCTTGACACACCTCCACCTAGTGGCCTACGTAGCCTCAGAGTAGCACACCGGGCCCCTCTTTCCTTCACCCCCTGGCTTATAGAGATGATAGTTTTTCTTGGGGACCTTCGACGTCTACATTCTGGTCTGTCTGTCTTTACATTTGTCTGTTTGTCCACCCTCAATGGTAACCTAAACGGCACCAAAGTGACCAAACGATAACTCAAACGGCCAACCCCATCCGCAGCGCCCACCATAATCGCTCAAGACTCAGCGTTCATACTTGTGCGTTTGTCAATTAAAAAGAAATTATTGCGCATATCTGAGGCATCATAAAACACGTCTATATTATGTATGTGTATTGTTTTACTAGAAAAGGCATACATATGTAATTGTGAGGATCGTAGCCTTTATAACGCTGCGCTGGCCATGCAACGCTTGCATGAAGCGGCAAGTGTTTCCAAAACTTTGCGAACACGACACGGTGGTGGCACCTAGCCGTCACCTTTCGTTCTACACTTTATCACCTTAAAGACAGGTGTGCACGGTGCGCGCTCCGTTTTCCAGGATAACTGCTAGAGAATGCTCATGTCTCACGTGTGACGCGACTTGATGAGCTCGTTCGCCTGCGTTGCACATTCGAGGCACTGTAACGCAGTGCCTCCAGAATACCATTCACCGATTTTCTTGCGCAGAGCATCAAATAAACGTTTCGCTCGCTCTCTCCAGACGCAAGACTATCGTCTTTGGACGACATTTGCGGTGTAACATTCAGATACGGGGCCAATATTATTGCCCTGACGTACACAACGCCAAATAGACCACATCTAACCATATCGACCATATCGAGATCAAGTACTTTAAAACACCAAGAAAGATTGAAAGAAAATGAACTCAGAACAACGCTTAAGAAATTGATAGCATTAGAAAGCAAGGAGCCCAGTGCATATAAGGAAGATATTCGAACAGTGAAACGACAAATTGAGCTAGTAGAGCAGGAACGCTACAGAGGAGCCCTTATTCGAGCGAGAGCAGAGGCGTGGGCTATAAAGGAGACTCCTACCAAGCGCGCACTTGGAATAGAGAAATCACGAGCGCGTCGTAATGACATCGACGAAATAGAGAAAAATGAAATTCTACTAAATACTAACGGCACTATCGCTGAAGCTTTCTTTCGGTATTTCAAGGGTCTCTTCGCAGCCGCATTAGTAGATGTTACGAAGTTCAAGGACACTTTTTTGAACCGGATGCCGCAATTATCCCTCGAAACGAAAGAAGCGTTAGAGAGGCCTTTAACCGTTTCTGAAATTGAATATTGTCACGATGAGTCACAAGTACTGGGAGATATATTGAACAACCGGGTAGCTAGCTCTAGGACGATGCGTCAGTCGTGGCTGGCTCTCGAGCCGAGAAGAGACACGCAATTCTTCTTCCTTTCCTCCAGATGGTAGAGCCGCTCTTGCAGTCGACCCACTACGTGTGGGTGGCATTATCCCCCCTTTCGAAAAGAAAAAAAAGTCCCAAAAGGGGGAAAGAAAAGTACATAGCACCACCACGATGTTACGACATAGGCACGTGGAAAAAAAAGAAATTGGAAATTCGGATAAAGTAAAAATAGAAATGAACGAGCGTGCCAATATAGGAAAAATCAGTGAACGAAGAAGCAAGTTCACAAAAATAAATAAATAACACAAAGAACGCTGTACGGCAAGAAAAAAGTTATGAACAACGCGCAATAAATGGTTTCATGCGCAACACATGAACGACATCCGACCTCGGTCGTGTCCTACTCCGTGCCTGCGATGTTGAGTCCGGAACCACTTCATAGTTCACGTCACTGACGCGACGTAACACTTTATAAGGGCCAAAGTACCGGCTCAGTAACTTTTCACTAAGGCCACGGCGGCGGACGGGCGTCCACACCCAAACTTGGTCTCCGGGGTTGTAAAATACTTCACTGTGGCGGATGTTATAGCGCCGTGCGTCTGCCTGCTGTTGCTGGCCGATGTGTAGTCGCGCGAGCTGCCGGGCTTCCTCAGCACGCTCTGCGAATTCATCGGCGTCAGTTGTCAACTCGTCTTCGTCTTGACACGGTAGCATAGAGTCCAGCATGGTCTGCACTTCGCGGCCGTAGAGAAGCCGAAATGGCGTGAATCGCGTGGTCTCTTGCACGGCGGTATTATACGCGAAGGTCACGTAAGGTAAGATCCGGTCCCATGTTTTGTGCTGTACGTCGATGTACATTGAGATCATGTCTGCAATGGTCTTATTCAGTCGCTCGGTAAGTCCGTTGGTTTGCGGGTGGTACGCAGTTGTCTTTCGGTGTCTGGTGTTGCTCAGTTTGAAAACCTCGTCCATAAGCTGCGCCGTGAATGCCGTCCCTCTGTCCGTTATTATACCGGGTGTTCAAAATTAAGCTTTATGATTTTTTTAAAATTAGGCGCTCGAAGGCACGTGAGAACCACTTGTGCAAATAAGTTAAGCGGCCAGGGGGACAGAAAGTTAGATGATAATTATCGCTGTCAGCAGCCCAATTAACTAAAATTTAATAATTAACTTTTTACTGGCTGCGGTAAGTTGGCATGTTTATATTGAAAAAATGTAGGCAGTGGTGTTTGTACACAGTTTCAGTTGGAAGATTTTTTCTAGCACGCCTGTGTTCCGAGATATCCGGCTCCAAAGTTTAATTGTCTTTCGCACGATTACGCATGCAAGAGGGTGAGGGTCCGCGCAAAGCTCCTCCCTAAAGTGACGCATCTGTTGCGTGTGGTGTTTAGTGTGTGAAGAGGGTGGAAGCGTAGGCATAGGTGATAGCAATTACCCTTGCCCTCTTCGGCCGGCGAAATCAAAATGTGACAGCGCGGTGCGCCATGAGCCTTACGCATGATCCTGATGAACGCGATAACAGGAGACCATTTTTCGCGACGTTTTTTCGTGACTTTAGATCACACTGAGACATCTTCTTGTGAACGCGTTAGCAGGACCGTCCTGCACTAGGGTGCCTCCGGTTAGAGCACAGCGTCTCTGCATTGAAGGTCTACCAAGGAAATCCACGTGGAGTCCTTTCGAGCTAATATGGCTGCTTCTGGCGTGAGGTATTCTACCAAAGTAAAAGTAGACGTGGTGCTTGCAATGGCTGAAATGAATGGCAACGCTTCGTTAGCAATGGAGCTTTACGCGTCTCGCCACCCACACCGTCCCCTTCCAACAAGGCCCACTTTCACAAACCTGTTTCGACGCTTCTGCACAACAGGCTCTGTCCACCTTCCGAGACGGACCAGGAAGGCAATCGTCGATGAAGACTTTGAAATCGACGTTGTCGCGTGCGTAACCTCGATGCCAGAGCTCAGCATCCGACAGATTGCCGATCAGTGCGGTCGCAGCATCGGAACAGTCACAAATGTTTTAAGAAAGCACAAGTTCCATCCATATCACGTTTACCTTCATCAGGACCTAAATGAGGCGGACTTTGAAAGGCGAGTTGACTTCTGCAATTGGGGCCTCATCAAAACTGATCAAGAAAATGACTTTTTGCACAGAATAATTTGGACTGATGAAGCTCGGTTTTGCCGAAATGGAAGTGTTAATCTTCACAACGCCCATTATTGGGCACAAGAAAACCCACACTGGCTGAGGCAGCACAAGCATCAAGTTCGCTGGAGTGTGAATGTGTGGTGCGGCATACTCGGGGACAGGATCATCGGACCTCACTTTTTTGAGGACAACTTGAACGGAAAGATGTACACAGAAGAAATATTAGGTGTTGTCATTGATGATCTTGTCTGCAGTCTTTCCCTGAATGACCTGCGCCAAGTATGGTTTCAGCACGATGGAGCACCACCACATTTTTCTACCAGGGCGAAGAACTGGTTGGACAGACGTTTTCCACAACAGTGGATTGGGCGCGCAGGAGCGATGTTTTGGCCACCAAGATCACCTGACCTTTCTCCGCTCGACTTTTTCCTTTGGGGCTACGTTAAAGATCGAGTTTACGTAACAGAGCCCAGCGATGTTAATGACATGAAGGACAGGATAACATCTGCCTGTGCGAGTATTCCTGCAGAAGTACTGCGCCGAGTCATCGAGTCGACGCGACAGCGGTTCATGCTTTGCGTTGCTGCCGAAGGCAGGCATTTTGAACACTTTTTGGGGCATTGACGTCTTGAGAGGTGAAGAGTTTCGATGAGATTTGTGCATGACCGAAATATGCTTATGTAGCAGCAGGAAATATGCGTTAGCAAGGATAAAACTGTTTCAGTTATTATTGGTGGAGTTGTTGCTCTTGTTTCAATAAAAGTTACAGTACTCGGACATCAGCAGTCACGCTATTCGCGTAGCCCAGGCAACGACCACGCATGCTTCTCTAGTGATTATTACGCACGCGCACTGGCATCCAGATTCTCCGCTCGCACCATTATCTCGGCATGGTATCTGCCACTATCGTTAGAGGCTCTGCAGTTGCGTGTTACGACACTGGTTGCAAGCGTTCTTCGATTTTTGATTTCGACGGCCGAAGAGGGCAAGGGTAATTGCTATCACCTATGCCTACGCTTCCACCCTCTTCACACACTAAACACCACACGCAACAGATGCGTCACTTTAGGGAGGAGCTTTGCGCGGACCCTCACCCTCTTGCATGCGTAATCGTGCGAAAGACAATTAAACTTTGGAGCCGGATATCTCGGAACACAGGCGTGCTAGAAAAAATCTTCCAACTGAAACTGTGTACAAACACCACTGCCTACATTTTTTCAATATAAACATGCCAACTTACCGCAGCCAGTAAAAAGTTAATTATTAAATTTTAGTTAATTGGGCTGCTGACAGCGATAATTATCATCTAACTTTCTGTCCCCCTGGCCGCTTAACTTATTTGCACAAGTGGTTCTCACGTGCCTTCGAGCGCCTAATTTTAAAAAAATCATAAAGCTTAATTTTGAACACCCGGTAGTGGAAGGAGCACCGTGTCGTAACACGATGTGGCGCATGAAAAATTGTGCTACCTCAGAAGCCGTGGCTCGTGGGATCGCCTGCGTCTCAGCGTAGCGTGTCAGATAGTCGGTCGCGACGATCACCCATTTGTTGCTGTCCGCAGATAGGGGGAATGGCCCGAGAATGTCCATGCCGACTTGGTCGAACGGCGTGCAGGGTGCTTCAATGGGCTGAAGCAAACCAGCTGGCTTAACAGATGGTTGCTTTCGACGCTGACATTCCCGACAGCTCTTGACGTACTTCTTGACGCTTGCGGAAAGTCCTGGCCAATAGTACCTCTCACTCACTCTGGCAAGTGTCCGTGAGTAGCCCAGATGACCGGATGTGGGTTCGTCATGGCAAGCGAAAAGGACGTCGTCTCGCATGTCTCGAGGAACCACCAGGAGGTAGGTACGGTTGTTCGAACGAGCGTTCTTCTTGTACAGCACACCCTCTCGAAGGCAGAATGACGGCAACGAGCGGGATAAATGACGTGGTATGATTGTGTCCTGGCCCTCTAAATGATCGATGATCGGACGAATCTCTGCGTCATCCCGCTGCAGTTTACTCAAGTCTGATGAGCTAATGGCGCCCAGGAAGCCTTCGTCTTCCTCTGCTTCCTGACTGACGACATGAAGGGGTGCGCGTGACAGTGTGTCAGCGTCTTCATGCTTACGGCCGGACTTATGGACGATGGTGACGTCAAATTCCTGCAGCCGCAAGCTCCACCGTGCTAGCCGTCCTGAAGGGTCGCGCAGGCTTGCCAACCAGCAGAGGGCATGGTGGTCCGTCACTACCTTGAAGGGACGACCATAAAGGTACGGGCGAAACTTGGTGATTGCCCACACGACTGCGAGGCACTCTTTCTCCGTAGTGGAATAATTCGCCTCGGCACGGGATAGAGAGCGGCTGGCGTAGGCTATCACCCTTTCGATGTCGTCTTGACGCTGAACGAGCACTGCACCAAGCCCAACGTTACTAGCGTCAGTATGGACCTCCGTGTCAGCATCATCGTCGAAATGAGCGAGAACGGGTGCTGATTGCATGCGCTGTCGCAATTCATCAAAAGCTGCTTGTTGCTCGTTTTTCCAGACAAACGGCGTGTCGTCCCTTGTGAGACGAGTCAGAGGTTCTGCTATCTGTGAAAAGCCATGAATGAACCGGCGATAGTAGGCGCACAAACCAAGGAAGCGCTGGACGGCTTTCTTATCGACAGGAGCTGGTAATTCGGCAACAGCGGCAAGCTTGTCTGGATCGGGCCGGACTCCTTCAGCGCTAACTACATGTCCAAGAAATTTCAGTTCTTCATAGCCGAAGTGGCACTTCTGTGGCTTTAGAGTGAGGTCCGCCGATCGGATAGCCTCCAGCACGCTGCGCAGGCGCTGTAGGTGCTGCTCGAACGTGGCAGAGAAGACCACCACATCATCAAGGTAGACAAGACAAGTCTGCCACTTGAGCCCTGTGAGGACAGTGTCCATCATTCGCTGGAAAGTTGCCGGCGCTGAACACAAGCCGAAAGGGAGTACTCGAAATTGGTATAGGCCGTCTGGAGTCACGAAGGCTGTCTTTTCGCGGTCTCGCTGATCTACCTCGATTTGCCAGTACCCGCTTTTGAGGTCGAGAGAAGTGAAATAATGGGCACGACGAAGTCTATCCAGCGAATCGTCGATACGCGGTAGCGGGTACACATCCTTTTTGGTCACGTTGTTGAGCTTTCGGTAATCGACGCAGAAGCGTAGCGATCCGTCTTTCTTTTTAACAAGCACGACTGGAGATGACCACGGGCTGTTGGATGGTTCAATAACGCCATCGTCAAGCATCTCGCGAACTTGCGTACGTATCGCTTCACGTTCTTTAGCCGACACGCGGTAGGGGTGCTGGTGTATTGGGCGTGCGTCCTCGTACGTGATGATCCTGTGCTGAGTGATGGACGTCTGGCGGATCTTTGAGCAACTTGCGAAGCAAGACCTGTACTCGAACAAGAGCGCTCGCAGCGCAGTCTGGTTATCGGTGGACAGATCAGGATTGATGTCAATGTTGCTCATTGATGTGTCTGCGTTATCCACTATTTCTGACGTGGGACAGTTAGTTACGTTTGCTACTTCGTGGGCAAACGCTATCGAAGTGCCACGGAAAAGGTGTCGATGCTCGTTGCTAAAGTTGGTAACGAGCAATTCAGATCGGCCGTCGCGAACGTGAATTACACTTCTCGCTACACATATGCCTTGCTGCAGGAGGTGTTCTAAATTTGTCTCGGCCACCACATCGCCATCGCTCAAACCACAGCATCTTACGTCGACTAGAACACTGGCTCGGGGAGGAAGCGTCACGCTCTGTTCAGAAATACGGAGTACGTCGACACGCATTCCGTCATCCTGCACGTTGATTGCTCGCTGGGCTGAGAACGTGACGCGGCGCTCTTGCAGATCAATGATAGCTCCATTTTCCTGTAGAAAATCAACTCCCAGAATGACGTCACGGGAGCATTCACGTAGAACAAGGCAGCTTGCTACGAATGTGTACCCTTGAATCTGTACTCTAATTGTGCAGGCACCCAGTGGAGTTACGACATGGCCACCAGCTGTCCGAATCTGCGAGTTATGCCACGGCGTGATTACTTTCTTCAGCTGCGTTGTCAGTTTCCCGCTCAGTATGGAATAGTCTGCGCCGGTGTCCACTAACGCATTAACTACACAACCATCAATTGTTACTGCTATGTCGAGTGAAAGCCGGCTATCCTTTGCAGCAGCAGGTGATGTCGGACCAGTTTCTGTACGGTTCTGCGTCAATAGGAGGTCTTCAGCGCTTCGACGTTCAGCGACCCCGCCCCCAGAGGTCGCTTCGGCTAGTTTTCCCGGCGGGGGCTGGGAGATCGTGCGGTAGAATACCGCTGGGGCATTGATGAAAATCGCCTCGGTGATGGCGAGCGCGACTGGCGCCCGGCAGACGGTGGTTCATGCTGCTGGGAGAGGTAGTTTTGGATGTCGCGTGGTCTCTGACCGTAACGGGGGGGCGGCGAGTACGCAGAGAAGCCGCGAAGCCCAAGACGGCGATAAGGACACTGGCGGTACAAGTGATCAGCTTCTCCGCAATGAAAGCATAGAGGCCGGTGATCGGGTGTGCGCCAGACATCAGACTTCCGAGGATACGAGTGCCGATCGTCGATGTACTGGACCGGTTGTACCGAACGATGGGCAACAGAAGCACCACGGCCAAAGGGCAGGGGCGGTGGCGTGTACGTGCCTTCGTAGTATGGCATGTGCTGCGCTGACTCGAGTGAAACTGCAGGGACAGGATGAACGAACAAGGGCGGCGATGCAGCAGGGCGTTTCAGGGCTTCCGCGTAGGTTGTCTTACGGTGGTATTCAGCAGGAGCTGGCGCAGCTGTGTCAGGAGGCAAGGTGTCCCGGAGGGCCTGGTGCAGCTCATCTTTGATGACGGTTGCAATAGAGCTAACCGTAGGATTAGGTGTTACACCAGCCTTTTGCAACTCCTCACGTACGATATTACGGATGAGTTCACGTAAGGAGTCATTGCTGGTCCCAGCGGCGGCGAAAATGTCAGCAGAGGACATGCCTCTGACTTGCCTGTCGTATTGGTTTGATCGCTGCTGTAGCATTTTTTCCATTGTCACGGCTTCAGACAAGAACTCCGCGACCGTCTTCGGAGGGCTTCGCACGAGGCCGGCGAAAAGCTGGTCCTTGACACCACGCATCAAGTGACGCAACTTCTTGTCCTCCGTCATTCTTGAATCTGCCCGTCGGAAGAGACGCGTCATGTCTTCGACGTACGCGGTCACAGTTTCGTTTGGCGACTGGACGCGGGCAAGAATAGCTCGTTCAGCTCTTTCTTGGCGGTCAGCACTGGCATATGTCTGCAGAAGTCTACGAGAGAATTCTGGCCACGTCGTCAGCTGCTCCTCTCGATTTTGATACCACGTGCGAGCCCCGTCTTCGAGATAGAAGTAGACACGACCCAGTTTCGCCGCGTTGTCCCACTGATTCAAGTTGGCTACGCGCTCGAAGTCCGCCAACCAGTCCTCAACGTCTTCGCTCTCCGTACCATGGAACGTCGTCGGTGCCCGTGGGCTTTCCAACGTATATCGGTTCGACGACGTCCCGTGCCGGTTGGCAAGGTTTGTACCGAAGTGCTGGTCATGTTTGTTGACGTGGTGGTAGCAGTATCGTTGACTTCCGGAGGCAATCCCCTGATTCGGCGGCTCGTCCGATGCACGGGAGTATTGACTGGCACTGGACTCGTATTACGGCTTCCTGGGGGGGTCTGCAGCATCCGTGAGACTACCCAGCACCTTCCGCCAGTTTGTCACGATGAGTCACAAGTACTGGGAGATATATTGAACAACCGGGTAGCTAGCTCTAGGACGATGCGTCAGTCGTGGCTGGCTCTCGAGCCGAGAAGAGACACGCAATTCTTCTTCCTTTCCTCCAGATGGTAGAGCCGCTCTTGCAGTCGACCCACTACGTGTGGGTGGCAATATGCAATAGATAATCTCACCGCTGGGAAGTCACCGGGGCCTGACGGTCTCGGGGCGATGTGGTATAAAGCTTTTAAAACAGACGTTTCACCAGTGTTACAAGCTGTCTTGAAGAAAGCCTACGTAATCAAAGCATTACCACCTTCATTTGCCGAGACGCACACTATTCTGATACCTAAGACGGATGACAAACGAAAATTAAAACTAGTTTCGTCATATAGGCCCATCTCGCTAACCAACACTGACTACAAAATACTCATGAAAGTATTGGCAGGTAGATTGCAGTCCGTAATCACCAGAATAGTTGGGGAGCACCAAACGTGTGGCATCAAGAGGCGTTCAATATTGATGAACACACACACAATGCGATGTGTCCTTGAGAGTTGCGATGCTTTTAATTCTCATGTTGCGTTCCTACAGCTTTATTTAGAAAAGGCTTTTGACTGCGTCCGGCAAGATGTGCTATTCTCCATACTTGAACATTTCAATGTTGGATCGGTGAATACAGAGATCATAGTTTTGGCGTATAAGAACTCTACTACACGACTAATTATTAACAAGATCCCGGAGTCTCCCATTAGGCTGGAATGTTCTGTACGCCAGGGTGTCCGGCAAGTCCACTCTTGTTTGCATTGTACTTAGAGAGCGTGTGCTTGGCCATTATAGAAAACGAGACCATCCGTGGCTTCAGCCTGCTTGACGCCGAGGTAAAGGTTTTGGCATATGCTGATGATGTAGCAGTGTGTTGCATCACCAAAGAAAGTGTACAAGAGACAGTTGCCGTTGTTAAAAATTTTGGAAAAATTACAGGAAGTCGGGTAAATTGGGGAAAGTGTCTGGGGTTGTGGCACGGAGACTGGACATCAACCCCAGATACCTATGCTAACGTTCACTGGTTTAATACTCCAGTAAAATATCTAGGCGTGCCTTTCCAGCACTACAAAGACACTAATGACTACTGGACTGAACAAATAAAAGAAACGCGCAAAAGGACAGCGCAGTGAAACGGCAACTGTCTCTGAATGTTTGCAAGAGCCACTGTATGCAACATATTTTTATTGAGCAAATTATGGTAAGTGATGCAGGTTTTGTGTTGCTCATGGGTGCATGTGCAAAAGCTGCATAGGATATTTGCTGTGTTTATTCTTCACAGCTTCTGAAGCCGTGTCATGGTCAGTGCAGTTGTGCAAGACGTGGTTATCTTTTCCAAAACGCCACAGTCAGCCTCGCCCGCCAGAATACCTGCGTTAACCGGGCTACTGGACTCTTTCCTGAAGTCTTTGAAAGTTCACGGAACTCCTCTGGAGCATAGAATCAATTGTGAATTTTGACATTTGAGACTTTTGAACCTTTCCTTGTTTACTTTTTCTTGTTCGTAATTGATGCCTTCTTTCGGGGGGAGGGGGAATCGTGTGACGCATGAAGCGATGGTTTGTAGAGGCTGCAGAAGTGCTTTTGGAATAAACAAGGCGTATGAACCAGGCCATGTCTACCACATCATAGCGTCACACACACACACACACACACACACACACACACACACACACACACACACACACACACACACACACACACACACACACACACACACACACACACACACACACACACACACACACACACACACACACACACACACACACACACACACACACACACACACACACACACACACACACACACACACACACACACACACACACACACACACACACACACACACACACACACACACACACACACACACACACACACACACACACACACACACACACACACACACACACACACACACACACACACACACACACACACACACACACACACACACACACACACACACACACACACACACACACACACACACACACACACACACACACACACACACACACACACACACACACACACACACACACACACACACACACACACACACACACACACACACACACACACACACACACACACACACACACACACACACACACACACACACACACACACACGCGCACACGCACACACACGCACACACGCACACACGCACACACGCACACACAAACGCAGTGAAGGAGACGCACGTACGAAGTGATTTTATTGATGTTTCGGCCGCGGGTCCGGCCTTCATCAGAATGTTCTTCTTCACTGCGGATGATCTTAACCGGACCCAGCATCACTTTTGTTTTTGGTATATATATATATATATATATATATATATATATATATATATATATATATATATATATATATATATATATATATATATATATATATATATTCGAAACTATTGCAGTATAAGAAACAAAACAATAAAATATTTATTTATTCATAAAAGTTTCGGCTGGTGGACCAGCTGTCTGCGGAGGAACTAAGCGAAAGCATACAAGTTCCCGTAGCAGAGGGTGTAAAATGATGTCACCTGGCAACTCGTCTCCCGGGCTCTTCTATTTACTACCCAAAATTCAGAAAAATAACGATCCCGGCCGACCTATAGTTTCCAGCAACGTTAATGCTACTGAAAAAAATTTCTAGTTTAATTGGATCTCTCACTAAGCACATCCCACAATCATTCGCATCATACATTAAAGATACCAGCCACTTCCTTCGAGTAGTCTCAAAACTTGTGGTACCTCTAGAATGCTATTCGGTCACCATGAATGCCTCATCACTGTACACAAATGGCCTCGCTCGCTGGATTCCGTGCCGACCAGTTGTGCCCTCGCGATCTCCGACGTCAGCGTAGTTCTGGCCGACTGGGCTGGCTCCACGTCACCTCTTGACGGCGATCTCCGACGACAGCGAAGCTCTGACCTACTGGACTTGCCCTGTGCCATCTCCTGACGCCGACAAGAGCTCTCGCAAGGGGTGCCCCGTCCTCGGACTTCAGTGACCGTGTTTCCATTTTTTCTATTTCTCCTATCCCCTCGATATGTCCTCGCTCACTAGCTTAGCGCATCTTTCTTTCTCTATACCTTTACTTCTATGCTTTTCATCCCTCCTCACCCACATCCCCTGTGAGCTACTGTTGATGTGTCGCACCCTGATGCAGGCAGTTACGGGGCTAATTTTTTTCTTATTTTCCCTCTTATAGCCACATAGCTAGTACACAAACATTCCCCACATCGAAGGAATTGCCGCCACAATCACCGCCTATGAAAAAAGTAAATGGACGAGTGAGTTCGACGAAAGCGCTTCGGAGGTGCTCATAAATCTTGTACTTAAACATGATAACTTCGGATTCGACCAAAAACATTACCTAAAGTAAACTGAACTGCCATGGGAACCAAAATGGCCCCAAATTACGCAAATATTTTAATGGCCTCTTTGGAGATTCCTTTCTTCACAAATTCTTCATTCAAACCGATATTCTACCGACGCTTCCTCATTTATATATTCTTCGTATAAGCTGATGGTGAAAGTAATCTTTCTAAATTCATTTCCGGTTTCAACTCCCTGCATCCTTCGATAACATTCACGCATACGTATTCGCAGAAGAGTGTTTACTTCCTGGATGTCACTGTATCACTCAGTGGCACCACCACATCTACTTCCCTGTATAAAAAACGAACTGACCGCCAACAGTATCTGCAATTCCACAGCAGTCACCCTCATCACTGCAAAACACGGATTCCTCACTCTCAAGCCCACACATACAGAAGAACTTGCTCTGAAATCATGCAATTTAACGCCAACGCGCAGGAATTGAGAGCAGCCTTCTTGCGTCAAGAGTACCTCGAAAAAATGATTGACAATGCAATTGAGCGCGCTCGCTCTTTGGACCGAGAATGAACAATGGGAGAAAAAGGCGGAAATAAAGATATAACTTCAGGCGCAAATTTAATCCTCACATACACTGCCGCTACCCCTCGGGTGAATTTTATACTAAGCCGCCACTTCAACATACTTAAACAGAATAGTCGCCTCTCTGCCATTTTTCAGACTCCGCCCAAGGTGGTTTGTCGAAGAAATAAAAACCTGAGAGACTTACTCGTCAGGGCGAAAACACAAAAATCCGACCAGCATCAGGGCTGTAGACCATGCGGGACGCCTCGCTGCAGGGTGTGCACACACATGGTGACCACAGATACGGTCGAAGCCTCCTGTTCAGACTAAGTGTACAAAATTAAAGACGACCTTAACTGTGACTCAGCCAATGTGGTATACAAAATTCGGCGAGAAGTGTGCAAACAGGCATATATTGGACACACGGAAACCGTGTTCTGCTTGCGTCTCAACAACCACAGAACACACGTAAAGGGCCTCTCCAATTTGCCGTTCTCCAAACATATCAACCTCCTGGTCACTCTTTCGAACGCGTTAGTGTCATACTGCTACAATCCGGCTTCCAGAACACACGGGAGCGCGAACAGCGGGAGTCATACTTCATAAAGAAATTCATATCATTTACCCACGGAATCAACGAGAGCCCTGGGCAACTGACGTGCTTCCGCGAAGTTTCGTGAAACACAGAAAGTGAATTATTCAATTATTTTATTCATACATTCGTGAAGTCGCACACATAGGATGATCAATATAGCGCGTGAAAATAAACGAATTTAATGCTTCGTGCATCAACCGGCGCGTGTTAGTATTATCAGATTTTATATTTATTTTTAGGTTGTTTCTATTATTTCTTGTTTACATTTTTGTTTGTTCAACCTTCAATAAATATTCATTTATTTATTTTGAGTATGAGTGGTTGTATACTTTTCTGCAAGAGAGGGCAAATCATTGGAGGGCACGAGAGGGCAAATTAGCTTTGCATCGTGGCCAATATGTTCCTAAAGCTAGAGCGGGTGGTATGTTTCTTGTTTGTGTGTGTGTGGACCGATGCCGCGGGCCAGGCGCCGAACCACGTGAACTCGATCCATGTGTGGGATGCGAGTAAGCGGCAATATGTTTCACTTTTTCCCTCTTCCTTGGTCGCCTTCGCTGGCGGCGCGACTTCTCTATCCCTAGTAGCAATGCAAGGATCACCCACCCGCTTTCGGTGGCTCTCCATCACTCTTTTCATCTTCCTCTTCTTCTTGTTCTTGTTGTCTGTTGCTTGCCTCGTTCGCCCGTTTGTCTCGTTTTTTTCTTTTCTTTTTCTTTTTTTTCGTTTTGGTGGTCTCCAAACTGTGCGGGTGGCCCTCTGCTACGGGAACTTGTATCATTTTGCTCAGATCCTTCGAGGAAGGCTGGTCCACCAGCCGAAACTGTTAGGATTAACTAAATATTTTATTGTTTTGTTTCCTATACTGCACTATTCTCGAAGTTTATAATTTTTATTACGGTAGCCAAAAGAAATTCTGATCACACACACACACACACACACACACACACACACACACACACACACACTTATATATATATATATATATATACAAAAAACAAAAGTGATGCTGGGTCCGGGAAAGATTATTCGTATAGGGAAGAAGACGCACGTACGAAGTGATTTTATTGACGTTTCGGCCGTGGGTCCGGCCTTCATTCTTCTTCTTCCCTATATATATATATATATATATATATATATATATATATATATATATATATATATATATATGAAATAGATGATCAGAGTTTTTCCATTGTTTTTTGAACTAGAAGGAACACACGTACTTTTATATTGATTTCAGCGGAGTAACTTTCGCACTTTTAAAATTGTCTTGAAATACTTTCGTGATTTATGCGCTCTGCTTTTATATTTCAGTCCACATGGTGCATCTGCGATAGCAGCTTGGCCCAAGGACGTATCACACTTTTTGCGATTGCACAGCATGTGTATTTGTCTTATTGTAGGCATTATGTACACTGATCATTGCTTAGTTACGTACATTGATTGCATATTTAAATGTACGGTGCCGTCCACTGTTAGGATGAATGCGCGAGCTTGGGCAATGTAGAGTGCCTCGATGCCCGCTTCTCCGCTCAGAGTAAAGACATCTGCGGCGGCCGCCATTATCACTCCCGCTGCATGCAGGTTTTTCTCTGGCGTGTTTGGCCCCTAGCCTAACGCGAATTAGGCAGAACATGCCGAAGAAAGCCGGCACGTGAGCTCTACAGCATGGTGAAGACGCTACAGGCACTGCGATGAAAAAAGGAGCAGTACAAAAGGGGGCAGCACCCGGAGCGGGGGCGCTCGCATCGAGGCACCCTACGCCTTGCTCCGCAAAGCGCCACTCCCAGCAGTGCGGCCACACATCGAAGCCAAACTGCGCGATCGCAGAAGTGCTTCCAGGCGTGGCTTCGCGTCGTCTGCTACGATGCTCGCACACTGGCGCGCCGAGTTCGCACTGCCGTGAAACGAACTTTTCTTACAGCGTCATCTATTTTCTGCAACCAATAGAACCTCTAGTTTTAGTGTCGCACCATGAAGACTTGCCAGACGCCAAGCGATCTTCGTTTATCAACAATATAAAATTGTCCCTTCGACGCACTGGCTCCTATGTCGCTTTTATAGCGGCCTAAGTTAATGTACACTTACGGATTTTTCTCATGTTTTCCTGCTATGCGGCACTGTAAACGAAAATTACTTGAATTTTATGTTTCTCTCGAGCTGAGGGGAGATAGGGTGTGAAGTTGCACCCAAAAATTGATGATGCCAAATCGTATTTGCTGCGAAATTAAAGAATGAATATAAACGGGTGATCATGTTTATCGTATTAGCAAAACGACGGCTTCTATTACATATCTGCAAAGATATCGGTTATGGAAATTTGAAAAATATTACTCTGTTATCAAGCTTACAATTTTTAAAATAATCGTTGGGGTTTGACGTCCCAAAACGAAGATATGCTTATGAGGGACGTCGTTGTGGAGAGCCTGGCCATTTTCATCACCTGCTGTTTTTTGAACAGAACCTGTACACGGATCTCCAGAATTTAACTTTCGCTGAATTATGGTCAACATGGCCACGGGGCATTCGATCCGACAAATGAATTTCCTGCGCTGACCTTCAGAGAACTCGAGTCGATTTCGGGGCTGTCGGCTGCTCGAATACAATGGTGAAACGTCGCCTACATTCAGTGGCCTCTAAAACAGGAAAGGAGTCCAAAGGCCAATAGTGAGGGTGGTCAATAAAGAGAGGTGCCTCTTGTTTGTCCAAGAATGAGCACTGAACCGACGAGACACAAAATGCCATCTTCACTGACATGTGGACATTTTACAGAAAGTGTCACCAAATGCAGCGCGTGTGGCACTCGGGCAACTATGTGAGAAACAGCTAACGTGAGCCTAGAAATTTGTACGTAGTGTGTATATATCAAAACTTTGTATGCCACCATGGTCCTGAGCATTGCTTTAACCTAAGGCGCAATATCCAGTCAAAACTTAATTTAAAATTTACTGATAATAAATCTCACTCAAATTTAAAATGAATGTTTTTAAAGCCTGGGAAATTATTATTTCTGGAAGTAAGCGTGGAAATACAACATTACAAACACGCTTTTATGAAATTGTATTTTTAGTTTTTACCTAAGCGCGAAACTCAATTTTGGACATTACTCCAACATTTCTCATTGTGAAAAAGGGGGCTAAAAGCCCTTATGTGAAGTCAAATAAATTGCATTTCGCGCACTAAAAGTTGAAGCATACTTCTTGAAATTTCAAAACGTTTACTGAGCGTCTTCATACATATAAGAAAGTCTGAATAGGCAAACACTTTTGTATTATTTTGCATAAAAAAGCTAAGCTCTCCCAAAAGGATTCATTTTTTATATATGCCTGAAATCATCCAGCCGTTAGCAGCCAGGGTCCATTCGTTTGTGAGTGTCCGGGGCGCAATCACACCGGCCGGCCTGATACCCTATGTTAGGTTAGAGAACTGAACACTGCTGTTTTGTACTGTCATGTACTGGACGATGTCATGTTGCCATACCTTTGTAAGGAATCTTTCCCTGGTGGCAACTTTATTTTGTAGTTCGAGAAGTTCCCCATTCACAAGTCCAGAGAACTTGGAGCATTTCTGGAGTCTCGGTATATGCAAGTTCTTGAGGTGCGGGCACAATCTCCTGACCTCAATATTATTGAGAGCTTGTGGAGCACCATGCAAGCGTCATTGATACGCCTGCAGCTCCATTGACTCTCGGCGGATGCACTGTGGACCGCTGCAGAAAAAGAATGAGAGCAGCGTAGAGTAAACTGTTGCTTTAGTGAATCCTGTACAGCTCTCTGCCAGGCAGAAAGAGGGCCGTCATTGGCGCTAAGAGAGAAGCCACCCCTCACTGAAGCGGCAAAGCGCTCAAGATCAAATTCACTGCAATGGTGCTATCGGTCTCGATTTGGCATCACATGAAAGCAGACCCACCATTTAGCCGACCTTCATGCTGCGACGTCAACAAGAATTATGAACGGTGTCAGATAACATAATTTTGTTTTATCCATGAAAATTCTTGGCCATTTTCGTTCTTGAATAAACTATCCATTTATTCTTCTTTATTTTATCAAGCTCCATTGAGTCGTGTTATTTTTCGCGTTAGAAAAAGACGGGATATTTGTGTCTATAAAACAAGCAAATTTTCTGTTTCACTGAGTTCTATGCATAACAGTTGCATTAAAATTATTGGTCTTTACGTTTAAAAGTGAAGAGTCGTCGAGCTGTTTCATATATTACCGGATAATACCACTCACGCCGTCACAAGCCTGCGATCAAGACTGTACAACAACGGCCAACGACGACCCTACAACATTCCCTTTCTAAAAAAAAAGTGTGCGCATTATTTTTGTACTCGCTAGACACGTTAGAGCCGACACTGAAATGTGTGCACTAACGTGGCCTTGTAAATTATTCTTAAAACTGTAGGACTTTTGAATCTTCCCACACAAAAGTAACTGTATATTACCTTCAACTTAATGATAGGAAGCTGTATCTTTCCTAAGTGTTTCTATTACGTAATGCCCTTCACTAGCGTTCGTGTTCTGGTGGTCTCCAAGTTGCGACACTACATACCACTAAAGGATGTATTGGCTTCGTGAAATACGTGACACTGTAAGCAAAACTTGTTTCCATGGCAGTGCGAGCTCGGCACGCCCAAGAGCGCGAGTAATGTGGCAGATGACGTGAAGCCACGCCTACAGGCACTGCCTCACCTGTTCTGGGTTCCTTCGATGCTATGCTGGTGGCACTAGCGTGACGCGGAGATGCGGCCACACGCTCCTTCGTTCGCCCTAACAGTGGACGGCACTGTACATTTGCAATGTTTTACGCAAGTATTCTGTGCGCTATTTTTTCGGTGACTAATGTTTTGCCCGTATTCTAGGCACAATTTCCCTGTCTTGTTTTTTATGGCCACATAATTTGTGCAGAAAGATGATCAGTTGTGTGTAAAGAATCTGCATTAAAATATTTGTCCTCAGCATGGCTGTTTTGTGGGCTTCATTTTTGTTATTAGGCACTTCACTTCAAAACTGACACACACACACACACACACACACACACACACACACACACACACACACACACACACACACACACACACACACACACACACACACACACACACACACACACACACACACACACACACACACACACACACACACACACACACACGCACACGCACACACACAGCAGAAATTTTAAAATATTGATGTCAGTTATTTCAGTTATTTTTGGAAATAATTTGTGATGCGTCGACACAATATTTTCAAGAAAAACACACTTTTTACTAGTTCTTGATAGTGCGCAGGTGCAATCGCTTTGTTGCGTATAACACAAATTGGCACAAGTAATCCATGTGTTATTCTTGTATTGAGACCTTCCCACCTATTTACACCTTCCATGTATTTAGAGGCCGCGCTGCCATGAGGGCCCCCCTTCCCAACCCTCGAACGAAATTTCTGACTAGCCACTACTTTACTCCTATGGGCTATACATGTAGTAGGTGGTGAGGAGAGTCATAGGTTCGTCAACTGCATAGCTTTATACCACACCATATGGCACTGCAGTTGGGGGTAATTTTGCGTCCGTTGCACCGACCATTCAATGACACGCTTTTTTGCACCAACTTCAATGCTGACCAAAGATATGGCATCTCGGGTAAGAGCTAGTGAATTAAGGGACGAAAGTAGAGGCTAGCGCTACCCTCTCCATGGCGCACTTCCTGGAATCTTGCTCATTGCCGTATCATTTGATGGGGACGCCGAGTCTGCCTCCTACTATCCTTCAGTGGGACCCCTTTTTTTTATTCGAAAGACAGCCCTTTGGCATAACAAGCATTCATAAACACAGGTTCATGACACAGAAATAAACAAGTTGCACTCATGCATAAAATTTAACAGAGGTCAAGGAAACGGGGTCCTCTCATCCACTCTTTTTTTAGTCCGGAGGGCGACCGGGGCGGTGACCCGTTGCTCCAAGATGGCGAAGGCGCGCTGGCTTTAAGGCCGGGCATGACCAGAGCAAGTGTGTCACGTCCACGGCAGTTATGACAGTTGCACCTGTTGTATAGTTCTTTAAAGGGTACTGACACTTTTTCTCCGAGGTGAGTTTACTCTGCCATACAAATATTCTGCATACAGAGACGTCTCTGAGCAGAAGTGATGCTCAGAAAATGCTGATAAGTTATTCTATTTTGATAATGAAGTCGATTTTCTCACGACGCACACACCGACGTGGACACTAACTTGACTTGAGGCTACAGTAATAACCCTATTGACTTCGTGGAGCAGTCTGGCTAGTTGTGATGACGCGAAGCACCAAAACGCAAAAATGTCAGCTTGCGTATCACCTTCTCGATCGTCTGCTCGCACTGTGCAGTCGTGCGTTCGCTGTGATCCAGCTTACTTGTGAAGTGCGAGAGTCTGAAATAGTGTACGTGCACGCGAATATAAGATATACGCTTACCAGAGGGCAAAGCAATCGTTGGATTTCAATTTTGTTGTCATGGTGGCAATATACATCTTGTGCCAGTGAAATAGGAGACAGTAGGTGCAAGTTCTACCGATTCCCGTTAGATTCGGGGCTGAGACAAGCATGGGTCGACTTCGTGCACTGCGGACATGGCGGAGGTGAACGCCAACCAAGCGGATTTAAATGTCTTCACTGCACTTCGGACGCGTACGCGTGCAATTCGCAGTTGCTGACTGACTTCAGAGTGTCGACAAAGAATGTTGTGCTTCCTTGCCGCGACACTTGCCAAACACGCGGCGCGCTGCAAACGATGGAAGAAGCAACGCGCGGACGCGAATACGTCGTGAAAACTTGCAGGTTCACATCCACACTGCCTTGTGGCACTGCTCATACCATATCGTGACGTCAGGGTACAGTAAGAACCAAAACTAGCTTTTAAAAGCATGCTGCATATAATCTTTCAGGGTGCACTTGCGCTTAACAGTACATTTACTACGCTCTCGGAAGCTTGTCATCTCATTTGATGAAAAAAAAAACGATAAGAGAAAAATTTCGTTTCAGTAACCCTTTAATCTTCCTAGTTATGGGGACATACAATATTGACTTTAATGGCTATCTCTGGTGTTGAATTCTAAGAACTGTGTAGTTCCCACGTTTACACCTCTAACAGCGGCAACCAAAGGCAAGCTGCAGTGAGAAGCGTGCAATAGATTTATTTCTATTCTCGCTGTGCGCAGTCCAAGAAGAGTACGGACATCCTTTTTAGCTCCCATGAGACGCACTTTCGCTTGGTGACACGCTGCGGCAGCGCTGCTTCCTCTACTGGCTGGTGCCGGTTATCCAACTAGAATTACCTTCCAGGCAACAAATTTCGGCGATAACGTTGCTGTTGAGGTCAGCAATTAAAAGTAAAGGGGTGTGCAACTCGCGAGTGAAGAAGGGTTGCCGTGGCAGCTAATCTTTCCCATTTCACATGCAAGTGGAATGAGTTCATGCTTTCTTGCAAACCCACTAGGCCCACTCGGCCCTTCGTTAGACTTAGTTAACCATATTTTAAACTTTGTGCATGTGTGAGAAACTGGACAAAGTAAAGCTGGTTGATTTCTGAATAAGACAGAACACGAACAGCACAAGTAAGAGTAAATTTTTGTTATTCTCACGTTTCGTACTATAGAATAGACATATATGTATTGTGAAAGTGTCAATACGCAAAAGCAGTTGAATTCGCAAAGAAATTATGCTTCGTTTATTCATTTATTAGATCCTCAAGGGTCACGAGGTACATTACAGAAGAGATTGGCGAAAACATGATAGGTGAAACAAAACAAAAAGCAAAGCAACACGGACAATAACAATAAAATAGAAAAAAAAACAGCAGTAGATAATAATCACAAAGATAAAATATGGCTTTTTACGGCAGTTTAAATTGCGTGGTTTCAAAGTGGGTGGGAAGGTCGGTCTAGTCTTGCGCTGTTTGAAGGAAAAAAGACTCCTAGAAGATTGTTGTTTTTGGGCTTACAGAATATATGGCATTTGGGTTAGAATGATACGATGTCCGATGTAGAGATATGATGAATGCATTAATCAGACAAGATGAGGATGATTAAGTTAACACTCTAATGCTGGTCGAGTAAATCGACACAATGAATCTGGAAGGAGAGTTTTGGATGGATTTGAGCATAGTGGACACGTTAGCTTGATGGGAATCAAGAATGACATTAGCATACTCAAGTTTAAGCCTGAAGAGTGTTTTGTAGGTTTTTAGCTTAGTAGCAGCAGGTGCCGAGGCAAGTTTGTGACAAAGGTATCTAAGAACACAATTAGCTTCATTAGTAATACTAATGATGTGTAATGTTCATGTCAGATCAGATGGGATATAAACACCCAACTATTTGGTAGTGTTGATAGTGGCTTCGGGATAGGTATATAGAGTGTACGTGTTAGCAATGTGGTCTTCACGTCGATAAAAACTCATTAGGAAAGTTTCGTTATTATTTGGGACATTGACCAATCCTACAGCATTTCTGCATAGTGTTAACATCTGACTGTACACGTAAGAACGTGAGATGTTTCTTACAGGATTATACAACACTCAATCGTCCACAAAGAGTCTAATATTAGAGGTGGTGTCGCGTGGAAAGTCGGAAATCTAAATTGAAAAGAGGAATGGCCTAGTACAGTACCTTGTGGAACGCCAGGGTGAACGTCAGGAAGGGTAGACTTGCAGGAGTTAGTGACGACAAACCGCCGGCAATGGGATCGAAATTCGTGAATCCAGTTCAGCACGAAGGGGCCTAAGTTTAGGCACGAAATTTTAAGCAGCAAGTGACAATGGGAAACGTTATCAAATATTTCAGAAATAGAAATATGTAGCATCTTTCGGGATATTACTACCAAAGTGCGAATAAATTTTCGGCAAGAAAAACATTTTTTGGGTTTCAAAAGAATGAGCGGTGCGACAACCATGCTAATTGAGATGGAAAAATTATTCGAAAACAAAAAAGACAATATGTATATAATGAGGAAACGTTGAACGCACAATATGCAAATAAATTAAAAAAATAACAACCATTAAAAGGCATGTCGTACTTCACTCAATCACAACTGTTATGACGGCGCATATACTTTTCTGAAAGAACTCGAGCACCAAACTACACAGACGTTCAGGAGAAGGAGGAGATGTGAAGAGTTGAGAAATCGGTAAAACAGAGATTGCCGCCGGAGGCAATGTCTGGACAACTTCGCCTTTCTTCCTCAGGGCAGAAGCAGTCTTGATAAATTCCACTTGGCAAAGTGTTAGCTACAGCTAAATTTCCTGTTCATTGGTTACTAAACGAATTCACTCCGTTAAATGTATTCCAGTGACCATACAGAAGTAAAGGCCACAAAGTTTAGAGTTCACTACTTGCATTTCAATGAAGGAGAAAGAGCCATTGCCTGCTGTCATTTAAACTGCATGCCAAAAGTGAAAAAAAAAAATGAATCACTACAAAGAACGTTCCCTTTCCATAGCATCATTGTCTGCTTGTTCTCATTGATGTTGCTTTTAGATTAAGAACTTGAACGTTTTGGTAAACTTCGTCGAGAATTGCGACATTCCTGCTAAGCCAAACTAAATGTCTCAAGCAGTAATGATTAACCTTTGATTTGTAATATGTATAGTTTGGACCTGTGGAAGGGTTAAGACAACCACCCGTTTGTAGCACGAAGCCACAAGGAAATCCGCACCAATTTCTCAGAATGAAAAGGCTCTTATTTGCCGAAACATTCGTCCTGGTCCGGGTTTTTCTTGTACCTTCGTGCTACAAACGGGTGATTGTTTTCTTTCCCTTTCTTACCCCATTTTCGTACACTGTAAGCAAAAACTATCCGAGTTTGGCGTTTTTGCGGCTCATGACCTCTGAAAACTCTCTCGCGTTTAAAATTACTACCTCGTGTAGGAGTAAAAGATGGTACATGACATAGTTTTACCACCACCTCTCAGGCAAGTAGTAAAAGGATGTGAAAATCCAGTTTTACCACGTAGGTAGTTTTCCATCACGTGATTTTTAACCTGCGTTTCAGAGTTTATTACCACGTGACTGCAAAGTGCAGCTGCTTCGGCAGCTTTTGCCCCATACCCCCCTTGTGACGCTCTCAGTGAATCCTGAAGGTACGCGAGGACCACAGATGTTTTTTTTTTTTTTGCAGCGTCTCCTGCACCGCGTGGTGCAGCAGCCAGCCCCACACAGAAGTGGCTCCTGCACCGCACGGAAGTGACGTCACTTTAAATATTTTTACCTAAAGCGAGTTAAATGTGTAAATTATTCACGTGCAATGCGTTAAAGCTACAAAAATTTTACTAAATAGATGTTTGACGAGTCAATTAGTCTAAGTTTGTTAACTAAACACATACTACAAGTACTTTAAATACAGGGGGCGCCATGGGCGCTGCGGCTGCGAAAGGTAAACACTGCGAGATGGTAGCCGCCTGCGATGTGTTAGGTGGTGAAAACTCCGATGAAATCGTGGCCATGGCCTAGGCCACTCCCAAGGAGGACTGGAGTGTCGTCGCTGCTTCATGTGATTGCTGGATGCTTAGTTGAACCTGGTGGTTGGAGCTAGCGGGGCCGTCCACCGCACCGCAGCTTCATCTGAGTGTGTGCGCCATAAAGTTTCTCAGTATGATGTCAAGATTACAGTTGTTGGACGTACTGCATTTTCTAGATTGCAATGCGAAGCGTGGTGTTGTCAAAGGTGAAATTGTTCTTGCTGCCGAGTTTTGCTTGTCGCGAAGGACAAGGTCGATGATGAAATAAATGCTTTCGCACAGTTCACGTGTGACTGACCGGACGCACATGTATGAAACCCCCGTGCGTCGGCGAAGTGTTCATACGATGGATGTAAACAATTTTATGGTAATGTTCTTACGAAGCCTGTGATCTCCGAAGGCCAGAGCTACTGCATTGCCGTCTCTTTTGTCAAGTGCGAACACGTACGGCCGTTCTCATCCGTTGCTACGTGAATGCTCCCGTGCTGTCACAGGCCATGCGTGTTATTGAGCAAGGCAGACAAGCTGTTTTGTAGTTAGATGGGCTAACGCCGTCGGTACTTGCCCTTGGGCATTGTTTATCAAGTGCTGATTACCTAAACTGCGGTGACACGTCAGTATTTCCAAAGAAAGTGGCCTGCCGGTTACCTCGTCAGGTGATGGTATACTGAGCGACATAAAAAAAAGTTGCCCGAGACTAGGTTGCAGTGCACCTTTCTGTCATCAAAACTTTGATAAACCGTGCAAATCAACATTCCTGACACCTGTGCCGAAGAAACCAATGCAGCCAGCTGCATTCGAGTTTTTTGTGTCTTTTTGCGTCTCGCCGATTAAGAGCACTAATTCACAAAACACTTTATCATAATAAATATAGTCAATCCTGCAAGAGTCATCGAAGATCCAATATTAAAGGGCCTGTGGACGGGGCCACTACCAGCAGCAAGTCGGGCTGATGAGGAGGCGCAAATGTTAAAACAATACATGCGTAAACAAAAAAAAAAGAGAAAGTATCGATAACTGCAATGGGACTTGAACCACCGATTTCACCAGCTGATGTGTTGCTTTAACCAACTACGCCACAGCTGCCTTTTTTTCTTTATTTCCGGTAAACTTCACAAACGGGTTGCTAAGATATACTACAATTCACTACGAACAATACAAAAAACTTAAAAATAACTAAGCCCGTCAAGCATAACTATAACGCGTCACGTCCTAGAATTCCTTCATGGTCAGTAGGGCTTCTACCCTTTCTACTCATAAAGGTACACATTCGTCTGTTCTTACTACCTCAAGTAATTTTGAGATGCTTTCTATAAAATACTCTCTTGCTGGTCTTCTGTCTGGGTCACAATGAAATCCAGCCATTATAGAGCGCCATATACTGTGCAAGGCAGTCATCATGATAAAATCGAAGGGTAATCCATCCTCATTCTCTATTGCCAAATACCTGATCCCATGAGGGTCTAACGGGAACTCTTTTTTGATTGTCCTTTGTAATACGTCCCAAAAATAAACTCCTTCCCAACAGTGCAGAAAAACATGGTAGATAGTTTCCGGTTTCTTACAGATTAGACAGTGAAATCTCTAAGGCATATAAAACCCACGCTCCTCTAGAAAGGTTCTTACAGGAAGTGTTCCAGTGTGTAATATGAAAAAGAACGTTTTTGCACTTGGAGCTGCTGGCATTTTTTTAACTCGTTTAAGTACGTTCTGACCCTCGCGTGCTGTATACAGCGCTCTGTACAGTGGGATGGGGAGCATCGTGTCACATAAATCTTTGTACAGACCACAGACCTTTCCAACAGACCACAGGTAATCAGTTGAAAAACGAACACACAAAAACCGCCCGCTGGCCACTACTTCTTTCATGTACCCTTGCACATACCCTGTGGTAACATGGGTGCTCACAACAAACTCGGGCAACAGTCTATTTAGTGTTGTTTGACACACTGGTAGTAGGAAAGGATCTCTTGTCTCACGAAAAAAGAAAAACCTATTTACTAACTGCTTGATAAACAGATGTCCTAGCTCAAGGCCTCCACACTTCACCCGTCTAAACAAATTCGTGTGACTGCACCTTTCCCAGTTAGACCCCCACACAAATATTGCAAACACCCGACGTAATTTTTGCACATTGACCCGGGAACAGTACAGCACTTGCATCACATACCACCGCTTAGACACAAAAAACCAGTTACATGCAGTAGCCCAAGCAAACATGGACAGATAAGTTGCATTCCACCTATTCGCTTTCTCTTTAAATTCTTTCGTTTGCTGTGTCCAATATTCGTCAGTACTTTTGTATGACTCGAGCGGTACTCCGAGATATTTCCCTGGCGTTCTTGTCCATTTAATGGCTGAAAAAAATTCTGGCGCTGAAGGCCAACATCCATGCCAGAAGCCGAGGCATTTACCTCAGTTTATGTGGCTTCCTGTAACTTCGGCGAAAGATTTAAAAACTCTGATTGATTTTTCAATACCGACATAGGAAGTGCTACAAATCGCAACATCATCAGCGTATGCGAGTAGTTTGGCCTCTGAAGATTCTACTCTAAACCCATCAATGATGTCATTCTGCAATATCGACCGACATAAAGTTTCAATATAGATGCAAAACAACAGTGGACTAACAGGGCAACCTTGACGCACTGAGCACTCAACTCTAATGGGGGGGCCCAATGTCTTGTTGATAATTAGTCTCGTACTACCATTCCGATATGCCATGGCTACTCCGTCAATAATTATCTTACCAACATTAATGTGCTTCAATACTGCAAACAAGAGAGCGTGGGCAACGCAATCAAACGCTTTCTCTAGATCCAGCTGGATACCACACGAGCTTGACTGGTGTCAACACATTCGAGCACGAATCGCATTTTATGAACGTTTGTAACTATGTACCGACCTTTGATTCCACACGTTTGGTGTGGATCGACTATATCTTTTATTACTGACTGAAGTCTAGCCGCCAAAATTTTCATTAATATTTTGTAGTCTACGTTTGTCAGTGCGATTGGCCTGTACGCTGTGACGTGCCTGAGCTTTTCAGCATCGCCTGTTTTCGGAATGAGAACGGTACGCGATTTACCAAAGGATGGTGGTAATTTCTTTTCCTCATATGCCTCATTAAAAACGCCTGCAAGTATAGGAGACAGTTCACTTTTAAAACATTTGTACCACTTGGCACAAAGACCATCTGGTCCTGGAGATTTTCCAGGATTTAGCTTATCAATCGCCCGTTCCACTTCAGATGCAGATATAGATAATTCCAAAGCGTTTTTCTCTTCCTCACTCACTTTTGGCATGCGTCCTAAATATTCTTCTTTAAATCTTTCTAGGTTTACCTGTCTGCACGCAAGAATGTTTTCAAAATGACTTGAAAATACGGATAAAATGCTGTCCGTATCCGTTACTTCGTGACCATCCTTCTCTATTTTTTCGATATGATTCCGTCGAGCGTTCGTTTTTTCCACCCCTAACGCTCTTTTGGTTGGCGTCTCTCCCACCGCTAAAGCCTCAGCCCTAGCACAGACGAGTGCAACGCGGTAGCGGTCCTCGTCAAACAGAGCAAGTTTCTGCTTAATATTGCGTATGTCAATTTTATACTCTCCAGGTTGTTGGCACTCCAAGTCTATTAGTCTTTCCAAAGTCTTTCGGAGTTCTTTTTCTGTCTTTTTCCTTTCGTAACTCAATGCGCGAGAACGATCAATAGCTTTTATTTTTATTCGCTGCTTGAACTCTTCCCATTGTTCTGCAAGTTTAACTTCATCGTCCATTTTTATTTCATTGATACAGTTCATTACCTGATCTAAGAAATATTCGTCAGTGATCAAAGTGGAATTCATCTTCCACAGCTCCCATGAGAAAGTTCCACCATTTGTTTTTTCTCCCATATTACATTTAACTAAACAATGATCACTGAAGTGTATAGAGTAGACAGCATATGTCTTACAGTGGGCAATTAATTTAAGTGACACGTAAATGCGATCAAGGCGCGCATGGCTATTCCCCTGAAAATGTGTGAAACGCACATCCCGCGTTCCCTCCATACAGCTGCCCACGTCTTCTAACTCAAATTCAGTAATTACGTCCACTAGCGTCCTACTACTTTTATCGTAAGTGGCGCGTCCATTTGCTCGATCTCGCCCGTTGAGGACGCAGTTAAAATCACCAAGTAATACATATTTCCTTTCCAAAGTGAAGTGCTGCTTTAGGCTTGAAAAAAAAAGTGATCGCTCCTCGCAAATGGTTGGTGCATAAATACACAATATACGCCACTGACATTCATTGAATACAAAATCACAGGAAACCAAGCTACCAGACGGGCAAGAGAAGGTATCTTGTACTACCAGACCCGGTAACTTCTTAATGAACAAAACACAGCCTGCAGACGTGCCTATTGCTTGACTTACAATTGCGTAGTAACGCGCCGTAAACCTCAGCACCATGCCCCGGGTCTCCTTCTCACCGTCTACTTTTGTTTCTTGTACAGCTAGTATCTCTAGATCATGATCCACGAGCAGCCTGTAGACTTGGCTCTGTTTCCGCTTGGCGGCAAGACCTCGAACATTTAACGTTGCCATTCTAAGTTTCGGTGCAATAGCCATGTCTACACCATGAAGAAGTTAGCCCGGGGCATGATGCTTACCTTCAGCGTCTAGCATAGAGCTAGACATCTTCGGAGCCTCCAGGTGGACCCGTGCCACTGGAGGGCAAAGGAGGCCAGTGTTTGTCCAATGTCGGGTTGGGACGCAGCCTTGTGCTGCTGCGTCTGAACGAAGTCGCCTTCGCAGGTGGCCCCTCTTCATGCTTTTCACTGGACGCCTCACGCCATCCTGCAGACTGCTCGCGGGGTCTTTTGCTTGACGTCCCACCACTGATACTCTCGCACGACACTGGAAGTTCGGTTAATTCCACCGGCTCCGGCTCCTTCGATGGGGTACTTGTGAAGCCTTCTTCGGTTTGTGCGGCTGGCTTTTGAGTAACCTCCCCAGATTCTATGTCTGCTTGTACTGTTGCTTCATCACCACCAGTCGGTGTGGCAGTACCTGTTGAAGCTTCTGGGTTCACCACGTCGCCTGCGCCTTTCGCCGCGTCTTCAGCCTCGGTCACGTCCATCACCAACTCCGCTGTGTCTTCACCTTCAGCTGATCCTACAACCGATGCGTACGTGTGCATGCACGCGTCTTCGCTGTGGCCAAACCGCCGACAACGCGAGCATCGGGGTACCTTACACTCTCTTCTAACATGGCCGGTACCTTGGCAGCACAGACACTGCATTGGCCGACCAGGTGCAACCACAAGTGCCAGTTCACCAGCCACCCTGATTTGATGCGGGAGATCTTCAACCTTCACGCCACTCTTGAGCTTAAGTAGCTCAGTCCGTGTGGTTGACCCCTTGTCGCTGACTCCTTGAACACGCCAATTCTCCCTGGTAACTTGTACGACCTTCCCATAGGCCGCCAACGCCGTTCGCACGTCTTCATCGTTGACGCCATACAGCAACCAATGAAGACACAGCCGCACCTGCTGATCCTGGGGGTCTACGATGATGCATCGTCAACCCTTGACTTTTAGTTCCTTCACGTCCAGCAAGCGCCTCGTAGCGTCCGCGTTGTTCATGGTGACTGCCCAGACATGATTTATCTGGTAGGCCCCCAGTGCCAACACCTCCGGCAGCCGTCCTGTAGGTCCGAGCGCGTCTCGGAAATCTTCTACTCGATACGGTCTGCCGTGCACATCACCATGTAAAAACACAGTGTTTTGCGCGACGCGTCCCTTGGGCAGTGGTGGCAAAATTACTTCGTATCCTGCGTCTTGCTCTTCGCTCGTCCTGTTACCGCGGCTCGTATGTGCCGCAAACGCCGCTCCTACGGAGCACATGATTCTTGCGTCCGACGTGCGTGAGTGCCGACGAAAGAATGAACTGCGCCACAGCTGCCGATCCGTTGAAAATGGCAAACAAGCCGGTTTTGTATTGTTGTCACGCTAAACCTAACTAGCATTTTCGTTCACTTTTTCGTTTGACGTAAGTTTAATGGCTTTTATCGTTATGTGTAGACGTACCGCTAGACACTCCCAACTATTCAAACAAAGTGCCTAACCGGAAAATGCATGACGTCACTTCCGTGTGGCGCAGCAGCCGTTTCTGTGTGGGGGTGGCTCGTGCGCCGCGCGGCGCAGCAGTCTCTGCCCTTTTTTTTTGGCATCGCCGTGCCTCAGGACTGACTACGAGTTAAGGCACTTTTACTGGAACTGGGGCAGCATAAGCACAAGCGAGAACAGCATTCTGTGGACGAAAAAAAAAGATGGGGGGAGGGCTCTCAAAAAAAAAGAAAAAAGCCTGCTGTGGAAAGTTGTCCTGCATATTTTTGCAAATTGTTGGCTTTTGCTCGTCGGTGGCCTTGGAGACAGACGGTGCAAGAAGCTCGGTATCTTATTTGTGGGGTTTACCGTCCCAAAACCACCATATGATTATGAGAGACGCCGTAGTGGAGGACTCCGGAAATTTTGACCACCTGAGGTTCTTTAACGTGCACCCAAATCTGAGCACACGAGCCTACGACATTTCCACCTCCATCGGAAATGCAGCCGCCGCAGCCGGGATTTGAACCCGCGACCTGCGGGTCAGCAGCCGAGTACTTTAGCCACTAGACCACCGCGGCGGGGCAGATCGGTATCTGTGTGTCTGGTGGGGCTGATGGATGCCACGTGTTTTCTACGTCATCGAGGGACCGTGCGCTTCCGAGCGCCTCCGAACCTGTACGTCGCGCATATCTCGCTTCCGAGCCGAATCGCGAAGATCTGCCAATGGTAACAAAATCAATCTGGTGTCATCGTCCGTGCTTGCCTACTGGAGGAGCAATAAGCAAAGTAGTTCACTCTGTCGTTGGCACCGAGCCGCGGCCGCCAGTGACCAGAGCGAGTGTGTCGCCGGGGCAGGTGAAAAAAAAAAGCATCGCACATATTTTGTTCCACAGTAGGGGATGTCTGCATGAGTAAAGTGCTGCCCGAATCACCCGCCTCATGCACCAACTGTTCATGCACCAAACATGTAGCACGAAGCCGATAAGAGGCAGACGGAACCAACAAGTGGCTGCCGGTGAGCACGAAGAAAACCCGGACGGTGGTCTTTCGTTGGAAGTATGCATACACCGCCCCGTCCCCGTAAGATTGTGGTCACGTGTTCATTTGTGTCTGAAATGACCATAGCACGAAATTCGCCCAGGAAATGTGTTCTATGATCGCCAGCTGTGTTACATCGGATAGCCGTGCTCCTCGAAAAGGCCTAGCACGCCGTCGGTAAGCAGCTTGTATGCAAACGTGGACCACCCTTCTACGCCCGTTGTGATGAGTACGTGCTGCTGCTGTGTTTGTGCACCGTCGCTCAATGAAAATCATTGAGCTACCATGGTTTGTGCGTACTTAGGTATATTTTATGGACTTGTGCTTCAGCAGTGCTAACACGCGTGGGGCCATGAACCCGGTGTGCCAAGTAATTATTGGATAATCAAAAAGGTGAGCCCGCATAGATTTATCATTAAAGGTCGGTGGGACATTTAGTGCCCTGCAGCCCACCTTAAGTTTACGCTTGCACCTTCAACCGTTGTTGTTAATCGATGCAAAAAAGAGCTCTCCTACCGGTACTACACGGCTGGTCAAAAAAGTCGTGCCTCTATATGGCGGATTGTGAAAGTGTAGTCGAACAATGCGCGCAGTCTGTTCGAGTGGTGTATTATTCTGCATTTGTTGTGTGTGCGTGTTTGTATGTGAATCTATGCACCAATTCTGCCGTTTAATAAATTCAATCAATTCTGATATTTAATAAACTTGTCAACTCTGGGCGAATGCACCCGTCAATTTTTATTTTTAAAACCGAAAATACCTCCCAGAAATCACCTCAAAAACCTTGTGAAGGCAGTAAAAATTTACTCTCTCTATACTCGCTCAAAACCTCACTGGGGTGAATAATTACTACTCTCTCTACGTTCAAAAACTCAGTTAGCACGAGAGTAAATTTTTGCCTCGATAGTAGGTGGTAAAAAAAACCAGGAAAGGTAGTGCGCTAGAGGACAAACGGTTCACCCAGTTTTTGAGGTTATTTCCGGTCATTTTTGTTTTGTGTGTAGCGCATACCCGTTTATGAATGACTGTGAAGATAAAATGACACGTGAACATCAGTGTCAAACGTGTTCAAAATTACTGCAATTTCAATTAAAGATACATATATATATATATATATATATATATATATATATATATATATATATATATATATATTTATATATTCTGTCTGGTTGGAATGGTAAAAAGGAATTATTGCACTCTTTCTGTATTTAGGTGTTCTTTATCCTCCTTCTTTTAGGATTACGTATCATTTGAAAGGCCTTGAATTTCAAATCCGCAATTCTTGGCCAATCCCCCTACGTGGGCAAGAGCCATATTGGAGGCATCATCATCATCATCATCATCATCATCATCATCATCACAAGCCTAGACCCTTGGGTGCTTCACCCCTGAGAGTATCCCTGAAAGAAGAAGAAGAATATCGAGCGTGGAAGCACGCGCTGTCGTGAGCTAGCAGATTTCATGATTTCGTTCACGCGTTCCTGTTCCACGCTGGCTGCCTGAACGTTAAACCCGGAGCTTGAAGACCATTCTAGTCTCGCCTTCAGCTTGCCCGTGCTCAACCTGCTGGGGTGTTCTTGGCTGAGTATTGAGTGGTTTCAACTTTCTGCTTAGAGTTCGATTCTATAGTTTATCTGTTTCTGAGTCTAACCATATCTCTAGTGCTCATGTCGACTACTTCTCCTGGCCAGGCGCGATCCGCCTGGTCAGCGTCCCTGCCGTCTAATGAATTACCGTTACACTCCTTTTTCCGCAGTGGTATCGACAGCATTCCCGTGGCACTGGTACATACAAATGGAGGCTTCATCAGACTTACAAACCCTCAGGTGGTTCATAAGGAACTTAAGACAACTTCAAACCATTTCCAGACCGTCAGAGATGTGCGCCCATTTGGGCGAGTAGGTTTCGTGTGTAGGTCGCCGGATCAGACCTGCGTGCAGGATCTTCTCAAATGCACCTTCTTTGCTGCTACCCCGGTGAGTGCTTTTATTCCGCCTCACCTTGCATGTACCAAAGGCCTTGTACGGCGAGTCGACTCCAAGCTGAGTCCAGCTGAGACCCTAGACAGGCTCTCTGGAGCAGGCGTAATTTCAATTTACCGGTGTAATCGCCTAGTCGACAAAGAGAGGGTACCAACCGAATCTGTCATCGCGACATTTGTGGGCACAAAAATCCCGTCAGAAATAAAATTATGGCCACTGATCTTCCGAGTAGAACTCCTCGCTTCTCGTCCGATTCAGTGCAAGAACTGCTGGAGATTCGGCCACAGTACGGGAGGATGTAAATCTAACGTTCGTTGTAGCACCTGCGGAGAGAGCCATACTTCAAGCAAGTGTACTGCAACAGTGGAAAAGTGTTGTCTTCGTGGGGGCAGTCACTGCGCCGACAGCTCTGACTGTTCCGTTAGTTCCCGGGAGGTTCAAATCCTAGAAGTTATTGACCACTGCCGTTGTTCTCGAAGGGAAGCCATTGACATAGTTAGAGACAAGGCTTTTGGATACTCTGGTATTACAGTGCGCTGCACTTTCAGTATGGACTCAAACCTATCGCAGGCTATTGAAACTGCTGTGGAAAAGGCAGTGAGTAAGGCAATGGATAAACTCATATCTAACCTTTCCGACGGCTTGGTGCAAATTCTTTTAAGTCAGATTGGACAAACAGTACAGACTAGTACAGAACCTGGAGTATTAGACATTACCAGCGATGCCACACAGCTACGCAATGTAGTGTTGGACGAACTTTCTGCATCTGCAGGCAAGGCTAAGCAGTCAGGAACACAGGTGCACTTGGACCGACATTCGCCTCAGCCGAGCACAAGTACTGCTACAGATATGGAACTCGATATACGAACTAATAA
Source organism: Rhipicephalus microplus (assembly GCF_043290135.1). Taxonomy (NCBI): domain Eukaryota; kingdom Metazoa; phylum Arthropoda; class Arachnida; order Ixodida; family Ixodidae; genus Rhipicephalus; species Rhipicephalus microplus. The sequence goes on along the minus strand of NC_134710.1, from coordinate 431,507,879 downwards.
ACGTACCAGATCCCCTATCTTCACCGATCTCAAGTCCAAATCTAAACGAAATGAATAAGCTATTTCGCGTGAAGATGCTAACAAGGGCGCGACGTGCGCCTCTGCGGTGCGCTCAACACCATAGGTCAGTTGAGGGTACTACAGTGGAACTGCCGTTCTATATTCTCAGCCTCAACCGACTTACATTACCTTTGCAATAATTTTAATATCGATATTATAATTCTCCAAGAAACTTGGCTCACACCAGATAAAAAATTTCCATCTTGCAGGTTTTCGTTCTTTTCGATTAGATCGCCCATCACGTGGTGGTGGTTTAATGACCCTTGTATCAAGAAAATATGCCATAGGGCGAAAATTTCTTTCAGAATGTGAGACTCAGATTGTGAAATATTAGCATTAGACTTGTGTCTCCGCGTATACTACCCTTTTTCAATTATAAATTGTTACTTCTCCTTCAGTGCGCAAAGTACGCGTTATCTTGACAGTGTTTTGGTAGCATGTAGAAAGGAAATTGTACTCACAGGAAACTTTAATTCACATCATTTGTCTTGGGGTATAACGACAGATTCTTGTGGTAGGCGTCTGTAAGAATGGACTATTGATCACAAGCTCTCGTGTCTGAATAAAGGTCATGTAGCATTTGTCCGAGGTCAGACTTGCTCAGTATTGGATTTAACGTTTTGCTCCGATGCAATCAAGGTTTTGTCATGGGCTGTTGTGGATTCGGCAACTAACAGCAACCATCTTCCTGCATTTTTATACTACTTGTCCAAAAATAATATTATATTAGCCAAAACGCACATACATCAACCATAGCAAATTTCAAGCATGCCTCCGTTCTTCCATTTCTAAGCTTGGAAATGCCAGTACTGAGGAGATTGTATCTACGATTGGTTCAATACTGGAGGGATCTAGAAAAAAATCCGAATTTTCTATTCTATCAAATAAATGATCCTCTTCTCATTGGTGGAACGATGAGTGTACGCGTGATTATAGAAGACGAAAAGCCACTTGGAAAAATCTTCTTCATAATCAAAGCCCAACAAACTGGAAGGACTATCAATTTCCTGATGGCGTATTTAGGCGTACAGTGAACCACGCGAAAGAAGAATACGACAGCAGGCATTTCGTTTATCTTTCTGAATAAAAAATTAAGCATGCTTTGTTCGCTTATCTTCGGTCAACAAAAGTACTGCCAGCACATTTAACGTTGCAGTCATGTGGCTTGACACCGCAAGAAATGAACACCTCTCTAGAAGACATAGCGCAAGGTTCTGAACGCTGCTTCACTTCTAATTTTTCGGCTACTCGGCCCATGCTGGTAAACTTTCATGAATTTCTAGAAGTTTCTTTAGCTGAATTGAGTCAGACAGTGTTATGCTTACCGAGGACAACTCCCGGACTAGATGGAATTACGAACTCTATTTTCAAATGTTTATTCTAGGAATCACATAATCTTTTGCTATAAACTAGTGAATTATTCGTTAGGGAACACATGGATACGTCCAGAATGGAAACTTGGACAAATTATATTGTTGCTAAAAAATGAAAACAAAGCATACATGTTGAATAACATAAGGCCAATCGCACTGATATCAAACTTAGTGAAATTGGTCGAGAGAATCATCCATATGCGAATTGATGAACTTATTACCGTCAGGACTATTCTAAGCCCCTGTCGAATTGGGTTCAGGGTGGGTTCAACTTGGGATGCCCACGTTGATTTAGAAAGCCGGCTTCAATTACCTGGGCTACAAAAAAAAAAATATGTGGCTTTAGTTACCTTAGACATCGTTAAAGCATATGATACTGTGGAGCACTGTATTTTGACAGATCGATCAGAATATCCTGATTTTTCATCATACATAGTAGCGTGGGTTCACAATTTTTTTACAGACAGGAAATTTTATTGTTCTAAAGATGGGTTATCATCTACTCATACACAAACGAGGGGAGTACCGCAAGGCTCGGTGCTTTTCCCGGTGCTATTTAATTTACTAATAAGCACCATTCCACGTAAACAGGATATAACAACTTATGTTTATGCAGACGATATCGCATTTTTTGCAATGGAAGATAACACTCAGACCTTATATGAACGGCTGCAGACTTACCTTAATATACTGAAGAGCTGGCTCGATGGCATCTGCTTTTCACTTAATTCCAGTAAACGTGCCCTCCTTGTTTTCCCGCTGCAATACCCTGTGAACATCTCTCTGTCTTACCATTATAAGGATATACCACAGGTGGAATCTGTCAAATACCTTGGAGTAATTTATCACACATCGCTTAACTGGCGACCTCATATCGAATATATTGCCAGAAAAGTTGTGCGTGCCATTGGCATATTACGTAGACTAAGCTATTACCACATAGGTATGAAAAGAGACACATTATTAAAGATATATTGCATGTACGTTCGTCCCATTTTGGAATTTGGTTGTGTACTTTTCTCTGGAGTTCCAGCTTACAAGTTGCAGCCTCTAATTCTTCTAGAAAGAGAAGCTTTGAGCTTATGCCTTGGCCTTCCCAAAAAAGTTGCCAACAATGTGTTGTATCTCGAATCGAGGGTCCCTCCGCTTTCTTGTAGAATTCGCCTTCTGACTGTTTAGACATTCTTAAGAATTTATGAATCATCATTACGACATTCAGAAACTGCCTTTATTTCCACCCCAGAATCATTTTTTGGGCTAGCTGGCCATGATTTCACACCCCACAAATTAAGTTTGTGCAAAATTTACTGGAGCATCTAAACGTGCGTGTATGCGACATCATGCCGAGTCGTGATAATTCATAACCTGTGGCAATTCAATTTGACGTCATTTTTACTAATATTGCCAGATTACTTCCCCATGTTATTTCGGATGGTTTACTACAAGCTCACCTGCGCAGTATTACAACGAACGATATTATGACTACAGACGCATCGCAATATGACGAAAAGTCAGGGGTTGGTATTTTCAGCCCGAATTTAGACTAGATTGCTTCCCTTCGGTTACCCGATTTCATACCCGTTTTTGTGGCTGACTTTCTGAAAGTAGTGCTTGCCCTACGCAAGTTAGATACAGCAATACATCAGCTGCCATAATAACAGATTCCCTATCTCTCTGTGGGGCACTTTCTGTTGGTGCTGATAATCAAGTAACAAAGGCGTTCCGTGCACTAGTGTCTGCCCTATTGAGAAAAGTACGATTAGTTTGGATGCCCGGACATAAAGGTTTATTTTTAAATGAAATAGCCGATTCCTTAGCTAATCCGTCAATAAGCGAACCGATTCTATCGTACTCTCCATCATCCGCTTATGTGACTGCTGCTCGATTTCTGCAGACGTACGCTTATGGAAGTCTTTAGAGGTACAGCACAAACAAACAGTACCGAGTATCGCCATTTATTATATCCCTGGCGAAGAGACTTTTGCCGCACTCGTAAAAAAGAAGCAGCTATCACAAGGCTGCGTTGCCGGGTAACAAATATCAATTTCTATAAACACAGGTCTGCTCAGGCACCTTCGCCAGTGTGCGCGTTCTGTGATGAACTGGAAACAATAGATCATTTCTTTTTGACCTGCGAACGGTTTAACACATTAAAAAAAGCCGTTTAGAAATATCTTTACGTGGTATTGGTATGGACTTATCTGGGCCTGTCATTTTGTCTTTTGGAGCTTCCATTTTTGGGTTCTCTAATGCGACAGTATGCGCGGCCGTCCGGGACTATATTGATGAAACCAATAGGTTCACTAATAAACCTGTGTTACTATCCTAACATGTTCACCAAATTATACACCTATAAAAATCAGATTATTGCTCTATTCTAAGAATAAATTCGTTTATGTAAATACTTGTATGCATTACATTAAGCACCACAATTTTCTAGGCTATATGTATTCTTTCTATCATACCTACATTATTCTAAATCTGAACAGTAATTTTCGAGTTGAGTTGAGTTGAATTTGCCCAACGGTTGTTGCTGTGCCCGGGGCTAGGCTGCTAGAGACACATCGTTCGAGGAACATTTTCTGAGGTCCTCGGTAAAGGTCCTGGCCCGCTTGATGGCCCACACCTGGTATTCGAGGGCCTCGCTGAGAAGGGTGGCTTGCCATTGCTCAGAAAGGCGCCCCATTTCGGTAGGTCCCTCAGTTGACGCCATCCTTTCTCGTTGGCCTATTTTTATCTCTTTCGCATTGCCAAAGTATATGAAGCCACTCGATTTTCGGCCAATCCCCCATAGTGGGTATGCGCCGCGATAAATAGGTGAACAACAACAACAACAACAAGTACTTTGCTCTCTCATGTACAAGTCTTTACACTTACGTTCCAGGATGCTGAGGACTGGGGCTGCTTGGGCCACTTTGCAGAAGCCGGATACGAGCAGCGAGAACTCGCCGGCCAGCCCTGAAGAGCGCCAGGATAGGCCCCCGTTCCATCTACCTCCGGCAGCCAGCAGCTTCATCAACGAGCCCGCCAGAGACACTAGAATGTCCGCCACAGTTGCTGCCCGCGCAACTGAGCACCCTGCTGAGGTAGTGGCTGAACAAGTCTCGAGCGCTGACCGAGCGCCACCTGCGGGCTGTAACCTCCGATGCCCATTGTTGGTTCGGGGAAAGACGCTGGTGCTCGCGAGCTGGCCGAACCAAGTGCGTAAAATTCCGAGGCACGTCGCTGCACGCGCTGTTCGGCACGTGGGCACGGGTGCGATGTCGACATCGCGCGCTATGCGAATCTCGGCTGCATGATTGATTGATTGATATGTGGGGTTTAACGTCCCAAAACCACTATTTGATTATGAGAGACGCCGTAGTGGAGGGCTCCGGAAATTTCGACCACCTGGGGTTCTTTAACGTGCACCCAATTCTGAGCACACGGGCCTACAACATTTCCACCTCCATCGGAAATGCAGCCGCAGCAGCCGGGATTCGAACCCGCGACCTGCGGGTCAGCATCCAAGTACCTTAACCACTAGACTACCGCGGCGGGGCATGAATCTCGGCTACAAGCTCTGTTCATATGCCTTCTCAGAGGGGCTTGGGCATGCTAGTTTTCACAGCAAAATTGGATCTGTGCATTGCATGGTATAATCAGATTCATCTTCCACGCGCTCTTCAATTGCAATTATGTCCATATTTGTAGTTTGAGCAACAGTCATCTTTGGTCATCACGTGCACAAGGCTCGAACTTCGGAAAAATTTTGCTCGGAGGTCCTCTTGAACGTGCTGCTTTTTCGGGCAATGCAGCTGGTTCTTTATTTGAATGGAAGGAAAAAAACTGACAGCCCGTGTTTTCACTTTTCTTTCCATTTCGATGTTTTAGACCATATCACTGGCAGGGTGCTGTCCCTCTGGAAACGAACGTGATCTGCGGAAGGCGTGCTTTTCAGCCCTCTAACTCCGGCATGCCTTGACATTGGCTAGGTGAAGCTGTAGCTTCAAGCGGCAACACCGCAGTGCTAAAATCTCGCTCGGGCGGGCACATTGCTCTGCGTGTGTGTTCCGATTTTCCAGGCATGGCTTCTAGATAAGCACTCGCGTTGCAATGGCAGAAGCAAAACCAACGCTTTAGCGCCACTGTGATGCCGGCTGAAACCACAAGTACTCTTAGCGATAGCAAAGGCACGCCGCAGTTCAATTGGGCCATGAGTCGCGCTTTCCATTGATCGTGTTTTTTTTTTTCATTGCGACGGTGCGTAACTAGCATGGCTGAACAAATTCAACAAGACGTTGGAAGCTTGAATGTCATGCAATGCTACCACTTCTGATATACTCACCATTGTCCAATAAGTCTTCATATGGTATATGACTACTATACTTACGAAAGTCGAACCAGTTTTGGCGTAGAAAACCTCAGTGTTCGCACCGCCGTTATCCCGTCAATCATGCCTGTAACAACCAGTCGGGAGCTTTATACTTGCTTTATCTACCCGCTTGTTGCTCTATAGTTCTTATAGTGCATCGCGTGGCATGAATGCTCAGCCAAAGTTGGTGATGTAGCTAAACTGTAGCTCGAATATTGCATGCAAATAGCTTGTTTCGCCTCACCTCCTCTGGGAAATCTCGGTGGGTTTCGCTTATGAAAAATTCGCAAATGGCATATGGATTGTGAAAAACTGCTTTCGCGGCCACACGACATCTGATCTGTTGGTGCACGAACTGTCTGGCTTCGTGGGGTACATCGATGAGATGAGGCCCTGTTGCAGCTCTGGCCACTGTAGAGAAATGTTGAATTTGTTGTGTATTTTTTGCCTGCCGTGTGTCGCAGGGTTCGCAGTGGTGGGCTCCCATTTCCGGAGTTCACGACAGGCGTCGAAGAAGCCACCCAGCAAGCTTGCTTCAAGCCCAATGTCACCATGTGGATCGACAAGTGATCCGAGACCACGGCACGCTTCAAGGCGCCAAGGCGAGAGGGCCACTTCTCAGATGACCGTGCCCGCGGCGGAAAGGTGGGTTTGTTCGAGCACCTGAACAAAAGCACGGAGTAACTAGTGATTGAATGACTGTAATTAACAACTCAAGATAATGATGCCACGGAAGCCATAGGGCGCAATAATGGTTCTGTTTTAACTGCAGTGTATTGCACTACCTTCGATGTAAATGAGAAAAAGTAAAGTGGATGAAAAGACAACTAGCCGCCAGCAGGAACCAAACCAACTACTTTCGGATAACGTGCCCGATGCTCTATTATATAGCTAAAGAGGGATGTTTGTCCTCTCGTCCCTTTCATCAGGTATTATACGAAATTTTAGGATTTCGTGTTATACGAAATCCTAAAAGGAGAGATCAAAGTCGTTTTTTTTTGGCCAGCTCGCTGTGTTGCGACAATCCTTCAAGTACTGAATGTCCTATTCTATTTGCCTCTAATCTGATGAAAGGGGTACGGTGAGACAGTCTTGGCCGGTGAGGCGGTCGAAATGGCAGTAGTGATAGATGCTTGAACCCACCTTCAGTGCTGAGTTGGAAGTGAATGTGCATCAAATATGTCACGTTCATGACTTTCAATGCATCCTTGAGAGTTTCAAGAGTGCATTGATGCTGCTGAAAAACGTTTCAATAGAAACGATTACAGCATCGAACATGCAGCCGGCCCTATAACTTGCCTGTTTTGCTACGGTCAAGCGAAGTATGCTCCTAATGGTCACAGAATGCATTTATCTTGATTCTTCACCCTGCCGGCGGCCCCGATTCAGAGCCTGAATGTTCATGTTCTGAATAAGGGCAGCATTACCATCGCCGTCGGTGGTGTACTCGATAGGCATATAAAAATAAAAAAACAGTACAGAACGGGAATTCAACCAAGGCTTTCTTCATGACAGTCATGTAATCAACCACCGAGCAACGATGGTCCTTCAAACTTATTTGCAAAAATACTCTTTATAGGCGTCTATACTATCAAAAAATCACGTTAACTTACGTAATCCACAGTGGCAGAAAATAACAACCAGTCATCACATAATGCTGATTGAGCAATGAACGCGAGGTTTATAAACCCACTGCTGAGTGTTCTGCTACGATTCTTCATTGTCAGCGTCTTAACGCAGCGTCGATAAAGTGCACATAATACACCGTGCAATCGTGTAGCGGGTAATACGCTTATCACATAAAAAAGATAATGGCGTAGTGGGTGCTGTCCTACTTCACAAAAACAATGATTTATGGTACAGTGAATACCTTGCAAAAACGGAACTATCATTTGGAGTTGGCATCGTCACAACACTGTAGTGTAATACTTGTAGTCCATTTTAAACAAATTCAGGTGGAGAAAAAGCACCCTACGTCGGTGGTATTGTAACCCACGATCTTATAAGTACGGCTACGAGTTCGGCTGGCTGACACTCCCAATGATCCAATTCTCATAAGTACCCAACAAAGCGGGCACTGGAGCACTCTCCATCGCGACTTTATAAGAGTTTTAGACGCGTAATTGGAAAGTTATGGTTGCGGGTCACGTTAAAAGAGAGGATGGTTTTTTGCTGTCTTCATCTTTTAGATTTAAGTTATAATCATTACAGTGCAGTAAAAAACAACAACAAAGTATTTGTGCTTTCCTTGGCTTGATTGTATGTTGGTTTTCCGACAAAAAAAAAATGAGCCCTGTAAACAATTTACTCATAAAAAATGTTGGTCGAAAAAGCCAGGAGAAAATTTTCATTTTAAACTAAAAGCCTACGTTTTACGTGCCAGAACCTTATATGCATAAATGGCCCAGCACACGCCAGAGCATTTAGTTCCTGTGACTGCAGAGACTCGTTTTCTGATGGAGACAAAATTCTATATGGGTGACGTCACTGTGGTGTGATTAAATGTCCTAACGAAATGGAATGTCCAACCGAGACTGAATGTCCAAGAAGACTGTATGTACCGTGAATTGGAATGATCAACCATCGCGGTATATCGAAAGTGTTTGAATTTTCAACTTAGACGGAACGCCCAACGTGCCTGAATGTCTACTATTGGACATTCCGTCTCGTTGGACACGCAATCTCGTTAGACATTCAGGCAGCAAGCTGTCTGCCTTCCGGCTGCATATGAGTGGCCCTGCGGCCCTGCTCACACGGCGATGTTGCCACAACCGTCCGGCGCACCACCTTTGCCTTTGTTCACTCAATAATATTTATGTTAGATATCATAGAGCGCCCACTATTGTGCACATGACTATTTACTAAAGGGCACCTAGGACATACCTATTAGGTTATGTAATGATTGTTTCTGCTCAAATTCGCTTAGTGAATAAAGAGCCCTGTTGAAGCCAAATTATTCACCTTGCGCAGTTCAATATATGTTTATATTGTTACGAATAATTATAGCACCTGGTACTATATAAACTCTTTATTTAGGGCGAACTTGTGCCCGTAAACTCAAAGCTAAAAATGGTCAGCCTAGGATGCTTCTTGCTCGCTGACTCCAACTTCGTCGGTCTCTTCATCTGCCCCTCCGGTCTCGTGCCGGTCCCGTGGCGTAGCATCGTGGCGCGTGCAGGACGGCGTTCCATGGCGCGGCTTTCTTGCTACTTGCTTGGCGGCTTTTACGAACGCGAATTGGGGCAGCGTCTTCTGCGATGTTCGAGCTGTGGCATTATAACGTGGCAATGGCCGAGGTGCATGTTTGTTTGAAATATGGTACCGTAACAGTGATTAATGTCGCTCAACAGCTTTCTAGTACAGTATAAATAATTGGCCTTAAGTCAATGACTAAAATGTAATGTAGAAGTTTTGCTAACTTGTCAACAGGCATACTACAAATTTACCGCTCCGTTGTACGATCCTGCCTAGATTATGGTAGTAGAGTATATGGATCAGGGAGAAAATTGTATCCAAAACAGCTCGATCCGGTACACAATCAAGGTCTGTGCCTCGCAACCGGCGAATTTAGGACGTCACCTAAGAAAAGTCTGTATGTAGAAGCAAATGAGCCACCACTGACAGATAGGATAATCATTGTCACACGCTCATACGTTCTAAAGATTCGATCAATGCACAACCACCTTTGTCACCTTATAGAAACTTAATGTCAATCTAGAACACCATTTATTAACAAACCTCAGACAATTAGGCTGCTCCTTCTCCTATTTGAATAGAAGTACCAAGATTTATTTGTAAATGACACGTTGCCGCTTATTGCTCCGAGACCCAATGCACTCCCGCTTGGTACTTCTTAGCCTCTGTGTGCGACTTCACGGTGACCCAATTAAAAAAAAGCAAACACCACGCGTGCATATACTACAGGAATTCCTAGCACTTCAGGTAAAATATGCGAGACATGCAGCATTTTACACCGATGGTTCCAAGTCAACACGATATGTAGAAAGTGCAGTAATACACAATCATTGAGAAAATACATTTCGGCTACCGCAATGCGCATCCGTATTTACTGCAGAATGGCACGCAATCTCAGTAGCGGTGAAAAAAAATTAAGTAATGAAAACATCGAGAACAGTATAATATACGCAGACTTATTAGATGTACTAAGAGCCCTGCATCCGAGAAATGCGTGTGTACCAATGATAGGCGACATCCTAAACAACATCGCAGTTATAGAACAAGGACGCAACATAAAGCTTTGCTGGGTACCGAGCCATGTCGGAATTTGTGGAAATGAGAAAGCAGATGAATGTGCAGCAAAAGCACGACGTAAAGAAATAAAGAACGTCAGCAATCCCCACAAAGACGTCATAAAATCAGTACACCACCAGCTTAGAAATGCATGGCAAGCTAAATTGCACTCGGAAACAGAAAAGAAGCTCCACCTAGTAAAACCCACCTTAGAAAAATGGAAGTCCTGCTCACACCAAGAACGGCTCATAGAAGTAGATTCATGTTCTTTACGCATTAGACACACATACCCCACACAAAATTACTTACTAGCAAAAGAGGAGAAACCTCTGTGTCCGAATTGTGGAGGTGAGCTATCACTAAATCATAATTTACTGTGAGGCCTAAACTAGAAGAATTACGGGAAAATGTTTTATTGTAATCTACAATGAACATATACCTCTTCATCCTGCACAGCTTTCAAGTGAAGACGCGATTGTTCCTAACTCAGAAGTTTTTACCTTCCTAAAAAAGCAGGTTTTTTAGACGAACTCTAAATTTTCACACTGCATCGTCTAAATACACAGAAACACCTCGTAGGGCTTCCCACTTTTGAGGAGACGATCATGGTCTTTTAGACCTAGTTGATATCCTCGAAGCCCTTGCCTAGGCAAGGACTTCGAGGATACCAACTAGGATACCAAAGAAAATCGTACCATGCGTTTGATGCATGATGGCCTAAGCTGCCTGTGCATCATAAAAAATCAAAGCAAACAGAACCAATTACCTGGGTTATTTTATCTGTCGCAAATTATTTCCGCTTCGGTGACACACACACACACACACACACACACAAACACACACACACACACACACACACACACACACACACACACACACACACACACACACACACGCACGCACACACACACACACACACACAACACGTGCACACACACACACACACACACACACACACACACACACACACACACACACACACACACACACACACGTGCGCGCACGCACACACGCACACACACGGAAGAAAAGTGGGTGAAAAATAACTTGCCGTGGGCAAGAACTTCGCAGGTTCGGTCGCTACCCAAGGCAAGTTATCTTTTCACCCACTTTCCTTTCTTCACATTTAGCTTACAATTCGGTCTAATAATCTCCCCTATACTTTCCTTGGCATTATTGTCTGTTATATTTCAATATAATTGTGTGAAAAATAAAAAGGAGCCCTTAATTGAACATTTATTTGCCATATATATATATATATATATATATATATATATATATATATATATATATATATATATATATATATATATATATATATATATAAGGGAAAAAAGTGTATACCTAAGGGCTCGTTTTTTCCGTGGTTTAACATAATATTAATGATCTAACAGACAGTAATGCCAAGGAATGTACAGGAGAAGTTATTAGAACCAATGGAATGTAAATAAGAAGAAATAAAAGTGGATGAAAAAATAACCAGCCGTGAGCAGGAATCGAACCTACGACCTTCGAATAACGCGTTCGATGCTCTAACCACTGAGCTACCACAGCGGCCTTCCCTCCATTCACTTTTTTGGGTTTATATGTGAATTTAGAAGTAGGAGTGACAGTCAGCGCCATCTATAAGCCACACCACGAGTGTGAAAACACCCTTATGCGCATGTTTGGCGTCACGTAGCACGTGAACTTATTATGAGCGGGCAGCTGATTAATTGTCCCTCTTATACAACCTAAACACATCAAGTCTGCCAGTACGAGACCCTCGTTCAATGAAATAAGGGAAAGAAGTGTATACCTAAGGGCTCGTTTTCTCCGTGGTTTAACACAATATTAATGAGATCTAACAGACAGTAATGCCAAGGAATGTACAGGAGAAGTTATTAGAACCAATGGAATGTAAATAAGAAGAAATAAAAGTGGATGAAAAAATAACCAGCTGTGAGCAGGAATCCAACCTACGCCCTTCGAATAACGCGTTCGATGCTCTAACCACTGAGCTACCACAGCGGCCTTCCCTCCATCCACTTTTTTGGGTTTATATGTGAATTTAGAAGTAGGAGTGACAGTCAGCGCCATCTATAAGCCACACGACGAGTGTGAAAACACCCTTATGCACATGTTTGGCGTCACGTAGCACGTGAACTTATTATGAGCGGGCAGCTGATTAATTGTCCCTCTTATACAACCTAAACACACCAAGTCTGCCAGTACGAGACCCTCGTTCAATGAAATAAGGGAAAGAAGTGTATACCTAAGGGCTCGTTTTTTGCGTGGTTTAACACAATATTGATGAGATCTAACAGACAGTAATGCCAAGGAATGTACAGGGGAAGTTATTAGAACCAATGGAATGTAAAAACACTCGTCGTTTGGCTTATAGATGGCGCTGACTGTCACTCCTACTTCTAAATTCACATATAAACCCAAAAAAGTGGATGATGGGAAGGCCGCTATGGTAGCCCAGTGGTTAGAGCATCGAGCGCGTTATTCGAAGGTCGTAGGGTCGATTCCTGCTCACGGCTGGTTATTTTTTCATCCACTTTTCTTTCTTCTTATTTACATTCCATTGGTTATAATAACTTCCCCTGTACACTCCTTGGCATTACTGTCTGTTAGATATCATATATATATATATATATATATATATATATATATATATATATATATATATATATATATATATATTGCGTGCGTGTGTGTGTGCGTGTGTGTGTGTGTGTGTGTGTGACTTACGCACTTCTCCGCAAGACACCCTGAGCGTACATGGACTGCCGTACAAGCGCCTAGCATTACGCATCGACCAGCATCATATCAGAACCATCTGCTGACCTTGATATCCCCAAGTACACCAGATCAGTGGACGACGGACCCTTAAAAGACTGGTTCAACCTCTTCGAGTTCCACGCCACCACTGCATTCTGGTCGGAACGGGAGATGGTTACAAGCTTCAGTGACTACGTCACCAGTGAGGCATATAAATTTTACCTTACCCACATATTCCAGAACGACGACTCATGGGAAAGGATCAAAGAAGACATGATCATTGGGTTTAAAAATACAATGATGACTACGATAAAGACTCACTTATAACCCTCCTTCCACAGACAACCACACTGGGTCATCACCGTCAAAAACAGTATTCATCCATTGACCCACCTCCTGCTTTTACATCGCAAAAATCTTCGGTCACTCACAACGCCCACCTCACGTCTCACACGTTCACTATGGTCGGAATAGAGCAGAGGAGCTCGGAGCATACTCAGTCAAGCCCGCGACCTACAGTTCAGTTTGATGCGCCAGAAGAGCTCGCATCGTTCGTTGCACAGAAAGGCAGCCATTCCCAACTGCAATTCGACCAAACCATGCCTGTTGCGGTGTCCTCATTGAGAGGGCAGCCATCTGAAAGCCCAAACACAGGAGGCTCGGAAGCAACTCTGACAGGTGCCAGGTGCCAGAAGCTTACGTAATGAATGCCGTCGCAGGCGCCTCTGATGTTACTCCAGTCAAATCTGTCCTTCCAACTTCGCTGCCTGAAAAGTGTGGCAACAGCTACCCACTGGACGCTACGTCAAGATGCCACAAAAAACATTGTCGTATTCCGAAAGGGCTGCCACCTCAACACGTTCCGCAACATCAGCAAGGCCAGCACAGTAAAATTGACCTGGTTAAGTCCCATGTTATTCGACATGGACAGCTACACACGTCGGAAGAACACACACGGCTTAAAGGAAGACGTTTACAAATGAGTCAACCAAAGCGACAACATATTCAAGATGTCTCACTGGAGACAAAGAAAGCATCGAATCTCAGATATTTTCCCAAGGAAAGTCGAGTAACTTTTCTCCAGCAGAGATGAATACTCAGACAACATGACATACAACGGCAAAAGAGACGCACATCAACACCCTGTATTCCGGAAATACGCGGAAATCACCGCAGCAGCTTTGGTCAACAAATACGCAAATGAATGGCACTGCATTTGTACCAGTGAAAACAAAAAGCACGACGCCTACGCAAATTATGCTGCTGGTGCTCCAAAGCCTTCACACCACGTTCATTTTTCGCAAGAATACAAGCAGTGTAATCAACAGTTTCCACGCTCAATGTGTACTTGTGTTTTCGAGAACGCAACAGTCAGCCTCGCCCACCAGAACTCCAGCCTTTACCGGACTGCTGCACTCTACTGTCAAGATACAGTTGGATAGTTTGTTTACGGAAACTTCCCAAGACATGAAAAGGTCTGCCCTTTTTGATATTTTTCATGTTTAGTTTTTGTTGCTGTTTGTCTGACGCGACTTCTTTCGGGGGAGGGAGAATCCTGTGACGTAAGAAGGCAGAGAATGATAGTAGAGGCTGATGAAGAAGTTAGAAAGGAATAAACATGGCGAATGAGGCAGGCCATGCCTCCCTTTCATCGTATATATATATATATATATATATATATATATATATATATATATATATATATATATATATATATATATATATATATATATATATATATATATATATATATCGTGATGTAACGGTGAAGGCAACCTTCATTGGGCCCAGAAGACACGATGAAGCGACCACGCCCAAGGCACAGAACTCTGACAAGCCAAGTCCCCACAGCAGATGAAGATGACGACCACTCATGATGATGAATATGTCTAAAGAAAGTAGATGTGCTTAATGAATGCCTACACTAACTTCCCCCCACGTGAAAGCGGTCATCCTGACCGCAGTTCTTGGCCGCAGTTTAAAGCGAAGATGAACGCCGTATGAAAGGCTTCATGCGGGATACGTGGACTATTTCTGCTGCCCTGTAGCAGCGGTACATCGGAAGAACGGGTGCCACGCGATAATTCACAGGAGACGTTTGCTCCAAGACAGTGTAGGGTCTGTAGTGAAGAGGAATGCTCACTACTGCATCGACATCGACACGTTGGCACAAGGCACGAGCTAAGACTGCCTGGTTGCTGCTGCGACGCTGCCCGTATACTCGGCCTGCTCTTGCTGCTTCGGTACCGACGCGGCTACCGCTATTTACCTTGCATTTACATTATAGGTCCAATAAAACGTAAGTGAAACCTCTCGCACAGTCCGTGAGTGCGAATGGGTGTAAGAAGGAGGACTTCGTCGCCAGGGCTGAAAGACACGGCACGATGAGAGGCATCATATTCAAGCTTGCGATCCTCTTGCTTGGCTTCAGTGTTGACGCGAGCCAGCTGGCGGCAATGGAGTAGACGAGACACGTATTCTTCACTTGAAGATAAACATGGTTTGACAGGTGCAGAGAAGAACGAAACATCGAGGAAAGAAGAAGGGAAGCGACCGTGGAAGAGGTAGAACGGTGACTAACCGGTTGTGAGCTGTACAGATGTATTATACGCAAAAGTGACAAATGGCAAAATGGTGTCCCAGTTTCTGTGGTCGGGTTCGATATACATCGCTATCATATCTGACAGTGTACGATAAAAGCGCTCAGTCAGGCCGTTCGTCTGAGGATGGTAACTGGAGCTTGTTTTGTGTGTAGTGCCTGATGCCTTGAGCACTTCTTCAACGAGTTCTGAAAGAAATACTCTTCCACGGTCGCTCAAGATTACACGAGGAGCTCCGTGTTGAAGGATTATTGCTCGAAGGATGAAGTCGGCCACTTCCGAAGCTGATGCAGAAGGCACGGGAGCTGTTTCGGCGTAGCGGGTCAGGTGGTCGACAGCTGTAACTATCCATCGATTGCCCGTGACAGTCATAGGAAGCGGACCATACAGGTCAATGCCAACTACCTCGAATGGTTGCAGTGGACACGGGAGCGGTTGTAATTGTCCACTTCGAGTTGATGTAGGTAGCTTGTGACGCTGACAAAGGGCGCTTGAGGCAACGTATTTCGCGACACAGGTGGGCAAGCCCGGCCAGTAGTAGTGACATCTTATGCGGTCATACGTTTTCTGGAAGCCCATGTGTCCAGCAGACATGTCGTCGTGATATGTCTTGAGGACTTGAGCCCGAAGAGACCGAGGTAGAACGGGCACCCAGCGTTGACAATCAGGGTGGTAGATATGACGGTACAGGACGTGGTTGTTGAGCTTGAATTGCGTCAGCTGTCGGCGAAGACGGGCGTTAGGGGGTCGGCAAGTCCCGTCAAGACGGTCCATGATGCGGCGACAGTAAGGGTCAGCACGTTGGTGAGATAAGACAAACCACACTCGCTTGGAGAAGTTGGGTCCACAGTAGCTAATGACGAAACATGTAGGGAAGACACGGCCGAAAGCTTCTCGAGTGCGGCAGTGGCGGGTTTGTTAAATGGCTCCGAAGAGAGCGGGCAACGCGAAAGTGCGTCGGCGTCTTGATGCTTGTTTCCTGACTTGTATGTGATCGTGATGTCGTATTCTTGTAAGCGAAGAATCCAGCGACCAAGGCGGCCGGACAAGTTCTTGATTGTCGAGAGCCAGCACAAGACGTGATGGTCCGAAACCACAGTAAAGTGGCGGCCGGGGAGATAAGGTCGAAACTTTTGTATCGACCATACGACCGCTGGGCACTCCTGTTCGGTGATGGTATAATTCTTTTCTGCAGGGGTCAGTGCACGGATCGCGTATGCGACGACGTTCTCACGTGAAGATTTGTCTCGCTGTAGGAGAATTCCACCAATGCCTCGACCACTAGCGTCTGTATGCAGGAGCGTAGGCGCGGTTTCGTCGAAATGGCAGAGGACTGGTTCGGATGTGAGTGCACACTTCAGTTGGGTAAACGCCACTTCACATTCAGGAGACCACACAAAGGTGACGCCTGATCCGAGCAACTTGTGCAATGGTGAAGCTATTGAGGCGAAGTCTCGAATGAATCGGCGAAAATAAGAAGCGAGGCCGAGGAAACTGCGCAAATTTTTGGCTTTTTCAGGACGCGGGAAGTGTTGGACAGCGGAAATCTTGTCGGGATCGGGACGAATACCGTCCTTGCTTACGATGTGGCCTAACACTTTAATCGTCTTGCTCGCAAAACGGCACTTCTTGGTGTTCAACTGAAAGCCTGCGTTTGAAAGGCACGTAAGAACTTCGTCCAGTCGTTGCAAGTGCTGAGAGAAGGTTGACGAGAAAATGACGATATCGTCTAAATAGCACAAGCAAGTCTTCCACTTCAAGCCTCGTAAAAAAGTGTCGATCATCCGCTCGAATGTCGCTGGAGCATTGCAAAGGCCGAATGGCGTGACGTTGAATTCGTACAGCCCATCTGGTGTTGAAAACGCTGTCTTTTTTTGTCATCCTCGTGCATGGGTATTTGCCAGTAACCTGAACGCAGGTCTAGGCTTGAGAAATACTCAGCACCTTGCAGTGAATCCAAAGCATCGTCTATGCGCGGCATGGGGTAAACATCCTTGTGGGTAATCTTATCAAGTGCTCTGTAGTCTACGCAAAATCGCACGGAGCCATCTTTTTTCCTCACTAAAACAACGGGGGATGACCAAGGACTCGCGGGGGGACGTGTAATGTTTCGTTTCAGCATATCGGCTACATTTTGTTCAATGATCTCACGCTCGGACGAAGAGACGCGATATGGTCGACGGCGTACGATGGAAGTGCCATTGGTCTGGATACGATGCCTAATAATGGACGTCTAACCCAGAGATGAGGAATGGGCATCAAACAATCTCCTATGCTTTTGTAGCAAGGCAAGCAACTCATCTGTCTGTGAAGAGGTCAGTTCTGGACTAATAGTCGCAGCAAGAACAGAAACGATTGATGAACGTCCAATAGAAGGAAGGTCAGAACACGGTGGCATAAGCGGGACAACAGAGACAGGTTGAGATTGAGAAATGCAAGCCATTGTGGTGCCTTTAGGAATGAGAATTTTCTCAGAAGTCTGGTTTGTAGCGTAGAGAAGTCCGGAGCCATTGTGGAACCGCGCTAGACCTGAAGCAAGGGCTATACCTCTTGCGAGACAGCGTGCAGATGGTTGGACAAACACGTCACCAGAGTCGATCACATTAAAAGTGATGGCAACTATCCGTTGATGACCAGTGGTAGCTCGGTATCTTCAGCAGCGAGCAAGCGAACGGGCCTGTCATCCGCATACAGGGTATAGTCAGTTTCCATCATATGAACAACATTTTCTCGACAGCAGATGGAAGCGTTCGCCATAGACAGAAAATCCCAGCCTAATATAAGCTGGTGGGCACACGAACTCAGCACAGCAAATTGCACAAAATGAAGAAGACCAGCTATGAAAACACGAGCGGTGCACATAGCGGCAGGTCTAATGGCGTCCCCTGGAACAGCGTGCAGTGTAGGTCCATCATAAGGGGTGGTGACTTTTCGCAAACGTGAGCACAAAGAACAATCAATCACAGATAAACAAGCACCAGTGTCTATTAAAGCGTCCACGTACACACCTTCTATTAAAACAGAGATCGTATTATATGGACGCACTGGAGGAAATTCTGTCTTTTCGTTCGATGCAGCTTTTCCTCCAAAAGCTGCAGAGGTTAGTTTTCCGGGCATTGGTTGGTGAATTTCGAGACAGGTCGCAATGGAGACGTGGAGCGGCGGAGGGGTGAGGGTGAGCGGCGTTGAGTAGAGCGGTAAGAACTGGTTGGCTCAGATGTCGCAGTTGGAGACGGTGAGCGACGTAGCGGCGGATCACAAGGACGACGTTGGAAAGCGTACCAGCTTGTCCCATCATCCCGTCCGTAGGTGTCAAATCCACGACGTTCGTCCTGCTGACGCCTCGGACAGACGCGTGCAATGTGGCCCCGATAGCCGCAGTAATAACAGATTGGACGAGGCGGCCGCCACGGTGGGTGAAAGGGTTGGCTAGGCGCACTCGGAGTCAACGAAGCCAGCGGGACAGGCGTCGAGTGTGTGGGCATCGGTTGTACGACGGGTGGTGATCCAGTGAGGACTTGTGCGTACGTGAGCTGGGGTCGAGGTACTGGAGTCTACATACGCTGGCCCAGTCATGGACGCCAACTCCTCTTTGATAACGTCGAGCAAAACAGTGTTGGAGGGGGGAGGTGGACTCGGTGTCATTGAGAGGCCGAAAGATTGCAGCTCTTCCCGTATAATCGCCCGGATGATGGAACGCAATGAGGCATCAGTCGTGGTGGTGTTTTCAGCGCTGTCCGGTGGTAACCGTTGGGATTCAAGTTCCTCTAGGCGTTAGCACGTGGCAACAACGTCAGCAACTGTAGTCGGGTTTTGAATGACCAAGGCATTGAACGCGACCGTGCCGATCCCTTTCAATAGATGACGAACTCTCTCTGATTCAGACAAGGACGTGTTGAAACGGTGACAGAGAGCAAGCACATCCTCTATGTAGGATGTGTAAGACTCACCGCATTGTTGCTTGCGAGCATCCAGTGTCTTCTTCACGAGAGCTGAACGAACCCCCGGGGTGCCGAAAATTTGGCGAAGCTGATGCTTGAAACGTGTCCAGTCCGTAATGTCCGTTTCATGATTGAAAAACCATGTTTTCGCTACGCCTGTCAGATAGAAAGAAACACGGAGAAGCTTCGTAGGATCATCCCAGTTGTTAGTGGAACTCGCTCGATTGAACTGGTCCAACCAATCCTCCACATCTTCCCCTCGAAGTCCGGCGAACGTGGGCGGCTCACGCTGGTGCGCGGTGATAATCCACGATGGATAGGCTGCGGTAGCCGGGGCCGTGGAGGTAGACGCAGAAGCGCCGGTTAGGCTCTCCCTGAGGCATGTTACCGGACACCTGGCACAAACGACGACCTGAGCGGAGCTCAAGGAAGATCGGGCTGGGAGAGGATGGAAGATCATAGAGCACACTCCACCACTTGTGATGGAGTGTGCTCTACGGTGAAGGCAACTTTCATTGGGCCCAGAAGACACGATGAAGCGACCACGCCCAAGGCACAGAACTTTGACGTGCCAAGTCCCCACAGCAGATGAAGATGACGACCACTCATGATGATGAATATGTTTAAAGAAAGTAGATGTGCTTAATGAATGCCTACAATATATATATATATATATATATATATATATATATATATATATATATATATATATATATATATATATATATATATATATATATATATATATATATATATATATACATATATATATATATATATATATCCGGGAGAAGTGTATACCTAAGAGCTCGTTTTTTTTTCTTGTTTTTGACTCAATATTCCGTGTTTCTGACGCAAGTGAACTCAAATTCTTGGAGCCGAAGACTCCAGCGTGCAAGACGGCCAGATGGATCTTTCAAGTTGATTAACCAACAGAGCGAGTGGTGATCGCTAATATTGGTGAATGGGCGGCCGTAAAAATGATGACGAAACTTCAGGACTGCCCACACCATTGCAAGACATTCTTTCTCCGTACTAGTAGAGTTAGCTTCTGATCGGGACAGCGTCCTGTTGGCGTAGGCGATCACCTTTTTCATGTTGTCTTTTGACTGTATGAGCGCTGCTGCAAGACCCACATTACTAGCGTCTGTATGTAGTATTGTTGGCGCATTTTCATCGAAGTGGGCGAGCACGGGCGGTGTCTGCATGCGCTGACGAAGCTCGTGAAACGCCTGCTGCTGGTCTTCGCCCCGTGTGAAGGAGATATCTTCCCGAGCAAGCTGTGTCAATAGTCGTGCGATGCGCAAGAAATTGGCAATAAGCTGCCGGTTATAGGCACAGAGTCCCAAACAACGTCCCACTGATTTTTGTCTGATGGCGTCGCGAAATTGACCACGGCGGCAATTTTATCTGGGTCGGGTTGGATTAATTGGCTGCTCACGACGTGACCGAGCAATTGAAGTTCGTGAAAGCCAAAGTGCCACTTTTCGAGTTTTAGAGTAAGACCGGCCAAGCGTATCGCTTCAAAAACTGCTTCAAACCTTCGTAAGTGTTCCTCGAAAGTAGCCGAAAAGACAATTACGTCGTCTAGGCACACCAAGCAGGTTTGCCACTTGAGTCCCGACAGAACCGAATCCACCAGGCGCTGGAACGTTGCTGGTGCTGAACACAAACCGAAAAAAAGTACCTAAAATTCATATAGTCCCTCGGGCATAACAAAGGCGCTCTTCTCACGATATCTCTCATCCACTTCAATTTGCCAGTAGCCGCTTTTCGAGTCGATGGCTGAAAAGTAGCATGCATAAATTTCATAATCTATCCAATGAATCATCAATACGCAGCAGAGGATAGACGTCTTTCTTTGTGATCTGATTTAGCTTCCGGTAGTCAACGCAGAAACACAAGCTGCCATCGTTTTTCTTGACGAGTACTACTGGTAATTCCCAAGGACCATTAGATGGCTGAAGAATACCATTATCCAGCATTGTATTCACTTGTTTTTAATTGCTTCACGCTCTTCTTGGGTGACGTGATAAGCATTCTGCCGGATGGGTCTGGTGTCGGAATCCGTGTTGATCTAGTGTTTTGCCAGTGCCGTTTGACCAATTCTTGATGTGGATGAGAAGCAGTCATGAATTTCGTTGATCAGCGTGAGAAGGTGGTCTCGCTCAGTGGGTGATAACGTTGGACTAACGTCGACAGAGATGCCACTGTAGTGATAGTAGACACTGCTGCTTCCGCTACTAAATGACAATATTCCATTGATGATTTGATTGATATGTGAGGTTTAACGTCCCAAAACCACCATATGATTATGAGAGACGCCGTAGTGAAGGGCTACGGAAATTTCGACCTCGACCACCTGTGGTTCTTTAACGTGCGCCCAAATTTGAACACACGGGCCTACAACATTTCCGCCTTCATTGAAAATGCAGCTGCCGCAGCCGGGATGTGATCCCTATACCTGCGAGTCAGCAGCCGAGTACCTTAGCCACTAGACCACCACGGCGGGGCGACAATATTCTGTTTGAGGGAGCTGGTCAAAATAAGCAATAGCCGTGCTTTTAACTATGGTCGGCATTCTCTCCTGAAATTTTTCATCAAGAGTTCAGCGCATCTGTCAATAACAATGATGACAGCCCTGGCAATAGAAATACCGCTAGTGAATGCGAGCTTTTTGATGTTTTCAGTAATGCCAGTGCCGTTTTGTAAGATTTCGCAGTGCACTGATACGAGGGAGCAACTTCATGGCGGCAGTATGACGTCGTCATTGGCAATACGGAAACGAGGAGGCTGGTGTTCCTCATCAGTAGCAGTATGCGAGCTTATAGCGAATGTTACGCTTTTGTCGCGGAAATTAATCACAGCCCAGTATTCGCGCAAGAAATCTATTCCTAATATGAGCTGTTTACAGCACCTGTGAAGAATGACGAGGGTGGCGACAACGGTGGAAACCAGCGATGAAGAGTCGGGCCATGCACTTTCCAACTGGTGTCATCAACTGACCTCCTGCAGTTTTTAAATCGGGTCCGTGCTATGGCATCTTCACCTTCCTAGTCTTTCGGCTAGCTGTAGGCTTATTATAGAAAAGTGGGAGCCAGTGTCCGCAAGAGCCGTCATTTAGTGGCCATGTGAACGACGAGGTCAGCGCTGATAACGCCGGTTACGTCGGCAGTTGTCTCATTTGTCGAATTAGTCGTTGCTGTCGTCTTCTTCGGCATCGGTGTCTTCGAGCGGTCATTTGCCGGCAATTGGGGCTGTTCGGAATTTCGATTATTGGCAACCCCACCCCCCGAGGTTGCTACGTCTAGTTTTCCGTCGCAGGCTAGAGGACCTGCCCCTGGTGATGTCGGCAAAACTGCGACGATTAGGTGAACTGGCCCGCGTAGGAGATGGAGAACGTGATCTGGGCATTACAGGAATCTGCAGCGGTGTGTTCACGGGAGCGTCGTTGTACATGCGTCAATCGTCGTACGCAGCGCAATCAGAGTAGTGAGGAAATCTCGAGTAGTATGCGTCGCGATAACGGCAAACCCTGTAGACGTGCCCAGCTTCGCCACAATGAAAGAATACTTGTCGACGGTCAGCGGTACACCACAAATCAGTTTTCCGACGCTGGTACGTAGGTTGGATGGATGGATGGATGGATGTGGCTGTACCCTTTAGATCGGGCGGTGGCTAGCGCCACCAAGCCGTAATACTTAATGAACCAAAAACTATATTTTTTTTCCTTGAAAAGTGAGTTTGAGGATTCGTACTTTGCAGTGAAGAGTTTAATTTTCACTCGTGCCTTGACTTTAGCCACCAATAACATAACCTCCTTCTAGTTAGGTCTACCCGCCTAAAGTCTATTTTGCCCTCCCGGTCCCTAAACCCCAGTGCTTTGAAAAACTCTGCGCCATCATCCTGAACTATAGGGTGAAGCCCTTTACAGAACATTATCAAGTGTTCGGCAGTTTCTTCTTCCTCTCCACACGCACTGCATACTGTGTCTACCCCTTCGTATTTGGCCCGATATGTCTAGGTTCGCAGTACTCCCGTCCTGGCCTCAAACAGTAGAGAACTACCGCGAGTATTATCATAGATCCTTTCCTTGGCAATTTCCTGCTTAAAAGTTCGATAGATCTCTAGAGCGTACTTCTTAATCATGCCCATTCTCCACATGTAAGTCTCCATTTCCTTCAATTTCTTCTTAACCGATAGTTCTTTTTGGTTTGGGCACCTGCTGCTTTCTAAGTATTTACCAGTCAACTTCCTGGTTCGCTTCCTCCATTTTGTATCCACATTCTTCATGTACAAGTAGCTGAAAACCTTCCTAGCCCAACGCTCCTCCCCCATTTCACTGAATCGCTTCTCAAATTTTATCTTGCTGCTAGCTTACCTGCCGTCAAATGATGTCCATCCCATATCACCTTGTACTCCCTGATTTGGTGTATTCCCGTGAGCTCCTAAAGCAAGCCTACCTATTCCACGTTGCTTAATTTCTAATCTTGCTTGAACTTCTGATCTCATGCACAAGACGGCATTGCCGAACGACAGCCCAGGAATCATAACCCTTTCCACATTCCTCTCACAACATCATACCTATTGTAATATCATAGTGCCCTATTTTTCATCACTGCTGCACTCCTGTTACCTTTAGTCGTCACGTATATTTCGTGTTCCCTCAGGTACTCGGTCCCATTGCTTATCCATACGCCCAGATATTTGTATTTGTCTGTTATCTCTAGCGTGACCTCTTGTATTCTAAGCTCACTACCTTCGTTGTCATTGAAAATCATGACTGCTGATTTTTCCTTACTGAATCTAAAATCTAACCTATCTCCCTCATTACCGCAGATGTCCATCAATCTCTGCAAATCTTCCTTGTTGTTGCCATTAGCACTATATCATCTGCGTACATTAATGCTGGTAGTGCCTGATCAATAAGTTGATTGATTTGTGGGGTTTAACGTCCCAAAACCACCATATGATTATGAGAGACGCCGTAGTGGAGGGCTCCGGAAATTTTGACCACCTGGGGTTCTTTAACGTGCACCCAAATCTGAGTACACGGGCCTACAACATTTCCGCCTCCATAGGAAATGCAGCCGCCACGGCCGGGATAGTGCCTGATCAATAAGTTTTCCTTGTTTGACTAAAAAAGAAGTTGAAGCCCAGTCCACTTCCCTCTAATTTTGCCTCAAATCCTTGTAGGTACATCATGAATAATAAGGGTGACAGGGGGCACCCTTGCCTAAGCCCCCGTTTTACCTCTGCAGGCTTGAATACCTGTTTTTCCCACTTTATAACTACCTTGTTACCTTTATAGATGCCCTTTAAAAGATTAGTGACTACATGTTCCACGCCTAGTGTGTCCAGTATTCCTCACAATTTCTCTTGAACCACGCTATCGTACGCTCCCTTGATATGCAAAAATGCTAGCCACAGGGACCTGTGTTCTTTTTCTGCTATTTTGATGCACTGCGTCAGTGAGAACAGATTGTCTTCCAACCTCCTGTGTTTCCGAAACCCATTCTGCAGTTCCCCCAGCACCCCCTCATCCTCTATCCATGCCTGCAGTCTTTCCTTTAAATCCGCATCGCCAGCCTGTAGACCACTGATTTCACTGTTATAGGACGGTAGTTGTTTATGTCAGCTTTGTGCCCCTTTCCTTTATAGATCATGCTTATCCTGCTAAGTTTCCATCCATCGGGAACTTCACCATCGATTATTATTTTGCTCACTGCCTCTCTCAGAGCCTACTTCGACTTTGAACCTAATGTCTTTATCAGCCTAATTGGAATGCCATCTGGGCCTGTTGATGTACTTCTAGGAACCCTTTTCTCAGCCCTTTCCCACTCTCGTTGTGAAAATGGAGCCATTGCACCACTTGATTCGTCCTTGTCTATTGTGGTGCATAAAGTACTTCTTTGTTGAAATTTTTCTGTCACCCTTGTTCTTATATATTCAATAGCTTCGTCCCCTTCTAGCCTAGCACCTTGGGCTGTAGTTATAAAACTCTGCTCTAGACTCGTCTCATTTCTTAGGGAGTTTAGATGGTTCCAAAATTTAGCAGCTGCCTTTCTATCTTTTTTATATACTTCTGCCAGCCACTGAGCTCCCTTTCTTCTAATTTTTTTCATTGATCAGAAGGGATTCATCCCTTCTACAGCTTAGAAAGGTTTTCCAGTTTCTTTCAACATCATCTGTCGGTTCACCCCGCTGCTTAGCATGTCTGTGTTCCCTAGAGGCTTCCTGACGTTTTGCTATGGCTCTCTTAACTTCCTCATCCCACCAACTTTTGGGTTTGTGTCTTCTTTTCCGGGGTGACTTGTCACGCGTCTTAGCAAGCTCTAGCTCAAAGAGTCTAATTAGATTCGTGTATGTCCACACTGTCTTATTATCCTCCGTGATTACTTTCTCAATTTGTTTAGTGGCTATTTCAATTTTTTTGCTGTGATTGCCCATCTTGTCTCCTTCCCACTTTCACTGCTCTTCCAAAACTTAGCTTGATACGTTTGTGATGACTACCCAGACTTCTGGAGCCACCTTCATCTATGTGCATTCCCCTGAGGTTATCATACATCCTATGTGACATCAGTGCATAATCTATAGTCGACTGCAGCCTTCCTACCTCCCATGTTATTTGCCCTTCACACTTCTCGGTACTGTTGCAAATGATCAAATCAAACCTTTCACACATATCCATGATCATTTTGCCTGTCGGGTCGGTATACCCATCTATATCTTCTATGTGCACGTTCATGTCTCAAGTATAATTATCTCCCACTCTCTTCCTAACTCCTGAATGTCCTTTGATATACACTCTACCATAGCCTGGTTTTCCTCTCTGGCCTTTGCTCCCGTCCACAAGTACACGAAACCAAGGAGTGTAATTTGACCTGCCACTTTCCCTTTTAGCCATAAATGTTCCTTGCACTCCTGCTTGACCCTTTGCCAGTCTGTACTTTTATGAATGAAGGCCCCAATAACACTCCCCTTTCTACTGCCTTCTGTTCTATTACAATATTCCCACGCGTAGTCCGGATTGTTCGGAGGTTGTTCCATGTCCCTGAGATGTGTTTCTACAAAACCGTATACCGTTGGCTTCTCTTCCCTTAGCTGTTCTTCTATCTCTTCCCACTTCAGCCTGTTCCTACCACCCTGCATGTTAATATACCTATGTCTGAATTGGCCTGGCGCTCGTGGCTACGTCTATTTATGCCCCGGACTCTACCTATTTTAGATATTGGTGCCACTTTGGCATCGTATCTGTCCATACCACCTGTCGAACAGTCTCCCTGGTTGTTTTCCTCGTTACTAGCTATCCTTCACTCCGAAGGGTTCGCTTGCCCCCCAAAAAGGCTACTGCGCGTCCTGCAAGTCGCTAACCCACCTCATGACCTAGCCGCCCATCGAAGTGAATTCTGTCTCGTTGAAAACCACCCCACCTATGCACCTCTCTGTTTATTTCCACCACCTCAAAGCCTTTCTCTCGACTCATCCGCCATATCTCTTGGTTTGCGTTGACAACCGCTCTTTGCAGGTTGACATCATGCACCGGTACCTCCGGTATCGTGCATATCACTACCTGTACCTTAGGAGAGGTGGCGCGCATGTCATCGACGCCTTTCGCCAGTGTGGCTGCTACTCCTGCTGTATCTTCATTTAAGACATCGGTTAAACCGCCTGAAATTATCACGAGGTTTCGTCTATCAGCTGTACTTTTGAGTTTTGCGCTCGCTTGCCTCATGACTGCTTCAAGCTTGCGTCCTGGGAACGCCCCTACTGCAACCCTCTTGACCCCTCTTACCCTCTCTTTAATGGCTTCTGTGCAATGATTTAAATTCGAGTCCCCGGCGATTGTCACATGCTGTGACTTTTCAGCGAGAGCGTCCTGCACCTGGGGGCTGCTTGCACCTGTGACGCCGGCTGCTTTGTCCCCTCCCAGCCCCACCACTACTTCGCTGAAGCTGGGCCTTGCGACAGTTGAACCGGCTAAACCTGTTTTTTCAAACTTGCTTGCTCCTCCTTCTCCACCGTTCTGGTTGCCGGTTCCCTACTGTTCTCTCCGTAGGCCGCTTTTTTGTTCAGCTTCGCTAGTGCTTTCTCGGCGGACTTCAGTCTTTCTCCCATTGCCCTCGTTTTCTCTTGCTCTGTCGCCAACTCAGTCTCGAGCTCGGCGATTCTCATCTGCAGTTCACTCTGGGCAACCATCATTTTCTCCATTTTTTCCTCGACCTCACATTGCCTACACTTCGCGCCAGCTTCTTCTCCATCTGCTTCTACGCTTGGGTCCACTTTCAAACCCACTCCAGATCCTGAACACTTTACAGTCTTTTTAACCATGTCTTTCTGACACCAATTGTCCCTATACTCGATAATTACTAAACTCAAGCCCTGCACTACGAAAAACAGAAAGTCTAAGCTTTACCACAAAACTTGCGTGTTCAATGAACGCGCACCTCCCACACGGGGTGGCAAAAGAAAAACAACAACAAAAAATTCAAACACACACCCGCATTAACTAATAAATACCTGGTGACTGGCCCCTGAAAAAGCCGTACCATAAAATAAATGCTACGAAGATTTCAATCGCTGCCTTATAATTATAAAAACAAGCTCAAAATATGCAAAACACTTATCTGCGCCGTCGATCCAGAGCGCTCATAGAACACGTCCATCCACCGTGACATCCCGAACTGACCTACAGCGCCACGTTGTGGGTTCACTACAGACTCACTACAGCGCCACGTTGTGGAGTTCACATGTTGGCAATACGGCATTCATCTTGGAGAAATCGGCGAGGTGGGGAAAGTCGTCGGCGCTGAGAGCGGCTGTGTTTGCAGGATTGGTGGTGGTCCAGTCATTGGAGTTCGCTGTTCCGCCCACGTCGGTGCATCGGTGTCCCCACCCTAACACGATCCCCAGACTGATATTCCACAAAGTTTCGTCGAAGATTGTAACGGCACCTCTCGCTCGCCTGTTAGTTCTTGATGCCGAGGCGGGTGAATTGTCGGGCTTATTGGGCACGCTGCAGGTAGACGGTGACGTCGTGGTTTTCTTCATCAGTGACGTTGCGCAGCATGTTATCGAGCGTCGTCACTGCGTTTCTTCTGTAGACCAACTTGTATGGCATCTTCCGCGCCGTCTCCTGCACAACCATGTTGTATATGAATGTCATGCAAAGAATGATGGCGTCCCACATCTTGTGTTCGACGTTGACGTACATGGCCAGCAGGTCGGTGATGATCCTGTTTAGACGCTTAGTCAGGTTATCAGTTTGTGGGTGGTACGCGGTTGTTTAGTGGTGGCTTGTCTGGTTGTATTTCAGGATTGCCTGAGTCTGGTCAGCAGTAAACGCCGTACCTCTGTCGGGGATGACAACTTCTAGGGGGCCATGTCGAAGGACGATATTCTCAACGAAGAATTTCGCTACCTCGGCGGCACTGCCTTTGGGCAGGGGTCTTGTGGCGTAGCGGCGGAGGTAGTCAGTAAGTACGGCGATCCATTTATTTCCGAAAGTCGACGTTGGGAACGACCTCGGGGAGGAGGGGGTCCATCCCGATCGGCTGAAACGGTCGCCTAGAAGGTTTGATTGGCTGCAGACAGCCTGCTGGTCTTGTGAGCGGTGTGATTCGTCGCTAACAGTTTCAGCATGTTCTTACGTTGGGAGAGACGTCGGCGCAAAGGCGCGTACTTTTCTTGTACTTTTGCGAGCGTGTGGGAGTCCAAGCAGTGCAACCGTCAGGCCGTAGTGTAGAGCCCTAATAATTGATGGTCGCAATGCTAAACGTACAATGATGAGATATCTGGGTCGGGCTGGAGAGAAGTTCGTCTTTACGAGGACGTTGCTTCTCAAGAAAATGACGCCAGTCCTCGCCTGAATAATTGTGGGACGATGGTGGCCCGGCCCTCAAGGTATTTCGTTGGGCCCCTCAGTTCCGCGTTGGCTCGCTGTCGCTTGGCAAAGTCGTCGGCACTTATTCTTCCAAATAAGCACTCATCCTCTTGGTCATCTGAGGTGGTGGATCAATGGGGACGCGAGACACCCATTTGGCATCGAAGTGTTTTCTTCCCCACTTGTACATGATGGTTAGGTCAAATTCCTGTAGTCTGGCGGCACCATGCGAGACGACCTGATGGGCTATCAAGTTAGCTAGTCAACACAGGGTGTGGTGGTCTCTCAGATCTTTGAAAGGCGTGCCGTTAAGGTAAGAGCGAAACTTTGACGCTGCCCAAATGATATAATTAGTCTTGGCCTTGGATAGCGACTGGCTTATGTACCTGATAGCCGTTTTCAGGCCATCAGTTCTTTGCCCAAGCCTTCACCGAGTCCTACATTGCTTGAGTCTGTGTGTACTTCTGTTCTGGCGTATTCGTCAAAATGAGCAAGTATTGGTGGTGTTTGCAGGCATTGTATAAATATCTGAAACGCTTCCTCTTGTGCCGTTTCTCACCCGCATTTGGCGTTGGTTTTCATGAGACAAGTTGGCGGCTCGATGATCTGTGAGAATCCTTTGACGAAACGCCTATTATAGGAGGAATGAGCGTTCTGCCTTTTCGTCGGTGTGCTATGGAAAATCAGCGCTAGCAGCTGTTTTGCAAGGGTCGAGATTGACTTCAGACTTGCTAATAACATGTCCAAGAACAAGAGCTCCTCGTACGCGAAGTGGCACTTTTCTGGCTTTAGGCTAAATACAAAGGCTTTCATAGCTTGAAGGACTGCTTCAAGGCACCAGAGACGCTTGAGAAAGCACGAGGAAAACACGAGGTGATTCAAGTAGACAAGGAAAGTCTGCCATTTCAGTCCAGCTAGCACGGTGTCCATAACACGCTGCAAGGTCACAGGAGCAAAGCAAAGACCGAAAGGCATGACCTTGAGCTCAAAAAAGCTGTCCAGTGTGATAAAGGCAGTCTTCAATTGATCTCTCTCATCGACCTCGCTTTCCCAATAGCCAGTATTGAGCTCAATCGATGAAAGTACTTCACGCTGTGGAGTCGATCCAGGGCGTCGTCTACGTGTGGGAGAGGGTACGCACCTTCTTTAGTGCTTTTGTTTAGGCAGCGGTTTTGGACATCAAAACGTGGGGTCCGTCCTTCCTTGACTCATACCAAGGGTTATGAATACGGACTCTTGGACGACTGAATAATTTCGTCACGTAGCATTTTGTCGACTTGTTTTTTTATGGTCTCGCGTTCGCGTGTTGTAAAGGGTATGATAATCAATGACAAGTATGGCGCCGGGTATCTGTAGGTTAGCTGGCTTCCGGCCATCGTGCGAATAGTCGATCTTCGCCAGTGAGGGAACGAAGGCTTATTTACATGATGCAATAAGAGGGAATAAGAATTCAGCAGAGGTTCCGCTGAGATTTTGCGCTTATTTACAAAAGGTCTTCTGCTTTTATAGCCTGTCGTCTCCTTACACGGAGGTCTCAAGAAACGGGTGACCAATTTTGCCATAAATCAGGTGACCAAGTCTTCGTGGTCCACCCATCCGAAAGGCTGCAGAAATTGGGCTACTCATGAGCAGAAGAACGTGGGTGAAAATGCCTAATGGTTATCACGAGCGCACCACACAAAGACGCACTTGGCTTCCGCCTCAAATACATCACAGGACGAGGTGGTAGGGCACGGTGAAGGGGGAAAGTTGTGCTCCTTCGGTGAGATGGCCGCTGACATTACCGTCAGCAGTGGTTCAAGGCTGCGTTCTGCTGTGTTCCGGAACTTTCTCGAACATAGCTGTCCAGGTGCTCGTTTTTAGAGGATGGCCACAGCAACGGCTTTCCACGCTTTCGAAATTTCGGCGCTTTTGTAGCAATCTTGCGTAGTAGGCGACAATGGCCGAGTCCATAGATAGACTACATGAGAACTGCCACAGTGGCGTCGTCTCACGCTGATCGAACCCGATTCAACAAAGGGTTGTTCGCAAAGCTTGCATCGAGTACCACGTAACCTGACCACAGCAAAACGCCAGGCCCACCTGCAGGACAGCGTTGTGCTTTTCACTTTCGTCCGGGCACCGATATCGGGGGAAAGCCTTCTCGCAGACTGGCTCGCCCACAATGGCCTCTGTTTAGACGAATTGTTGGGCCAAACGTAACAGCTCCTCCACTGCCTGGAAGATCTCGGCTGGCAAGGGCTCCCAACCACTGGGGACGAAGAGAATGGCTGCTGACGAGGACGATGACCTGGCCAGGAGCCTTCAGGTGAGAACTTGCAACCGACTTCCAAACCACCTCATAATAATCGACAACAGCGAAACAAACCGCACAACACATGACCATGCGGCTGTCCATTGCATCGGACTCGCTTAAAACCCTTCAGGCTTCGCAAGAAACGCAAACAAATAAAAAACCCTCTAGCTTAAATTTTGACACAATTTCTTGCCTCCCAAGTTACAACTATCATGGTTGTGGAGATGCTTACTGAAATAGATCAATCTGCCAGGCGAGAAAAGCACAAAGGGAAATACAATTTGGCCCCAGATAACCATAAAAAACCTCTTTAAAACTAGGTATCTCCTGTCATTCTCACAATTATGAACTCACATCTGTCATTTTCATGACTTAAATTTAAGAAACACAACCAATTACAATGGTTTCTACCGAATGCTGCCAGAACGTACACAAGGTATCTGTGCGCATTCTGTATTTTCTCCATAGATACTCAAAACGTAGTTGCGAGTACCTACTCTTTGGACACCTTGACGCCAACGAAAACTGTTGAGAACAGATCGAACTGCGTTTTATAAATCCGTGAAATATATCTGTAGCCTAAATGTTCGGCAATCGTACAGCTCAGCTCAACATATCACATGATCCCTAAGCGCTCACTAAAATAACAAAAGGGAAAAACCTTGTGCACTAATACGCTCAATTGCTGAATAAAGCTTGATGACAGCCCAGGTTTTTAAAGAACGCACAGGACTTTGCTATGCGTCCTAGTACGACATCATACTCTCATACAAACAGCGCTCTTATACTAACACACACCTAACCATATGCCATATCCCTTTAACTCACTTAAGCTCTACTATACACACGCGTTTGAACCTAAATGTTCACAAAGAAGAACACGCAATAAAAATAACACTGGATGCGTTGCACGTCAGGAGCGCGTAAAAAACACGCGTAAGTTTTGTGCGAAAGACCCTGTATCAAATGATTCTCAAACATAAGCATTTCAAAAATCACTTCTGGTTGTATTTTAAAACATTCCTTATAAATGGTTATGTACTCTTTCAAGATAATCCACAATCTCACGCTCCATAAAAAAGTAGGAAGCATAAAAACTTCGGCTCCACACGACAGACGCTACCACGCTTTCAAAATTAGTGGGCTTACAAACTTCATTATAGACTAACATGCTGTTATATAAAAAAAAGCTCATTACATGCAGTCGGCTGACTGATGCGGGTCACTGCTCCCGAGTAACGCTTACCAGTTTAACTAAAAGCTCCTAATCTGCTTAATAAAAAACGAGAATTGAAAAGCTCTATCCAAAGAAACTAGCTGTGGAAATGATTTGGGAATGCTACTTTAAAACCAAAAAACAAACAAACAAACACGCGTCTAAGAAAATTCCTGTGCCTGACTCTCCAGCTTACAGCTGTTTTTCACTCTTCAATCGTACACGTAGTGGTCGCGGTCTTGGCGGATTTTGACAACGCCCGAGACTGGCGGAGGGGACCCGATCAATGCGTGGGAAAGATTGGCGATGCCCTTTTTGAGCTTGCACCCGCACGGTGCTTAGCTACTGAGGCCTTTCTTCTAGGGCCCCTTCGACACTCTTGTCCATGTAAAGCTCTAAACCTCTCCCACGAACTCTATCGCGAAGATGCGTGCCATGGCCTACCGTTCCGCCTCTTGTGCCTCACTTCATGCCACAAAGGCCTCTTCGTTGAACTGGCCGAGGAGCTACCTTTCTTTCTTTCGCCCGGCTGTTTGCCACTTTTTTCATGTCTTCACATTACCGCATTTCTTCGCTTCGCTCTTTTACGGCAAAGTTTGCGACCGACCCTTTTCTAACAACTCGGAAATCGGCCTTGGGTTGCGTCATCGGTTGTTTTACAACTCAAGGATGCTTCTGCAGCACTGCCGCACTACTTCGGCACTTCGACTTCTTGGCTCTGTTGCATTGTCGGGCCAAATCACCTGTGCTAACCCTGTACTCACGCGTGCCCTGAAACGCTGTGTGGGTAGAACAACGGGAATACCGACGCCTTCCACTCGATTTCATGCGCAAAGATCCTGTTTTCCTTTTGCTTTTTGTCCGGTGACTTGAACGCATACGAAGCAGTTCAGACGGTGCTGCAAAGTCCTAGTTGTGCTTGCTACGCTTACAGGTTTCGACCCTTTTTTCACGCGCGTAGTGTCGTTTGTCTTGCTCACGGCCATCCGACGTCTCTTGCGTCTGCGCTGCTTTCACCGGCTCATGTACGAGCTTCCCGATCGCAAATACAGCTCGGCAACTCTCTAACAGCTTTCGTCCGCTGTCTCACCGGCACCGTCTGAATGATTTTCGACAAAATTATCTCTTTCACACTCTAGACTGGCGGACAGGCTAACACAATTAGGGGCAACGCAGCTCTTTGAACAATCTCGCTCGTATTTCAGGGAGCTATTCGCAACTGCGCTGTTCGCCTTTCTCTCTACTTTCGCTACTTGTGAGCTTTCGCTACAAGCGCACTTGAGGTCTGTACCAGATTACCTACAGCTATTATAGCTGTTTCGCTAGCATACCGCTGGCATAGCACCTCGTCGCACTCGCCCTTGCCTTAGGCGGCCTCTCTCATTGGCGCAGCATCTTTCGCTGCTCTCACACTCGATTCATTCTTGAATCTGCTGCTATATTCATATGTGCTAGCCTTTATTACGGCTGTGAACTGCACCTCACGCATTTGTTCCTCGCACTTCTCTTGCGCTACACTTACGTGCGGCTGAAACTTCCGCCGCATTGCTTCAACTTTTTTACGTTCCGATTGTTCAATCTTCAGGCCGAGTGCTCGCTCACGCTCTTCACCTCGCTCCTTTATTCTCTCTCCTATTTTCCCTCTTTCTCCACCTCGGTGCTATAGGACACACGCGTACCTCTCTCAGGCTTGGTTTTACTACCAGCCAACTGTCGCGCGTTCTACACGGGAGTGTTGATTGATTGATTGATTGATACGTGCGGTTTAACGTCCCAAAACTACCATATGATTATGAGAGACGCCGTAGTGGAGAGCTCCGGAAATTTCGACCTCCTGAGGTTCTTTAACATGCACACAAATCTGAGCACACGGGCCTACAACATTTCCCCCTTCATCCGAAATGCAGCCGCCACAGCCGAGATTCGAGCCCGCGACCTGCGGGTCAGCAACCGACTACCTTAGCCACTAGACCACCGCGGCGGGGCTACGCGGGAGTGTTCGTGAGTTTGTCAAACTCGATTGCCTTTCTCTTGAGTGTGATGCCGAAGCCCCACAGTAAAGCTGCCTCAGCCTCTTCATACTTATTGAACTCTTCCTTGGGAAGGTATCTTATCCTACCCAATAAGTCACACGGACGAACACTCAATATTGCAATATACCAATGCTCTTCGCCGAGCTCTATATCTGTGCAAACCTTCTCGTAAGAGGTTGAATAACGCTCTCAATTCTCGCCCTCTCGGACTGCATGGATCTTTGAACCTATTTGAGACCATCTGAAACCCTGCATAGCTCTTCTTGTCTCTTTGTGTTCTCGTTCTAGACTGTCCTTCCACTGGTCGCTGTCCTTCTCTCGTTTCATTTTTTCCTTTTCCTCTCTTTCTCTTTCCGCTTTTCATTCGTCCAACCTTTTAAAATCTTTTAACACGCATTTAATGTTCTCCTCACTGGCTTTTTGAAAAATCAGCTCTAGAACTTGTGACCTGTCCATTTTTCCTCAAGATTGATGCCTAGGTCATCACAAATAAACAAAGGACCATCTTTTAGCAGGGTCCTCACCTCCATAATTGCTGTTTTGATTTAGCCCTGGATCTCAGACAAATGTAAGGAATCCCTCTCACTCACTCAGTACTCAAATATAGGTGATCTTTCTATACCCAACGCAGCCCAGATTCTAAACTCACACACTGAAGCATGGAAAGTTAAAGCAAAGACCAAGCACTCACCACAACACATCATATAGCGAGATCCATTTCACCGCTGCCAACCAGACGTAGAGGATATGAAGGTCCATGGCAGGTACGGCGACGGGTATCTTTAGGGTAGCTGGCTTTCTACCGTTATCGAAATAGCCGATCTTCGCCAGTGAGGGGACGCGTTCGTAGAGAGAAAACGAAGGTTTATTTACATAATGTAGTCAGATGCAACTGTACACTGATTCAGCAGAGATTCCACTGAGATTTCGCGCTTATTTACAAAACGACTTCACCTTTTATAGCCCGTCGTCTCCTTAGACGGAGGTCTCAAGGAGGCGGTCACCACTCTTGCCACAAATCAGGTGACAAAGTTTCAGTAGTCCACCCACCGGAAAGGGTGCAGAAATCGGGCCATTCGTGAGAAGAATAACGTAGTTGAAATGCCCAGTGGTTATCACGAGCGCACCACACAAAGACGCACCCGGACCACGCCTCCAAGACATCGCCGGACGAGGAGGTAGGGCCCGGTGGAGGGGGAAAGTTTTGCTCCTCCGGGGAGATGGCGGCTGACACGAACGTCAGCTGTGGTCCAAGGCTGCGTTCTGCTGTGTTCCGAATCTTTCTCTAACATAGCTTTCCAGGTGCTCATTTCCTGAGAACGCGCTCAGTGACGCCTTCACACGCTTCCGAACTGTCTGATCTTTTGTGGCAACCTGGCGTACTAGGCGACAATAGCCGAGTCGAGAGGTAGACTCTATGAGAACTGCCACAGTGACTCCGCCTCAAGCTGTTCGAACCCGGTTCGCAAAGGGTGGTTCGCAAAGCTTACGTCGAGTTCCACGTAACCCGACCACAGCGAACTGCCAGGCCCACCTGCAGGACAGCGTCGTGCTTTTCGCTTTTGTCCGGGCACCGATATCGGGGAGAAAGAATTCTCGCTGACCGGCTCACGCACGATGGTGTCAGCTAAGATGAACGGCCGGGCCAAACGTAACAGAGCCAAAACTCGGTGCGGGCTCACTCGAAGTAGTCTGGCACTTTTTTATGTTGTGATGCAATGTTTCGCGACGGGTTCATCGAATTCTCGATGATGACGAGAAGCAGTCCTTGAATTGCAGAAGCAGGGTCTTGAGCTGGTTTCGCTCGTGCTTCTGAATGATCGGGTGGACGTCGAAATTTGGTTGGGCAAGCAATAAATCAATAACAACCAGCCTAAGTACAAACCAACCAACCAGCCACTCTTTTGCTGGTTAAGGATACTTGATTTGTCGAATCAGCTTCGGCAACATCTAAGAGAGCGAAAGCATTTCTGGCGTCTACAAATTCTTCAACATAAGCGACCGTGGTACCAAGGCTGAGGTGCCTATATTTGTAGCTGAAATTCGTCAGCAGTACTTGTGTTCTACCAGCGCACAGCTCGGCTACGCCTCTTGCGACGGACATTTAATGGTTTAAGAGCAGGTGCTATCGCCAATGGTGAGGCCTTCAGAAAGGTTTCGGGCTTTTTTTGTGGCTTCGAAAACGATGGCGCTAGAGAAGGGCGGCACGGTGCCCTGCTCTTCTATCACATACAATGCGTGGTTCTCTGGCGTCATGTATTGTGGCAGCTCTTTCTCTGAGGTTATTGTTATTTTGATTCAGACCTCAGGTTGATGACGGCACCATGGTGACTTAGGAAGTCCATTCCAAGCATCACGTCCTTCAAGCCTCACGGTAGGATACCAAGGCTCGCAGGATAAGTCTGGTTGTTGATTGTGATTCTGCATGTGTAAACGTCTATCGGCGTTATCAGGTGGGCTGTAGCAGTATGGATTTTGGGTAAATTCCAAGCAGTCCTTGCTTTCTTCAGCTTGGTGACGAACGGTCCACTAAGACGGAATAGTTGGTGCCAATGTCGACGAAAGCAGTGACGTGACCTTAGATGAGGATGTCGAGGTCGCCAGTTCAACGCCTGGCGTTGCGGTTGGGTCATGGCATCGAATAACCACTAGGACAGTGTGTACCACTGTCTCGACATTGCGTCCCCAGGCCTTCTTTTGGCTTTGAAGATTCGATGGTAGGACTACACTTGAGGCGGCAACAGGTTCCTGAAGCTTTGTCAAGGTGGTGGCGGCGGAGAATTTTCTGCTGCTTTTACAGAAACCGCACCTCCATTGGTTGATGTCCTTACTTTTCCGAATGTGTGCTTGGGGAAAGGCCTCGAGTAGGGCCAGTGGACTGGCAGCATTGTGGTGACATGTAGCTACCTGGCGACGGTGAATGGTAAGGTCGTTGGAGTGTGCACTGCGCTCCTAAAAGGTAGTCGGCAATATATTGAGGTCGTTCACCCCGCTGTGGACGCGGTGCGTTCACGTCGAAACTGCATAACACCGTTTGTCAGTATTAGGAGAAGTGGTAGGTGTGGTCAGATTCCCGACAATAGTAGTATACCTAGTGGGCGGTGGTTGGGAGTGCGCCAAACGTCAATCTTCCTTGACCTGTATTGCTGGCCGGCTGATGAGCAGTATAACCACAGTTGAGGTTGCGGTGCTGTTTGGCAGCGTAACTGTGGCGATGTGGAATCTTGGCTAGGACGTGGTGGAGGGGCCTGACAGCGAGCTGTTGCGGCAGAGCTCATGGCTTGCACCTGCCGCTCTGGAAGTTGAGGAATTCCCAGCGATAGCTCGGGCATCTGCGATGGTGTTCATTTGACGCTGGGCTGAAGGTATCAATTTCCACAGCTGCTCTTGCACAATCGCTCGGATATTCTCACGCAGGTTGGTGGTTCTTAGCGATTGGTCAAGAGAATGCGCAAATGTCTACCTTCAGAATTGTAGTAGATAGTTTCGTTAGAAGTATGCCCTTCTCATGAACATTACAGATTATTCTGAAACCTACGCTCAAGCTAGCAATAGCGCTTGAGTATTCGATAGCACGGGTATAAATCTCGACACGCTTCACCACTTATCAGTTGATCAATGGCCGACACTCTGTTCATCGCTATCAGGGCCGGAGTCTTGCTTTCGTTATACGTGGCCTCAAGCTCGGCCTAATAAACAGTTTTATATGACCCAGTCTGCTCCCTTTGTCCACGTCACGACACCGTGACATCTGGCAGAGGTGCTGGGTATCGATCCCAGTACTCCTCGATAAAAGGACTTGCCCCCCCCCCCCCTGGTTTGACTTGCCGGTGAGCTGGTCTTCGTGGTAGTTCCTGGACGAGCAATGCAATCTGGTCGTCATATTTCATCAATTCTTCTCTCATCGATTTAAGAGACGAGCAACATTCCTTCAGCTTGCTGTTTCGTGGTGCTGTAGACAGAAATACTATGTCACTTTCTTTCAAAGGTACTTCAATAGCGGTTTTTGATTGCGTTGGAGTCGCTTCATATTCTCGTCAATCATTAGGTCTGTCCCCTTCGCGCTTGTGAGTCCATCGGTCTTACGTGCCAAGTTTGGCAATGTTGGTGGTGTGCATTGTAATCCAAGGGTAGGGCATTCGTAACTACTCTCACTAAAAGGCTTAAGTGTTCCGACCTCGAGACCTTTGGATTGTCTATCGCGGCGCAAACATGGCGGGTCGAATAAAGGACGTTCGGTAGCATTGAGGGTTAAACCTGTGTAATGCAGGTTATTTTTAATGTTTGTAAGAGCTCTCAAGGTTTGAGCCTCCGAGAGTTTCAAAGATGGACACAGCCATTTGGTATTTACCAGCACTCAAACAAAAAGTTTATCTTAAAAATAAAAAGCCAAACATCCTCACAAGACAAAAACACCTAATAAAAAATTGACTACATACGGTAAAACACTCAGAATGACCACAAAATCACCAGTCAATTAATTAAATCAAGCTACTCTGTTCGTACACAAGTAAGAGGCAGAGGAGGGTAAAGTACCAGGGCAGTCTCATCACCACGTTGAGGTTCGGCAACGGTGAACAAACGGGAATTTGTTAACTTCAGCTTTTGGACGTCGACTAGCTGGTGATGCATCGAAAAAGCAGGGGTAACCTGACACGCACCTGAGGCACACAGCTCGGGCCCGCAGCCCGACGCCTCTAGCTCACCTGTCGGCATCGAAGTTCGCAGGACCTGGGCAGGAGCTCAGGATCGGATGGCTACGATCCCCTCGAGCAGGAACGTGACGGCAGGAGGCCCCAGCCTGCTGAAGTCTGAGGCTTGAGTTTGACACCTGATGGCCCATCTTCAGCGCCCAGTCTAGTGACAACCTTCATGTGCCAACGTCTTCTTCGAACTCCCCTGCTAATTTTTTGTTTAGGCTTCTCCTTCAGCTCCGGCCTACTAGTCCTGTTTTGATTGGAGACTACTGAAGTTTCGTGGTGCCCAGCCAATGGCCCCTAGAATATTCTTGGTGACTGGTGATTGAGACTTTCCTCTTTTTACGCTGTTTTCCTAGCGCCCTAGTGCAGATGAGCTGATGTTTGTCATCGTCATCTCGTTAGAACAGAAGCTCTAATTGGCACTCAATCAGGTCCTGCTCTTCGAGACACGCACTTTTCAAAGGCTTGTACTTCAAACGCGCATTCCACTCATCAAACCTGCAGCACAGGCATCATCGTAGCAAAAGTTCATAGTCTTGGTCTCACGAGCCTTGTAGTTGTTGGTGAAGTGAAAATCAAGTAGATGGGCAGACATACCGTTAGCTGCTTCAAGGTCTGGGTTCACAGGGTGTGACTGTCCTTTCTCCATGGGCATCTTAGCTTTGCGAACTTCAGGTCGTCATCTTGAAGGGAAAGGGCCGACCAAAGCCACAGTAAGCATGATGGGCTCCCTCCTCACGAACCTCCCGGCAACAGACACCAATTCCTCAATCCATGAGTCATCATCTCAGTTTCAGTTCTAGCTTGGGTGGTATTTCCGGGTTTTAGCACTAAATTTGAAACACAGGGACGTACAGCACACCTGCCTTTTTCTTCCACGTTTATTGCCACACTGAATTATAAAGATGATAGTAGGCGCGCAGTGCGAGACCATTGTCGTCTTCCATTTTCAACAATGCGGACTGCGCCCAAGCCTACGCGTCGGCGTCCGGATTGCCAAAGACTGGCGAGCATGAGGAACTCATGGACGTCGTCAAAGCTGAGTAGTCCACGAGCGGTGAAGACGAGACTGATTGTATTGGGCCACCAGATACGTCAGCGCAGTGTGGCGATGATGCCCTGGAAAGGGAAGGTCCGGCTGGCCTACAAACGGCAGGTGACTTGTCACAGTCAACAGGTGATGAGCCGGCAGCACAAGTCATATATGAAACGTCGTCACGAGGCGACGCCAGCGAAATCGTCGTCCCATTCCTTCGGAGACCAGCGGGCGACACTGCTAGGAAAGCCAAGACGATGGCGAGAGCCACAGACAACCAACCAGCTCCTAAGGTGAGCGATCATAAGAGCGCCGCCGAGTCACAGACGAAAAACAGTGGCACATGCCTAGTATCGTCGTCGCATTGAAACGCCCCAACCCCCCGACCACAAAAGACGGAACTCAAGCGGCGGCGACTGGAGTCGACGAACCTCCAGCAAAGCCGTCTCAAGTATAGCGGCCATGCCTACAGACTCGCGTCAAGGTTCCAGCCGACAAACGTGGCACCAACGCCGATCCTGTCAGGCAAGTGCCAATTATACGGCTGAAATGCGACACCCCACTCTAAAAAAAAGAGTGAGTAAAAAGGGTGTCTTTTTGTCCCACAACAATAATCGTCATCTATACTGCGTTGCATCCTTGCGCTATCGTCCCGCACCCGGTACATTCCGGTCACGATCGACATGCCCATTATCAGGGTTACATTGCATTCTTAATAGGAAAGTGACCAGCGCTGAGTTTTCACGAAAGGAAGTGCACGCAAGCCTGATGATGATTATTGTTGTGGGACAAAAAGACACCTTTTTTACTCAATATTTTTTCATGAGTGCATCCATGACACCATCTAGCCATGTGCTAGACTAGAGAGGTAAGCATGATGCTGCTGGTCCTTTTTACTTTTGTTGAAACGGCACCTGTTTTTTCATTGGAAGTCACTACCATTAATGTTAGTGGTCTGGCAGTGAAAAGGAAACAAACCTGCTTTACAGACTGGCCCCGGAACGAGACATAGACCTTTTAGCGGTGCGGGAAACTAAAGTCGACGATGATGAAGAGATCGGTAGCATGGCACAAATTTTTGCGTGAAGATTTTTTGTGGTTGTAAGTCGCAGCATTGACACATCGACTGGCTGCGTATATTTTGTAAAAAAGCTGTCGGGTCTTCAGGTGGACGCCCATTTTTCATGCACAGCTTGCCGGTGCTATGCTCGATTTTTCATTGAGTAACACTGAGTGCCATGTCGTGTGCGTCTACACACCGAACAAGGTCAATAAAAGATCTCAGTTTTTTCGTGGTCTGGAACCACGGCTGAGTACAGAAAGGCATTTATTGTTGTTCGGGGGCTAACTTTGTCCTCAGCGCACACGACAAGATGAACGCTCGGGGTTTCAGATATAAGAGCATGGTTGTGTAAAAGCGTATAATCTAGAACTGGAAAGTATAAGATGTTGCAGAATGTATCTGAGGTTCTAGTACCATGAATACACGTACTTCGAAAGACCTGGCCATTCAAGACACGACTAAATCCACGCATTTGTTTAAATCCTTGCCTAATATACCAGCTACGATGTAGTACTGATATCTTTCCAAACCGCTGCCTAGTTTAGAACTCTATTAGAATTTGTATGAGAAGCAACACCTTCTCTTGGAAAACATGAAAATATAATAGAAAAAAAATTTGCAGGACAAGAGTTTCAAGCTACTTGTAAACGCCGAAATTGCCAAAATAAATTTTTGTGATAGCGTTTATATTTGGCAGCAAGTAAAAATAATGAAAACGATTGGTGAAATAGCTGCTTGACATAGCTGTTCACATAGCTATGTGAAGCTTCACATACCTTCACATAGCTTCACAAGTTCACATAGCTGCTTGACCATAGCCAAGACCGTGAAGCATTCTGCATTGACGGCATTGGCTGCACACATTCAAAAAGGTGGCTGCGTCACACAGCACCACGCCGGCCATGAGATACCGCGATGTTTTTTCACTAGCTGTATCCACCAGCTTGTAGATGCTGAAGAAAGGTATGCCTATTGAATTTTCCAAACACTTGAATTACAGTCGGTGACAACCTAAGAATAAATACAGGTGCCTCCCCCGAAACATCCGCTTACCTGTCATTTATCTGCTTGAGAGAGTCGTGCTGCGGGGTTTCCCTTGCAAGCATAAGTACTTTTTCGCTGCTAAGACAAATCCTATACG
Source organism: Rhipicephalus microplus (assembly GCF_043290135.1). NCBI lineage: Eukaryota > Metazoa > Arthropoda > Arachnida > Ixodida > Ixodidae > Rhipicephalus > Rhipicephalus microplus. Next base: position 431,465,166 of record NC_134710.1, on the reverse strand, counting down.
CAATAGTGATTAAAATATTGTCGTCCCTGCTTGAGACATCATGTTGGACAGAAAGTTATGTCGAAATGTTTGCGGAAACTGCGCAAGTAGTCAACGTTTTTTGACCGCAAACCAGCCGCGCTAAAATGCATCTGTATAGGAAAATCACCAGTCTAAAAAAGCGAATGGTGTTTGGTTCCATGGAAACAGGCAAATGTGATTTGACAAGCCACCTCTGCAATTTTTTTCAAGGTGGGGGAGTTACGGTTGTATACGTGGAGCTTACATTTATTCTTAGGTTGTAAACAGCTTCCAGAACATTGGATAGAGAGGCCTTTATCCTGCGTGGACGTAGTCAGGCTGATGATGATGATGATGAAGATGATGATGTAAAAACTATTGTTGGTATGCTAGGATGGAAACTGTAGATGACGAGTGAGAAGATTCATACATAGTTTCGCTTTCTTACCAGCAATGCGATCGGTGGCATTGGAAGGCTCATTGGCCATCTGGGAGGTTTGTTGGGTTTGTCAATAGGGCTGCAACTGAAACTGTTATTAATTACACTCGAAAACAATCTTTGTGGGCGTTAGTCGACCCACGCGAGGTTGTTCGTTGGACAAAGTTCTCGCCTGAATCAGATGATCTGGATGCAGGAGCAGCGGCTGCTAGAGCGCGCTTGAGAGCGGAGTGCGCAAACTGACGTCACACGCGAGAGGGCGCCACTTCAAGGTTTCTATGCCACTAGACCAATGGCGCCTAATTAAGTGGAATACAAAATTCTTGTGCAGGTTTATTATATGGGAGACAAGATATTTTGATTCATGACATCGACAGGCCTCATAAGACTTGTGGTATCATGGGGCGATCCATTGTCACTAACATTTACGAAGCCCGTAGTATACTTCAGTGGTGTGTATATTCATTTGAGGAAGTTGCTATTTCAGAAATTCATTTTAAGACGGTGTTCAATGGCGTGGATCATTCTATTTTGTTCGCTGTTTTATATCAAGCTAACATTGGTTCAGTTGTGGTGGAGTGGCTCTGGCATACCAAAACTGCACTACGAGGTTGATTGTAAGTCTGGGGGCATCGATCAGTGTGCAGCATTCGGTACGTAAATGTTGCCTTCTCAGTCCCTTTTTATTTTGATGCAAGCTCTGTGCTTGAAAATAGACAGGGTTAGCAGCATCAATGACTTTGCGGTTCAGGAAGCAGAAGTTAACGTGCTTGCATACGCCAACGAAGTTTTTTTTTCATAGGACAAGCAAACAGGCTATAGAAACTTTGCGACTATTTAGCCAAGCTACAGGGACTGCAGTTAACTGGTCGAAGTGCCTTGCGCTCTGGCATAGATCTTGGCAAATCAAACCAGACCAATTCGCTAATGTTCTTTGGATGACGATCCCGGGCAAGTACTTGGGCGAACTGCTTGAGTGCTCTCGCGAAAAAAAAACAGTATAGCAAAAGCAGCTTAAAAACACGTGAGAGAAAGCGGAGAAGTGGAAAGGCCTCGTCCTATTGATCTTTGTGAGAACCGTCGTCTGTAACCACTTCTTTATCAGCAAGCTCTGGTACAAGTGTAAACATAAGTGTGCTGGCCACGGAATCGCGTGGCCGAAGACGTCAATGCGCCTTCCAAGGACGTGGCGCCTGCTAAACTGCGCACGACCTTCCCGTCGCTATCAGGTGGCCTTGCAGGCCGCTTTGTTCGATGGGGTTACTGGGCTCGTTGCCGAAACGACTGAGTGCCACTTTCTTTGCTGCATCAAATTGGTGCCGTTCTTTCAAGTAGCTGCTGCGGTGGAGCTTGTTTAGGCGCTGGGTGCACATCGTTTTTTATACCAGTTAATTAGCCTAACTAAGCATAGTTATACTCTGTCCCAGAAGTTCCGTGCAGCACTGTGGAAGCTACAGGCCTTTTCCACGAATCAGGAGGGCGAGAACATCTAAGTGTATCCTTCCGCGCCCTGTTGTCTGCTGGCGACTTGCGCTGCAGCAAAAGCAGAGACCGTCTCGAGACACTGCAACTGCGCAATGAGATGAGCTGTAATTGTGAAAGTGGTTAAATATTCTCCTAGGCACCGTAAAAGCACGCGTTTTCGAGATACTTGCACGTAGACATTTGAGGGATAAGGTTCAGTGGATCATGTTTCGGTGGAAAGCGCCGCACTGGCCAAACTGATTATGAAAGCACCACGCTTCATCAGATTTGGTATACGCATGGTTATGGGCATGCGAAGTGCCGCTCGCGTTCGATACGAAATGATGGCTCTATTCCCGGTGCCTCGCCGTGCTTATCGTGCTACGCTACCAACCTGTACAGTGCACGCTCGCTGACGTTGGTGAACGCAGTCGTTCTCTTAATGAGAGAGCTCATGCTTGCATTTCTGCCGCCCTCTTTACGCAGTGTTCCGAACACATTTAGAGCCAACTGCTTCGCTCCCTTGTCGTAAAAGCTGATCCAGGACCGATATCGCACAGGCAAACCAGGTGCCGCCATTTTGACACGAGTGACCGAATTTGCCACCGCGGACTAATCACAACCGAAGACTGGGTCCTCCGTGGCGCTGTGGACGCTCGGGCTGTGCTGACTACTCATAAAAGTTTAGACAGTGTCGTATCATTCCTTCGTACTTCATAGGTAAAAACAAAACACGTACGAGCCACAACAGCGTTATTTCTTTCGTCATTTGCATGTTACACCACGCATAAGCAAGAACTCTTTTTTCAGCATCATGGATCCACAAAAATTATTTTATACAGAAAATGCTAAAAAATCGTCATACAAATCATAGATACAACACGCAGAGTAGCCTTCAAGTAAAAATCTTCCGACGAGACCACTTGCAGAAGTCACGAGGACAAACAATAGGCTACGTATATGGGGCACTACATCTCGCTTCGCAACAACCTGCGTTCGAGGTTCGTGTAGTTTGGCTCTGCTCCACGGAACTTTTCGAACAGAGTATAAGCACCCTATCACCTGATGAAGACAAGTGTAGAAAATAGGTTTTCTTAGCCTAGCTAGCGTTTGTCGCGTTAAGCCTAATTAGATGAGCCTTGTTAAGCCAAAGTAAGCTAGCCAAAACTAATACACTAGTTGAGCATGGTATCACCGAATAAAGCCAAGCGTTAGTATGTTAAACTAAGATGATTCTTAATGACCCTAGTAGGATTTGATGTTTTCATGTCAAGTTAAGTTTAAATGAATCGAGGTGAGCATTGTCAAAGCTAATTATGAATGGTTGATCATGATTTAAATTCATTTATCTGAACCTACATAGTCGCGTTAAGAGGTGTAAAATGACGCACGCCTGGTGCTTCAACTAGCCCACCATAGCTGCTACCTGAAAAAACGGCGATAATTTAGTGGAGAGAAAAAAAACGACACCCAAATGTCGTTTTTTCTACGAGCGCCATTACCCCATCAAACAAAGCGTTGTGAGAGGTTACCTGATAACGACAGCCCCGGCATGCGCACCGCAGCATAGGCCATGTCTGTAGATGACGCGTCTAGGCCTTCTGTCATGCAATCCCGTGGACGGCACACTTTTGCTCACCGCTGTACGTGATGCAAGTCCTGCATTCCATACGAACAAATGTGCAGAACCTTCACAGATTTTTTTTCAAGGTTGGCTGGGCTTCGGAATGGAAACATTGCAGCCACGCCAAATTCTTTAGACAGGTTAAAGACTGGGGGCTTGGGCTGGGCCACTTGTTTTTGCAGCAGTTTGTCGAACGGTTTTTTTTCGGGCGGGACGTCACAGACCCATTCCTGATCACCCTGTCTCAACTGCAATCGGGCAGATGTTTGCCCGCATAAGTATGTAGTCACTAGCCCAAGATCATATCGGCGGCATGGGTGGCTTCTTTAAGGAAACAGCATCTAGTATTACACATCCTACTGTACATTTTAAAAGAGTACCTTTGTAATACTAAGTAGAAAGCACTATATTTTGCACTATGTGATCCTGTTTTCCCAGTTCTAATGTAGCCTTCATTATACAGTGGATGCCCAGGTAGCAACGTTTCAGAGAGAAGGGAAAAAGCAAACATGAGCTCAGAACGAAAACATTCTATTTTGAAGGGACCCTGAAACACTTTCTAAAGTAAGCATGGAAAGAATTCACTAAACGATTTCATTGCCTTACGACTTAATTGAGGCAAAAGTTTCAAGAATCCATCCAGTACGAGCGGAGTTATAAAGCATTTGTCACACGGTGCAATCGTGACCTCTCTTCTCTCGTCCCAGCAAAGCACTGGAGGCTAAGCAGGGAGAGACGGCAGGGGCAAAGAAACACGTACCGCACGCCTCGTGACCTCGAGCACTTTTTTTTTCGTATAGGCCGCTCAACCTCGGCCAGGGGGTGCTGCACCACGTGCTTTTGGCATTTGTTTGTGTTTTTTCTCTTGCCACCCTGTGGCGGAGGCGCCTGTACACCAAACACGCGTATTTTTGTAGTAGAGCTTAGACTTTCTTTTTTTTTTGGTAGTGCAGGGTTCGTCGTACGCTGTGTTTTGTAATTATCGAGGGGGACAATTCATAAGGACAATTTGTGTCAGAAAGAGATGGTTAAAAGGCAGCGAAATGTTCAGGATGCGAGGTGGGCTTGAAAATGAACCCAAGCGCCAACGGGAAAGGAGAGGAGGCTGACGCCAAGTGTAGGCATTGTGAGGTCGAGGAAAAAATGGAAAAAATGATGGCTGCCCAGAGTGAGCTGCTGACGAGAATCACTGAGCTGGAGACTGCGTTGGCGATAGGGCAAGAGAAAACGAAGGCTATGGGAGGAAGGCTCAGGTCCGCCGAGAAAGGCACTAGCGAAGTTGAACAAAGAAGCAGCTGATGGAGAGAACGGTAGGGCACCGGCAACAAGAACGGAGGAGAAGAAAGCAAGCAAGTTCGGAAAAAAACAGGTTCAGTCGGTTCAATGGTCGCAAGACCCAGCTTCAGCGAAGTTGTGGTGGGGCTGGGAGGGGACAAAGCAGCCGGCGTCGAAGGTGCAAGTAACTCCCAGGTGCAGGACGCTCCAGCTGAAAAGTCACAGCACGTGATAATTGCCGGGGACTCGTATTTAAATCGATGCGCAGAAGCCATCAAAGAGAGGGTAAGAGGGGTCAAGAGGGTTGCAGTAGGGGCGTTCCCAGGACGCAAGCTTGAAGCAGTCATGAGGCAAGCGAGCGCAAAACTCAAAACTACAGCTGATAGACGAAACCTCGTGATAATTTCAGGTGGTTTAACCGATGTCTTAAATGAAGATACAGCAGGAGTAGCAGCCACACTGGCAAAAAGGGGTCGATGACATCCGCGCCATTTGTCCTCAGGTACAGGTAGTGATATGCGCAATACCGAAGGTACCAGTGTGTGACGGCAGCCTGCCAAGAGGGGTTGTCAACGCAAACCAAGAGAAATGGCAGATGAGTCGAAAGAAAGGCTTTGAGGTGGTGGAAATAAACAGAGAGGTGCATAAATGGGGTGGTTTTTAACTATACAGAATTCATATCGATGGAAGACTTGGTGATGAGAGGGCTTGGCTACTTGCAGGACGCGCAGTAGCTTTTTTTGGAGGCACGCGGGCCCTTCAAGGTGCAGGATAGCTAGTAATGAGGAAAACAACCAGGGAGACTCTTTCACAGGTGGTATGGGCAGATACGAATTCAAAGTGGCACCAATATTTAAGACTCGTAGAGTGTTGGGCAGAAATCAATGTAGCCACGAAGGCCAAGCCAACTCAGGCATAGGGTATATCAACATGCAAGGTGGTAGGAATAGGCTGAAGTGGGAAGATGAAGAAAAACAGCTAAAATAGGAGAGGTTGATAGTATATAGTTTTGTAGAAACACATCCTAAGGACATGGAACAACCACCTAACAACCCGGACTACGCATGGCAATATTGTAATAGAACAGAGGGCAGCAGAAAGGGGAGTGGTATTGGGGCATTCATTCATAAAAGTACATACTGGCAAAGGGTCAAGCAGGAGTCCAAGGAACATTTATGGCTAAAAGGGCAAGTGGCAGGGCAAATGAGGCTCCTGGGCTTTGTATACTTGTGCACAGAAGCAAAAGCCAGATAGGAAAATAAACAAATTGTGAAGTGCATAAAAATTACATTAACGAACAAGGAGAAGAGTGCGAAGTAATTATATTAAGAGATGTGAATGCGCACTTAGAAGTAATGGATGGATATACTGACCCAACAGGCAGATTGCTGATGGATATGTGTGAAAGGCATGATTCAATCGTTTGCAACAGCACCGATAACTGCGAAGGGCAGATAGCATGGGAGGTGGAAGGGCTGCAGTCCACGATAGATGACGCCATAATGTCACATAGAATCTATGATTGGCTAAGGGTGATGAACATAGATGAATATGGGTTCAGAAACTTAGGTAGTGATCACAAACGTATCAAGTTGAGTTTTGGAAGGGAAATGAAAGTGGAAAGCGGCATAACGAGCAACCACACGGTAATATTTATTCGGACAGGCAAATAGAAATAGAAACTAAAGAGATTGAGAAAAGGATCACCGAGTATTCTAAAACAGAGTGGACGTGCAGAAATCCAACTAGATTGTTTGAGTTACAGCTTGCTAAGGTACGAGTCAAATCAACCGGGAAAAGAAGACAAAATCCTAAAAGTTAGTGGCATGAGGAAGTTAAGATAGCTATGGTAAGACGTCAGGAAGTCTCCAGGGAACACTGGTATGCTAAACATAGGAGTAAACTGGAAGATCTTTTCAAAAGAAAATGGGATAACCGTTTGAGCTTGCGAAGGGAAGCCTGCGAATATATCAGTGAAAATATTAGAAGAAGAAGGGCCCAATAGATGGCGGATGTAAACAAAAAGGATAGAAAGGCAGCTGGAAAGTTTGGGAACCATCTGAATTCTCTGAGCAATAAGACAAGCATGAAACAAAGGTTTATAACTACAGTTCAAAGGGTCAGACTAGAAGGGGAGTAGACAATGAAATATATAAAAAATGCTTACAGAAAAATTTAAACACCAAAAAAGCGCTGCTGGCACCGTACCAGACAAGAATGGACCAATGAGCTCAGTTGCTCCACTGGGACAACGAGAGTGGGAAAAGGCAGAGAAAATATTTCCTAATAGCACATCAACAGGCCCTGATGGCATCCCAATGGGGCTAAGAAAGAAACTAGGACCAAGCTCTAAGCAAACATTAATAGAGGCAGCGAGCAAAACAATAATGGATGGTGAAGCTCCCAATGAGTGGAAACTAAGCAGGATGAGCATGACCTATATAGGAAAGGGGGACAAAGCCGACATAAACAATTATCGTCCTATAACGGTGACATCAGTATTTTACAGGCTGGTGATGCAGATAGTAAAGAAAACACTACAGACATAGGTGGAGAATGAGGGCGTACTTGGAGAACTACAAAATGGGTTCCGTAAACGAAGGAGGTTGGAGGAGAATGTGTTTCCATTAATGATTAATGCAGTGTATTTGAATAGTGGAAAAAGAACACAGGCCCATGTGGCTGGCATTTCTAGATATCAAGGGAGCTTACGAGAGTCTGATTAAAAAACACTTGTGAGGAATACTGGACACACTACATGTGGAAGAAGAAATAATTATTCTTCTAAAGGATATCTATAAAAGTAACAAGGTAGTTATCATCAAACGGAAAGAACAGGTATCTGAAGCGATAGAGATCAAACGCGGGGTTCGACAGGAAGTCCCTTGTCACTTTTGTTGTTTATACTGTATCTCGAGACACTAGAAGCCAAATTAAAGAAGAGTCGACTCGGCTTCAGCCTCTATTTTGCCAAGCAAGGAAAGCACATTGAACAGTCAATACCAGCATTAATGCATGCAGATGATATAGTATTAATAGCCGACAACAAGGAAGACCTGCAGGAATTGATAGACATCTGCGGTAATGAGGGAGATAGGTTAAATTTGAAGCACAGCAAGAAAAAATTGGCAATCATGATTTTGAATGATAACAGGTGCAGTGAGCATAAGATACTGGAAGTCACGCTAGAAATAGTGGACATATACAATTTTTTGGGCGTATGGCTAAATAACGGGGCTGAGTATCTAACGGAGCACGAAAGATACGTAATGACTAAAGGCAGCTGTAATGAAAAATAGGGCACTGTGGAATTACAATAGGTATGACGTTGTGAGAGGGATTCGAAAAGGTGTCATGATCCTGGGATTGACGTTCGGCAGTGCGGTCTTGTGCATGAAGTCAGAAGTTGAAGCAAGATTGGAAATTAAACAACGTGGCCTAGGTAGACTTGCTTTGGGACCACACGGGAATATTCCAAATCAGGGGGTACAGGGAGACATGAGATGGACATCGTTTGAGTGCAGGACAGCTAGCAGCAAGATAGAATTTGAGGAGCGATTGAAAAAAAGGGAGAGGAGCGTTCGGCTAGAGAAGTTTTACCTACTTGTACATGAAGAATGTTGATACTAAATGGAGGAAGCGAACTCGAAAATTGTCAAGCAAGTATTCAGACAACAGCAGAATACCAAGCCAAAAGAAAACATAGGCTAAGAAGGAGGTAAAGGAAACAGAGAGGGACTTGTGGAAGATGGTAATGCTTACAAAATCATCGCTAGAGACCTTCGGAACTTTTAAACAGGAAATTGCAAGGGAAAAATTTACAATAATTGTCGGGGTAGTTTCTGCTCTTCGAGGCTAGAATGGGAGTATTGCGGACCAAGATGTACTGAGCAAAATACAGTGGCCTAGACATGGTATGCAGGGCGTGTGGAGAGGAAGAAACGGCTGAACATTTGATGATCTTCTGTAAAGGACTCCACCGTATAGTCGAAGAAAATGGCGCCGAATTTTTCAAAGCATTCAGTTTTAGGGACAGTGAAGGCAAAACACACTTTAAACGGGTAGAAATAACCAGGAGGAGGTTACCTTATTGGTGGCTACAATCGAGGCGTTAGTGAAATTCAATCCTTAAACACACAGAAATAGTACTTAATTTTGTGGCTAGGTGGCGTGAGTCATTGCCCGATTTAAAGGGCACTGCCGGATATATCCATCTATTCATCCATCCTTGGCCGCCTTTCTAGGGGAAACTGGTCAAAACCCGCTCCCGCCTTCTGATTGCGCTATCTCAGCACGTTCACGTGCTTGATTGATATGTGGGGTTTAACGTCCCAAAACCACCATATGATTATGAGAGACGTCGTAGTGGAGGGCTCCGGAAATTTTGACCACCTGGGGTTCTTTAACGTGCACCCAAATCTGAGTACACGGGCCTACAACATTTCCGCCTCCATCGGAAATGCAGCCGCCACAGCTGGGATTCGATCCCGCGACCTGCGGGTCGGCAGCCGAGTACCTTAGCCACTAGACCACCATGGCGGGGCTACGTTCACGTGCTCTACGCGCATTTTTTTCTGGTCGCCCTGTACGTGCAGCGTCACCTGTGACTTGCTCTGAAGGTTTAAAAAAGATTGTAAAAACGTTTTCACGGTATGAATCTTATCATAACCGGGAGCGATTCATTGACAACCTTTGCGGGACCAAGCAAGTAAAGCCGATGTTTTTGAGCAAGTTCTGTGTGCAGGCCCATGGTGAACAGCCGCCTTTCTATGACATTAAAATTGAGGTGACAGTGCGAATTTCATATGCATGTAACCTGTAAACCACGCATTTGTTGCGGCATTCGTGTCTTTTCGGAGTTGTCGGCAAACCACCACCACGCTGTCGCGTACGTTTGTATAAAGCGTTCAAATTTTGGTTGCTTGAATGCCAAGTTCGTCATGAGGCTTTAAATTTATGAGGAGGTCATTGTGAAGAGACTAAACTTACCCCAGCTCTGTTTAGTGCCTGGAACCATTTCAATGTGAAATGTTCAGTTACATAAGAGTTCCACTTTTGCCGGGGTTTTCATCAGACGTTAACAAGGTTGTATCGGGAGTTCAATGACACGTTGGATTTTTTCGCAGCTTCTTTGAAAGTATAAAAATGCACACAAAAACGTATTTTATGCCCACTTTAATCATGCATGTTTTTTGCAGCGAATGTTTCATTTCGGATAATGTCCACGTCTGATCACGCAGCAAGTTCACCGATCCGAATATCGATTTGGTGGTTTTGACAGCTCGCTTGGTCTTCGTCATATCATACAATACCCACTAGGATCAAGCATGTTTTTAGTTACGCCTAGATTCGCCCCTGATAACCGCGTCAAATTTCGCGAAACCATCGAAAATTTTATTTCTGCTTTGGCTCATTATTCAACTCATTTTGATAGCGGCCGCTGTATCTCACCCGTGCGTCGCTCGAGTGCATGTGACGATATAATATTTTACGCACCAGAACCATAATATGATTAGGAGTCACGCCGTGATGTGAGACTCTAGATTGATTCCGGCCACCAGACGTTTTTTTTTTTTTTTTAACGTGAACCTAAATATATTGGAAGTGTAAGGCGCGACGACAAAGGACGGAGGGTGCACACACCGAGTGGCTCTTCTGTTTACTTTCAGCGTAATACCGATTGATTGATTGATTTGTGGGGTTTAACGTCCCAAAACCACCATATGATTATGAGAGACGCCGTAGTGGAGGGCTCCGGAAACAGCGTAATACCAAGGTACAGGTGAAATATGCAACACAAATACGCCCTGTCTTCAATTCTCGCACAAAAATTTGAGTGCATTGTTACTGCGTTTCGCTCCCGTGAAAATGCAGCTGGTGTATGCGGGAATCCAACTCATCACTTCGATCCTATCCTCGCAACACCTCAGTATGCTAACTTATCAGTGGGTGTTGCTTGCAAGGCCTGTGCGTATAAACACTCAGTGCGAACCCGTCGCATAAATCTGTTTACACTGAGCGGCGACGAGAGGTTGACAGCCATTAGCAGAATAAAACACTTGGAGAGCCCACCGCGCGGTATTTTAACAGTGGTGTATTAAGCTAGCAAGCTCCACCGCTTTCGCACTACCAACGGTTGTCTCATAAAGCCAGAGCCCAATCGCATAATGTACCGTGGTTGCCTATTTGCTGTAGTTCCAGTTTACAAACGCGCTTTCTTTTAGTACGAGTCCGGTCATCGCGTGTCTTTTAGTTAATCGATTGTAGTACTGTGCACGACCAAAACATTTCAAAGTAAGGCGACCGCGGAATATCGGCGAACTGCCATACTCCACTCCTGCGGCGGCTGCATTTCCGATGGAGGCGGAAATGTTGTAGGCCCGTGTACTCAGATTTGGGTGCACGTTTAAGAACCCCAGGTGGTCTAAATTACCGGAGCCCTCCACTACGGCGTCTCTCATAATCATATAGTGGTTGTGGGACGTTAAACCCCACATATCAATATCAGCCATACTCCACTCGTCACGCCTTTGCTTCTCGCATTGCTTGCATTAGAAACGGTAGAACTTGACGGGCAGTTTTCAGGTCTTCGTCATTTTTAAACTTTTGTAGCCGCTAACAATGCTGCATAGTGTGTGCCAGCTTTTCAGGATGACGAAGGAGCGGCACTCATAGCGTGCAAAATGCGAGATAAGCGCCCCAAGGTACACGTTTTTCGTTCGCCCTATGGGAAAACCCAGCAAGCGCGGTCCGTCTGAGCGACCGGTGATGTGCCCTTTTTCCGCTAGCGTGACCAACGGCACTGCGCAAACTTGAGTTTCAGAGATACCGAATATGGTACCTTTTGGTACCATATACAGGGTACAGGGTTGGGAACATATACAGTAACTCTATTGCGCCTCCTTCTGTGTGATCGCGCATGTACGCGCTAGAGTTACTGTATAAGCTCCCTATGGGAGCCGAGTTGCGCATAGGTCCACCATTAGGTTCCACGGCTGAGCAGTGAAGCCACTCGTCTCGCACGCAGGAGAAACATGCGGTGCGACGTTCTGGCGTGGGCGGCGTGCCGTAGACTTATTCGAACTCGCTGAAAAAGATTGCATTGTTGCAGTGAAGCGGTATGTTTCTGTAGGTAGCAGAAATTGTTGAGGCCCGTGTGCTTAGACATAGGTGCATGCTAATGAACCCCAGGTGGTCAAAATTTCTGGAGACCTACACTACGGCGTCTTTCTTTAAATTATGGTGGTTTCGGAAAGTTAAACTCAACAATAGAATGAGTGAGAATAAAATAACTAAAAAACGTAACTCATTCGTCATAACGCCGCACATCGGTTTTTACACCAGATGTACATTGTACAATGTTCCAGCAAATTCAGTTTTATGATCATCTGGTTCTTTTTGAGACCGCTAGATGGCGCCACTTATCCAGTTTGTCGGTGCTCGCACGTTTGCGGTTCCATGTGCTAGCCATTTTAGCATTGGTAATGCGATGTAATCTCTATTGGCGCTCGCACTTCGGCTAATTTGGACATAATGCCTGGAGTCTGCGCAATGCGGATATTGCGAGTTTCTACGAATGAAGGTGGATATGTGAAACGGTGTCTTAAACGCAAAGCCTACCCGGCGGGTAATTTACGGTACGTAAAGGTTTAAGTTCTGTAAAGACCCGAACTTGCGCAGATTCTATCCGGTAACATTGTAGCGCAAATCGTACACGTACAATGTAAAACTCCCAACAGCAGTCGCGATGAGGTTGAAGTCTGTGCGGGCAGAGAACGCGTAGGCACCGCGTCATCATGGAAGTAAAGTTGGCTTTGCCGCGTGAGATGGAACATTTGACGTCACTTCGCACCACGTGACAGCACTCGTCGAAAAGCAGCGCAAGTGGCGGAAGGAAAAGGTGTGCGCATCTCTGCTACCTGAAGGTAGCATACACAGTATCTCTAGTACGCGTGAACAAGTCGTGGTTTCCCGCGGCGATCCCTGTAACGACCAAACGCGCATACTGAATTCAGCCATTGGCTGGTAGTTGGCCTTCTACGCACAATTTCTGAGCATATTCCGTCATTTCTTGAGAGAAGAAAAAACAATTTTCAGGTGACTTCGATTATTTATTGTCTATTCTAGGCCGCGTGCTGCGCTTTAACATTTGACTCTCGTGTTGTCCGGAGCTTCAACTACTGATAGGCAGCGTTTTCTGACCATGCTCAAAAAGTGTTGCAGGGCCTCTTTAGGATCCATTGGGGAACACAACCGGTTATGGAAGTGGTGGCCGCGAGCGTGATATTAGGAGATAGAAGAGGACAATGACGATCGCGGGTGCGCTCTTGGCACATGTCAGCCGCTGGCAGCGGGAAGTTATGGCCCGGATTCTGATATGTGAAAATGACTTCTGTCTCGGGCTAGCCTCAGCTTCGAACCCCTACATGGTTAAAACCTTTTTGGAGGAGAAGGGGTGGTTATTTGTCGTGAGGTACAAACTGTTTAATTTGTAAGAAGCCAGAAACAATAATATGCGTTTTTTGCATTGTTGGAACGGTGTTCGTTTTTAGATGTCTTACAAGGGGCCCTCAAGAATGAATTACCCCTGTATTCATAAGACATTCGTTACTTGAATGTGGACAATAAAGACGGGGTTCTTTAGATGCCATCATGCTAATGGGCCTCCACGCGTAATGGCCACTCCGCTCCGGTAAAGATGCACAGCCTGCACGAACCTGATTTAGAGAAAATATTCATTGGTTTGTTAAGAAAACATTCAGAGGGCAGCACCGAACCACCCGAGTGGCTCTCAACCGTAGAGCCGTTGGTAATATTACGCAATTGTTAATGACACAAGCTTGACACAGGTTGAATACTCAGTGAACGTATGTACTCTGTACATTGTGTTTTTATTACAAGTGTTGAATGTACTATATTTTGTTTACAAAAGCCAGGTAATAAGAAAATTCTGCATGGCTGCGTTGGCTAGCACAGCAGACTCTGAAGCAAGAGGTCACTGGTTGCAATTCATGGTACCTTGCTTTGGAATTTTTTTTCTACTGATCTTTGTTTTTTACGTATAAGTATATATGCATAACCGGGAAATCATTGCGATGAAAACAGCGAGAGCAAAAATTAGCGGAGGGTATTCATATAATTGATAATACAATAAAGGTGAACAATGGCTAACTTGCATACGACCACAATGCTCACTGAAATTTCAAACTTGGAGCTGAAGTGAACTAAAAAAAATGCAAGTTATGCATTTCTCGTTGCTTGATTGAAAAAAATACTGAAATGCGAGTTACGAAAGTGTTTCCAATCAGATATATTTTTTCGCTGCACGGCATAACACGTAAAACTGCACTGACCGTGATATTCACACAAGGTAGTAGTGAATTTGTGGCATAAAGCAGTAGAGGTTCTTGGCCTGCGAGAACCGACTACAAAGTGCCAAGAGAGAGGCTTCAGCCCACCATTGCGTCAGCCAATGTCTACGCCTCCAAATATCTGTAAGAAATTTAAGAAGTCCTGCAAAAGAGCAATTGTTCGAGCTTTTGGAGCGCGCGTTTTGCATGTACGTCGCTTGGTTCCTTTCCGACACAGTGCAGTGCAACTTATAAAGGACACGCTTGTTTCCGAGGGATGCATTTATCAAGATTACACTGATTGCTAATTTCGGAAAACTAATTTTGTTATTTAAATAAAATAATTTGCTATGATTAGTTAACAGATTTTTATATTGATATAACTTGCAATGAGGTCATATGGCTGATATTTTTTCAGAATGGGGTGGGGCTCCCACACCCTGCTCATACGTTAGCATGCCTTTATATTGTCACGCCGCTCTAGCGGTTCAGGCGCGGTTTATGGACGTGCAGGTAGAGCAGCAGGGCTGTCGTCAGACGTGTCACTTGGAGGTTCACTCGAGCGAGAATAACGCGTGCACTTCTCTTTTGGCTTGTTCCTCTGAATATGCATGTCACCCACCCTACAGGTGGCATTATTCCCTACTCCACAAAATACAGCATCGTCTTGATGCTACAGGGTACGTGTAAGCTATTAGAATTAGGCAGATTAGACAGAGAGAAGAAAACATATATTGCTTACGAATAAGTCACTAGTGTTTTGACCTCCTAGTCCAGAAGACCATTGGCTCTTGCCGCTGTCAGGGCTCGGTCGACGAGGGCCTGTTCCTGCACAGGGTCGGAGCTGGACAGCGTCGCCCCCCTCTCGACTATTGTAGGATTATGATTCCCGAATACACTAGAATTGTTCAAATGCTTCCAGACTGTATAAAATACAGTAGCCGTCTGGGGACAGCATTTATACTGCGGATTGGGCACCTAAAAGTCTATCTTAGACAAAACATAAAGATTTAGAAGTGATGATGATTGTAATTGACGCCACGCGGCATACTGTGCCTTATCTAGTTTAGGATAAGGGGGTGGGGGTGTAGTGTGTCTACTCAGCCTGATGTGTTGCCGAATATCAGTATGGCAAAAAAAGTCTGGGGAATGTCCTTATCAGCGAGCAGTTGTGCTGTGGATGAAGCAGCGAAGGCCCGGTATAAGAGATCGCGTGGTAAGGAATGAGCGAGTTCATTACCCCTAACTCCTGCTTGGCCTGGCACCCATAGCAGTTGTACCCAATGACCCTCTTGAGGAGTGGCCACAGCCTTTGCAGTATTGAATGCACAAAGGATATAGATTATGAAATGCTAAGTTGATACAGTTATTGAAGGCTTCATAATTTATGTGCAAAATAAGGCTTAACGAGCAAAATAAGGCTTCATGGTCACAACATGAGCAGTGTTGAAGCTAGGTTCCCTTCGTTTTGTTTGTGTTTACGACCGACTGTCCGGAACTATATCGTAGTTCATGTCACTCACGCGGCGGAGTAGTTACTACGGTCCAAAAAACGGGCTCAGCAAGTTTTTCGAGACGCCATGGCGGCGAACAGGGCTCCACGCTCAAACTTGCTATTCTGGACTTGAGGCCACACAAGTGTTGTAGCACCGTGCATCTGCCTGTTGTTGCAGGCCAAATTAAGCCACACGAGCTGGCGAGCTTCCTCGGCATGCTCGGTGAACTCTGTGTTGTCAGTTAAGTGATCGACGTCTTGACAAGGAAGCAAAGCGTCCAACATCGACTGAACTTTGCGACTGTAGAAAAGGTGAAATAGGTTGAATCACTTTTCCTCCGGAATGGTGGCGTTTTAAGCCAACGTCACATAAAGTAATATCTGATCTCCTGTTTTGCCTGTTTTGTGTTTGATGCTGATGCGCACAGAGATCTGATCTATCACATCTTCATTTAGTCACTCTGTAAGTCTGTTGTTCTGCCGATGGTAAGAAGTCGTCTTCCAATGCCTAGTATTGTTTAGCCGAAAACCTTCATCCACAAGCTGTGCAGTGAACGCTGTTATTTAGTGTGTTAATACTTTGACGCAGTACGATGTGGCATATAAAGAACTGCGCTGCCTTGAATCTACGGCTTGTGGTATTGCCTCTGTTTGAGCGTAGCATGCGAAAGACTAAAAGGACCAAAAAGGTCCATGGCAAGTTGGTCAAAGGGCTCGCGTGGGGAGTCAGTTGGTTGAAGTAATTCAGCCGGCTTGCTTGATTGTGACTATCAATACTGTGATTCACGACAGCTTTTGGCCTGCTGCCTGGCATTGGTTGAAATTCCGACCAATAGTACGTGTTGGCAAATCTGGCGAATGCTCGTGAGTAGCCTAGGTGGCCAGATGTGGGCTGGTCAATGCAAGTGAAGAGGACGTGGTCTTGCATGCTCCTTGGAAGCCCGAGGCGGCAGGCGTGGTTCATAGAACGGGTGTTGTAGTAAGCAGGACTTTGTCCTTGATACAAAAGGATGGCGACCAGGATAAATGGTGTGATATAACTACAATGTTACCCTCTAAATAAACAGTGACTGGTCGAATCTTGTCATCGTCTCATTGCCGTCTGCTCAAGTCTGATTAGCCAGGAGTGAGTAGCCCTCAGCTCATCCTCAGACGTTAGACTTCTGGTCTCACACTTGCGGCCCTCAATATTCCGGCCAGACTCATAGATCATGGTTACGTCGAATTTCTGTAGGCGCGAGCTCCACTGAGCCAGTCTTCAGGGATCACCAATGTTTGCTAACCAACGAAGGGCATAATGGCCGGCACAAGTTTAAATTGATGGCTGTAGATGTAAGGGTGAAACTTGGCGATCGCCCATACTACAGCGAGAAACTCTTCTGCTGTGGTTGAGCAATTCACTTTGGCATGGCACAGTGAGCGGCTCGCATAGGCTATTACTCTCTTCTATACGTGTTGATGCTGAACGAGCAATGTGCCGAACAAATGTTACTGGCATCAATAGGCCCTTCTGTCTCACCATAATCACAAAATGTGCAAGAACAGGTGCTCGCTGAATCTGCTGTCGTAGGTCGACAAGATTATGATTCATAAAAAATGGCTTGTCTCTCTGGTAAGGTGAATCACGAGTGCCGCTATTTTTAAAAAGCCTTCGATAAATTGTACATAATAAGTGCACAAACCCAAAAAGTATCGGACAGCCTTTCTGTCAGCGTACGAGCTTGGAACATGGCCACAGCAGTAAGTTTTTCAGGATTGGATCCGGGGCATCAGGCACTCAATACATGGCCGAGGAACATTAGCTTTTCACAACCAAAGGGGCATTTATCTGAGAGTGCGAGGTCTGCTGATCAAATAGCATCTAGCACATTCTGTAGGTGGTGTGGATGTTGTTCGAACTTTTCAGAGAAGACAACGACATCATAGATTGATTGATTTGTGGAGTTTAACGTCCCAAAACCACGATATGATTATGAAAGACGCCTTAGTGAAGCGCTCCGGAAATTTCGACCAACTGGGGCTCTTTAACCTGCACCCAAATCTGAGCACACGGGCCCACAACATTCCCGCCTCCATCGGAAATGCAGCCGCCGCAGCCGGGATTTGATCCCGCAACCTGCGAATCAGCAGCCGAGTGCCTTAGCCACTAGACCACCGCGGCGGGGCAACGACCACATCATTGCGATACACGAGACTAGTCTGTGAATTTAGCCCTGTTAGTACTGTGTTCGTCATTCATTCGCTGGAAGCTTGCCATTGCTGAGCACAAGTCAAAAACAAGAACTTAAAAGTCATAGAGTTCATCGGGAGTCACAAAGAGCGCTTTCTTGCGGTCTCCCTCATGTCTCAACCTGCCAGTACCCGCTTTTTAAATCCAGAGAGAAAAAAATAGTGGTTATGGGACGAAAGGTCAGCATTTATGTAGATATTTTCCAGCGGCGTATCAGCAGTATTCATTGCTTCAGATTAAAAGCAGTTTCGAAACTTAACTATTTTATTTGTAAACGCTGAATCAATACCGCAAAAAAGTGTCCATGTTAGGTATTCAAATTTTATACAAGTGGCTGAGATCGGCCATCGTGAGGCTGCACTCCGAGTTGCACGAACACTTTGGGTTAATAGGTCGTCCAAGTTACATTTTGTGACCACTTCACCATTTCACAATCTACAGCATGTCACGTAAACTAGAACAATGACCCGTGGAGAGAACGTTACTGTAGCATAAAAACAGTCATTGTACGCCTTCGATGGTTAAAACAGTTTAATAAAGTGGAACAGGAACGATAAAAAACGCGAGGCACACTTAACTGTTTCGATAAAGGACACAAAGAGGCTAGGCAGCGTTGAAGTGAAAACCCAGCCGTTCGTTCTAGGCTTTTGATTGTAATCGCCCGGGAGGTCCCATCCTTCTGTTCGCGCTCTCAAGGGGCGTCAGCTCTCCCTCCCTCCTGCCCTAGTCGCCACCCTCGGTGCCTCAAATCTGGTCTTAAAAACGCAATGTCGGCTACAAAGCACTGTTCCGGTGTCGCCGCCATCTTGGCCTCTCCTGACCTTGAGATAACAGCGGCGACCCCGCAGGGGTGAAAGGAGAGAGAGAGAAAGGCAAGCGAACGCAAAGTTACAACACTGCCCCGCCAAATGGGCTTGCACATTCTACAGTTCGGATATTTCCAGCGGGTAAAGTCTTTGAACAGGGTGCCCGACGTGCTTGCCCTGCGGCGTCCTGACTTCGCAAGATCGTATTTCCCCGACTCGACCGGGAAAAAGCGAAACAATTATGTCGGCTTTCCGGAATATTCGCGGGAGATCCTCTTGTACGAGCTCAACGTCTCCAACCTTCGGCTCCCTTCCCTTGGCCTGCTTTGTTGCATATGCCGAGCGCAGCTGTTTCAGATATTCGCTGTGACACAACACATGACCACACAACACTTCTCACCAATTGGGATCCACGCACAATCCAGCACTATCCGCGCAGTTGCACGAAAGTGTCTTTGGCACCTGCGTGAAGAAGCTGTCGGTGGGCCCGCTGCACTATTAGTAGAGTGAATTTATGCCGTTCTGAGAGTAATGCAGGGTGTGTTTCGTCTTCCGTGATGTTTGATGAACTGAGCCACCCTCGTATCCTCAGGAGACCTCGGTCGCCGGTCCAGAACTTGAAGTCACTCGAGGTGAATTTTCGTTGCAACGTGCGCCCACTTGCGCAACAATAATTTTCAGCAGAGAATGCTCACTTTCGCGCCATTTTTAACCAATAGACATGGGCACGATCAAGCTCTGCTGCTGTCAGTGTTCCAGAAGTTCTTTCCTTCGTTTTCCTGTTTCTTATGAATCGAAAAATCCAACTGGTCACTCGCTCCACCCTAGCAGCAGAGCCAAATCTTGTATATCCAGCAATTTTTCCGTGTCGATACACGCCACAAGCACCTCAATCTGTTTTCGTTGTTCGCATTCTTCAGAAATGAAGTCGTTGTTTACCGGTTCGACCGACCATGTTTCTTCTGCTTGTGACAGCCACGATGGTTCATTCCACCACATAGCTTTGGACGTCAGACTTTGTCCTGAAGAGGCCCTAGTCAAGAAATCTGCTGGGTTCTTCTTTCCGGTGCAATGTCACCAGGTGGCAATGTCAGTGTTTTGTTGAATTTCCAAAACTCGAGTTCGGACGAATTTTTTCCACCGTGACGTGTCACCCCGGATCCCGTTCAGAGTGATCGTGGAGTCTGTCCACAGGTAAAAATCGTCTATCGGGACGTACAGATTCATCCTCACAAACTGACGGAGTCGTGATGCAACCAATGATGCCATTAGCTCTACTCTTGCCAAAGTCATCTGCTTGAGCGGGGCAACGCGACATTTCGCTAACACGAGTGTAGAGCCGCATGCTCCTGTGTCATACTCGGTACAGAGATAAACGGCAGCGCCATAGGCCTTCGGGCTAGCATCTGCAAACATACGCAAATTTCGACGTATCGGTTTCCCATCGATGTTAGTGTTGTATGTTCGATGTATCCGGATTTCACGGACACACGTGAGCTCTTCACACCACTTCGTCCACTCGTTGAGTAGGTGTTCTGGTAGTGGTTGGTCCCACGACAAGTTTTCTTTCCATATTTCTTGAAAGAGAGCCTTCGCTCTCACTGTATAAGGAGAAATAAATCCCAGGGGGTCATGTAGGCGTGCCGTCGTTGCAGTACAAAACGTTTTGTGTTCTCTTACACCTTCGGGAATTCGATTACAGAGTCGGGGAGAAGCGTCAGACAATTTCCAATTGGTTCTCACGCAAGACCAAGCACCTTCAGTGGTTTTGTCGTTTGCCCTTATGGTCGTTCAGCAGAGTCCTCATGAGTGAATACTGTCCTGAAATGTTCGATATTGAACGCCCACTTGTGGAGGTGCATGCACGCCTTTTCAAAGATGAAATTAGCCTCTTCGTAAACATTCGGCGCTTCCTCTTCATTAGCTGCTCCCCACAGCAGGTCATCTACGTAAATAGACTGCTGCAGAATAGCAACTGTTTCGGGGAGAACATGTTTAATCGTTGTGAAATGGTGTTGAAGAGTTGCTGCTAAAAGAAAGGTGCTCGATGTCGTCCCAAATGGGACTCTGGCCATCCTGAAAACCTCGACCTCGAAAAGTGGCCTGCAAATGTCACTGTTTTCACTGAACTAAAAGAACCTCAATGCTTCTCGGTCTGAGCAATGGACTGCAATTTGAGAAAATGCATTTTGCACGTCGTTAGGGAGTGCTATTTGGTGACGTCGAAAGTTAAGCAGCACGTGAAGTAGGCAGGATTATGGTTAGGCCCACTTTCCAAATGTTCGTTAAGTGATTTTGCTCCCGTGCTGTGTGAAGGCGCGTCGAAAACGATCCGCAGCTTCGTAGTCGTACTGCTTGTAATAAATGAAAATGTCAAACTGCTCTCAAAAGGGATGCCAGTTCCTCTTTTTGCCGTCGAACTTAAATAGCTCCCACTCGGGAAGCTTCAATATTTGATTTCGAATGGCTGAGGTCTCCTGGTCGGCTTGTTTTGGGCACATTTTGCTTCGGTACTCAAGTCGCCCGATGCACGTCGCCAGCTTACCTCTGTATGCTAGAACAGTCGCGAATTCGGCTTCTGCATCTTCCTCTCTAAGGTAAGGCTCTATCGCAGTGTATGCGTCTTTCAATTGCCGCTCGGCCAACCGCAGATGTTCTATGAGAACACTTACCGCTTCAAGGTCAAAAGCAGAAGTGCTGCTGAAGATCTTGTCCGCGTCATTAGGGAAGCGCGTCACTTGCGACCTGATCACTTTCCCCCTTTTCTTGAGAATATTCATTGTTGTCCGAGGATTCGTTGTCTGATGAATCGTTGTGGGAAACAGTTGATCGATGAATGTTTAGTCTATTCTCGTGGGTTTCGGCAGAAACATATGTCGCATAAAACTGTTGTTGGACGCGTGCGATGGTGAAAACTGTTTATTAAAGTTAAATAGGAACGATATAAAATACAAGACGCACTAAAATGTTTCCATAAAGGACACAAAGAGACTAGGCAGCATTCAAGTTGTGGGGAACAGTTCATTGATGAACGCTTAGTCTATTCTCGTGGGTTTCCGCAGAAACGTATGTCGCATAAAACGGTCGTTGGACGCGTGCGATGGTGAAAACTGTTTAATAAAGTTAAATAGAAATGATATAAAATACATGACGCACTAAAATGTTTCCATAAAGGACACAAAGAGGCTAGGCAGCATTGAAGTGAAAACACAGCCGTTCGTTCTCGTCCTCTGATTGCAAATGCCCAGGAGGTATCCGGCCCTCCTGTTTGCGCCCTCGGCGCCTCAAATCTGGTCTTAATTACGCACTGTCGGCTGCAACGCACTGTTCTGGTGTCGCAGCCGTCGTCGCCTATCCTGACCTTGAAATAACAGTGGCGACCCCGGAGGAGTGAAAGGAGAAAGAGAGAGAGGCAAGGGAACGCAATGCTACAACAGTTACACTGTCAGTGGAAATATGGAGAACGTCAGGGCACCGTAGATCTTCATAGGTGAACCAGAACACTGGCCCGTGGAGGGAGCGTTACAGTGCCAGCGGACATACGAAGAACGTCAGGGCACCGTAGATCTTCATACTCGTTGAGTTGTCAGTCGCCTGAGAAGGTGGTGCCACGCTCTTTGAGATCAGAAACAACCACGTACTCCTGCAGGCAGTTAACACCGAGAACAACATCGCGGGAACATTCATGTAGAACAAGAGAACTTGCTACTAGTGTTGATCCTCAAATCTAAATTCTATTCGTGCAGGTTCCAATCAGAGTGACAATTTGCCCACTAGCCGTTTGAATCTGCTGGCCATTCTAGAGCATAATTGCCCTTTTTAGAAGTTGGGCCATTTTCACTACTTCATATCGAATTGTCAGTGTCGATATCCTCTAAAGCACTAACCGCATAACTGTAGATCAGAACTGCCCTAACTGAGAGAAAATCCTTCAGTTCGATCTGAACATTTAGTTGATTGCATCGATCGGAGGACTTCAGCACATTTATGACCAGTGACCTCGCCTCAATAGACAGACGATTGAGTGGGTTTTCCCAGCTGGGCCTCGAGGACCATGCCCCAGAATTGTTAGGGTCGATGTTAGTGCGTGTGTATATGCTGGTGAGCGCGTACACGTATTATGTTCAAGCATGCGTAATGTACGTGTTCACTGAATTCTCGTTAAGACGAACTATGTTAAGGTGAATTTGGTTTAGACGAATTCTTGCTTAAGACGAAAAACTCAGGAATGTTTGTTTGGTTTCTCATAGACTCAGCGCAAAGAAAATCTGCTTAAGACTGAAACGCATAACGAACCTCTTCTGTAGGGACCAACTCTCGCAGAGATCGACGACGATGGGGATTCTGTGCAGCGAACATCATAGTCTTGATGGGGCAATCAGCTGAACAAGAGAAAGCAAAATACACGCAATCAGCAACATAATTTGCAGTGCAGAGTTACCTCAAAACTGTAAATGACCTGTAGCAGGGCAGCATCGCAGCGCACAAGTGTTTGCACATTTCGGAAAAGCCTGCTACACCTGAGCAGTTCTCTTCTTCAACGTCAGGTTCACTGGACAGGTTTATCAACTTGAAGTAAATCTGACGCGGTACGTCGAAGAGGCTCGATGTTCGCACACACAGTGCAGCTACTTCCGCTGTCTCGCTGGTGAAATCTATTATGCCGATCAGAATAGTCAGACCCCTTCGATTAAGCATCGTGGTCATATGCCTCATTCAAGAAACTTCATCGCAGCGCGAAGCGAAAGTGCGTGTTGTCCCTGTTAAGCGTTGCCATCGTTGGTTTTTTTTTGACGCCAGCAGAGCGAGCGTTTCACGGCACTGCGAGTTCATGTTGAAACTACTTGACGTAAAAAAAACACAAGGACACCAGTGAAGTTAAGGAAACGACTAGGGATCGTTCACGTAACGCACAAATGATTGATCGGTATCACCTTTTGTCTGAAAAGGCGGACTATGTCGCGTGCAGAGCACTTTAGGGGCCCGGGCTGTCGTATGATATCACCGCATGCTGTCATAGCTTGGAGAAACGTGAGTAAAATGACGTTATATCATAGCCATTTGTAGGGTATTAAGTGTGCGCTCACGACAAGGAGCAATCTTGTCATTGTTGTTCTTCGAGAGATTTGCTGATATTACCTGCGGATTGCTATAAGAGCCCGCGGGCTGTGGTATACTGTCATTGTTTGGCATAATACAAGCAAGACCACGTGTAAAAAAGGAAGCTAAAAAAACGAGAAAGAGTAAGTAAAAATATAGAAAGAAATATGAGCGCAAGAAATCGGTAAATATAAAAGAAAAAAAGGCAGAATAAAATTAAAGGACAAAAAGAGAGATACTGAAGAGAAAGGCTAACAAGCTCTGCCCTTCTTTCAGGCTTTCCGATGGAGGCGGAAATGTTGTAGGCCCATGTGCTTAGGTTTGGGTGCACGTTAAAGAACCCCAGGTGGTCGAAATTTCCGGAACCCTCCACTACGGCGTCTCTCATAATCATATGGTGGTTTTGGGACGTTAAACCCTACAAATGAAATATTTCAGGCTTGGCAAAGCGGCCTTAATGTTTTTTGTCCACCTTCTTCCCTGCCACCGTACAATGTTTCAGTTAATGGTGGGGGGGGGGGGGGTCTTCACTACTCTCTCATGGCCATGTTTGCACACTCTGTCTTAATAAGGGCCTCAAAATAGCCTCTAAGAATACACAATCGAGCACGCTATTCTTTCTTGGTGTTTTCTCTCTCTCTCTCTCTCTTTTTGCTTTTTCGTGAGGCCAGAACAGTGATTCATGCGACATTTTGATAGATTATGCTCTTCCTTGTTTCATATATAAAAAAATATCAGTTATGAATTGTCTTCCATCGTGCTTTGTCATAACGTCACCCACTTATTCTTGCTCTCCTGTCATTGTCTCCGCCTGTAAACATCTCTCAATTTACGTTTTCTCGTAACAATATTTTCAGTGGCGGAGAAAACCTCTGCTTTGCCTGCTGGTGGATCTGCCCATTGAAATACCAGGTCATCAATATTGTAAGACAGTAGCAGCGTTGGAGTCTCAACGGCGTTTATTAGGCCGAATCGCCTGATCAACCCTTCGAACGAAGACGACGTTTTTTGTGATGATGATTATATACAGATGAAGAAGAAGAAGGTCAAACGTTGTCAATATTGTGCTTACACTAATTTCCCCCTCACACGGAAGCGGCCAACTAGGTTGCTGTTTATGACGGTGGTGTATGGCGCACGAATGGTTTTAAGCGTGACACGTGAACAACCTCCGTACCACGAAAACGGCCATCAGGAGGCATGACAACAGGGGTTACTCGATAGTGAATAGGAGACGTCTGCTCGACTATAGCATAGGGGCCGATGAAACGTGAGTGAAACTTATCACACAGGCCGGGAACCCGCGTTGGGGTCTACAACAGTACTTCGTCTCCAGTATTGAAATGAACTATGCGGTGGACGCCATCGTAGCGAGTCTTCCGCTCTTGTTGGCTTGCCTGTGTATTAAGGTGTGCGCGTCAGTGACAATTGGCCAGGCGAGAGATTAAGTGCTCCCTCGATGACGATGACGAGTTCACAGGAACGTCAAAAAAGGAGATGTCGAGTGGAGATGTTGGTCGACGGCCGTAGACGAGAAAGAATGGGGAATAGCCCGTGGTGCGCTGCGTAGCGGTATTGTACGCAAAAGTCCCGAATGGCAGGATGGTATTCCAGTTGGTGTGGTCGGCGTTGATATACATAGATATCATGTCGGTCAAAGTTCAATGGAAGCGCTCTGTGAGGCCGTTAGTCTGGGGATGGTAGCTGGATGTCGTCTTATGAATCGTATTACATGCGTGGAGGACTTGTTCGAGTAGTTTCGAGAGAAACGCTTTGCCGCGATCGCTGAATAAGATGCGTGGTGCACCATGTCTTAGAAAGATTGCCTCCAGAAAAAATGTGGCAATGTCCTCTGCTGATCCTGAAGGAAGGGCAGCTGTTTCGGCGTACCTTGTTAAGTGGTCAACTGCTGTGACAATCCAGCGCTTGCCGCTAGCTGATATTGGTAGCGGTCCGTAGAGGTCAATGCCAGTGACATCGAAGGGAGCATCAGGACACGGAAGCGGTTGTAGAAGACCGGCCGGGAAGGAAGTGGGTCGCTTGCGGCGTTGGCATAGCGAGCATGACGCAACATATCGCGCTACGCAGTTGGAAAGGCCAGGCCAGGCAAAACGACTGCGGATGCGTTCGTAAGTTTTTTTGAAAACCCAGATGACCAGCCTTGGGGTCATCATGAAACGCCTCCAAAATCTGCGCCCTTAGGGTACGAGGAGCAACAGGAACCCAGCGCTGTCCTTCGGGGTGGAAGAAAAAGCGGTAAAGAAATGAGTGTTCAGTCTTGAAGTTCCGCAGCTGTCGATGGGCGCGAGCGTTGGGAGTACGAGAGGAGCCTTGAAGGCGCTGCATTATAAAGCGACAGTAAGTGTCGCTGCGTTGGTGGGATGCAAACGTGTCATTGTTGAAAGTAGAAAGAAAATCGACAGCGGCGAGTGAATGAACTGACGGAGGCACTTTGATGGGTTCACTCACAGTTGGCGACAGGCCAGGAGTGCCTGATGAGGATTGTAAAGGACAGCGGCTAAGGGCATCGGCATCGTTGTGTTTCTTGCCGGATTTGTAGTTAACGTCAAACTCGTATTCTTGGAGACGAAGTATCTAGCGACCGAGACGTCCAGACAAATTTTTCAATGTCGACAGCCAGCACAAAGCGTGGTGGTCAGTGACGACGGTAAAGTGGCGGCCGTGAAGATATGGTCGAAACTTCCGGATGGCCCAGACAACGGCAAGACACTCCTGCTCGGTGATGGTGTAGTTTTTCTCTGCTGCTGTGAGGGTGCGACTTGCGTATGCCATCACACGTTCGTCATAATGCTCTGTTCATTGCAGAAGTACAGCGCCGAGTCCGTGTCCGCTGGCATCAGTATGGAGGAGAGTGGGTGCGGCGTTATTGAAGTGACAAAGTGCTGGCTCAGGCGTGAGGGCACGTTTCAAGGTGTCAAAAGCCATTTGGCATTCGTTTGACCATACGTATGACGCTCCCGAAGAAAGGAGTTGGTGAAGTGGCGCAGCAATGGTGGCGAAGTCTCGTATAAAGCGCCGGAAGTACGACGCAAGGCCAAGAAAGCTTCGGAGCTCTTTGACGCGTTGAGGCACCGGGAAGTGAAGAACGGCGGTAATCTTGTCGGGATCAGGCCGGATTCAATCTTTGCTGACGAAATGTCCGAGTACTTTAATACTGTTGCCAGCAAAAAGGCACTTCTTGGTGTTGAGCTGAAGGCCAGCAGCTGCGAGACACGTCAGAACTTCATCCAGGTGCTGCAAGTGCTGTTCGAATGTTGAAGAAAATATGACGATGTCGTCAAGGTAACATAAGCATGTTTTCACTTAAGGCCCCAAAATACAGTGTCTATCAGTCGTTCAGACGTTTCTGGCGCATTTCAGAGGCCGAAAGGCATGACGTCAAATTCGTAAAGCCCATCGGGTGTGGCAAAGGCAGTTTTTTCCTTGTTATCCTCGTGCAGTGGAATTTGCCAATAACCAGAGCGCAGGTCAAGGCTCGAAAAATATTCCGCTTCTTGTAAGGAATCTAAGGCATCATCAATGCGAGGCAAGGGATATACGTCTTTTCTGGTTACTTTGTTTAGAGCGCGGTAGTCAACGCAGAATCGCACCGAACAGTCTTTTTTTTCTTACGAGGACGACAGGTGACGACCAAGGGCTTGAGGAGGCGCGGATGATGTTTTGCTTGAGCATATCAGCAACGTGCTTGTCGATGATCTTGCGTTCGCTGGAAGAAACACGGTATGGTCGACGACGGACAATAGAAGTTCCGTCGGTGTGTATGCGATGAGCCACCGCAGAAGTCTGGCTTAGAGCAGTGGAATGTGCGTCGAAAGAAAATTTATACTTAGACAACAACGCCAGTAGTTCGTCTGCTTGCGGGGGAGTGAGATCCGTGAGTCGGCTTTGTCTTTTATGACCTTTTCCGAAGTAAGCCGCCGGTAATATGTGGATTCCCGTCACTTCAGACTACGCAATGTGGTAAGCCATTTCACGAGCACTCCCCACCAGCTGCGCTACTGTTTTAGCTATTTCAATCTTTATGACATCATTCTGTGTTATGGAGTTCCTTGGCAGTTGATAACAGACCACAGCCGCTGTTTTCTATTCAAAGTGGTTGATGACCTACTGAGATCCTGCTCGACCCACCACAAGTTCACCAAAGCATGCCATCAGCAAAGCAATGACCTCACCGCACGCCTGAATTGTACCCTGCGAGATATGCTTTCGATGTACGACTCTGAGGTCCACCGAGATTGGGATATCCACTAAACTTTTCTAACTGTAGTGTAGAGGTTGCTATCATTTTGTCAGTGAGTTGCGCCTTTTATGCGAAGTTGAATAAAGGAGTTGCTGTTTGGGTTCAGCGTCGACTGGTCATCTAAGCCCGGGCTCGTCAGATGCCCCTACTATGCTGGAATCAGTCTCCACTGAACGCCTAACACTACGTAGTGTCAGAACTTGGACCGAGCACTAACGTCACGCTTACCTATCGTCCGTGCCATGCCTACCGACCAATCCAGCGCACCAAGGGAATGCGAGTCAACTTTCAGACACCGGAGCTGTGCGACTTTGGCAACGCTGGGACCTTGCCGACATAGAAAAGACGCTTTGAGGACTACGCAGCCATCTCGGGGCTCAAGAATGCACCGGATGAAACACAGGTGCGTTCGCTCTTGCACTGCATAGGCACTGAAGTGAGTCCACTCCTCGGTACATTTTCGCTCTATGCGGCGTCCCAAACTTCCTACAAAACAATGGTAGACCGTTTCACAGGGCATTTCGTGCATCCAAGCAATAAACTGTATGAGTCCTCTCGTTTTCACAGACGCATATAGCAGCCAGGTGAGAGCGTTGACAGATACTGCCGAGCTATGCAGGATGGTGAAACGCTGCGCCTACCCTTAAGCGCAAGTTGAGGAAAGGCTAGTACGTGTCAGATTCGTCGCCGGCTTGTGTGACTTACCTCTTTCAGACCACCTCTATTAGAACACTATACTAACTCTCAAAGAGACTTATAAAGCCCGCTAGGCGTAAAAAGAAAAGCTGCAAACATGCATAAGCAAGCTGGCACAAGTTTTATTAGCCCTAACGCATTGAAAATAGCGGCTAAAATAGTGCAGAAGTCTTCTCGAGATCACGGCAACACGAAGCGTTTTTTCGAACATCACAATGCAGACGCCTACCTGCGAGTTTCTGTGGCCGCACGTCTGATCCTCGAACGCCATTCCTAGCACGCACCTCGCTCTGCAATTTTTGTAAAAAGAAGGCGCACTTTGTGGAAGTTTGTCACTCAGAGAAATCGCAGCAAAAGTTTGCTTCATTCAATTGAATACCGTTGGGGCAAGGGCCAAGTCTTTATTATTCGACGTCACTGTTGACGACTATACGACATAGTTTAAAGTTGACTCCGGAGCAGAGGTCTCTGCTATATTCGATGAGTTCTCCAATGTTCCAGCCAAGCTTGACATGCTTGCACTGTACTAACCGTACCTAAAGGTCAACCGCTGCGATTGCTGGGTTCATGTACAGCCCAACTTTATTGGCACGGGATTATGGCAGTGCAGCGAATCATCGTCTTTAAATCCCTCTCGGTTCCTCGTCTGAGACTGCGGGCTATACTAGCCCTCGAGGCCATTAAATTTCTTGGCAGAGTGCAGGTCACTGAGACATCACTTCCCGCAAAACTGTTCCAGAGGTTTTGCACCCTCAAGAAAGAATATCGAATCCCTTTTGAAGCCTGTTGCTACACCATTTTCTCTCAAACTGTCGAGTGTGAGCTTAACAGCCTGAAGAGTGACAAAGTGATTCGGCGCATCAATACACCATTTTCTCTCAAACTGTCGGGTGTGAGCTTAATAACCTGAAGAGTGACAGAGTGATTCGGTGCATCTACAATACGACGCCATGGTGTGCAAGACTGGTAGTGGTTCCTAAAGCGTCACGAGATTATCGTCTTTGTGGTGACTTGACCCAGCTAAATCAAGTCGTACATCAAGAATGCAACATCCTCCCAACAGTTGAACATGTTCTCGGCTTTATCTGATACGCAACGGTCTTCTCCTAGTTTAGCACCAAAGCGAGTTTCTACAAAGTGGAACTGACTACTGCCTTGCAAGAGCTCATAATCTTCATAACCCCCTTTGACCGATACTGCTTTTGCTGCTTTCTATTTCGCATTACATCAGCGCTTGGGTATTTTCAAAAGCAGATGGCTCCAATTCTTGGAAAACAGGAAGAAGGGGCTCGCATGATCGACCATATACTTGTTTTCGGACGCACTTGAGGGGAGCGTCATGTTTGACTGAACCTGGTTCTATCCTGTCTGGCCAAGGCTGGGGTCATACTGACCAAAAACAAATGCTTATTCGGTGGGTTGGAAGTGGCATTCCTTAGAGTGATTGGGTCCGCACAAGGCATTGGGCCGGACCCAGCCAAAGTTTCAGCCATCAACACCATGGAAGCTCCAAAAGACGTTTCAGGTGTCATGTGTCTTCTCAGGATGATCAATCAGCTAGCCAGGTTCTTATCACACCTCTTTGAAATGACCTCTCTAATCAGAGCCCTCCTCAACAAGGTTTCGCCTTGTCTTGGCAGCATGAAAAAGATGCAATATTTTTTAAAGTGAAGGACATACATCTGATAGCTTTATGGCCACGGACAATTTGTTGTATGTCACCACTGTCTCCGCTGATGCTTTTAAGTTCGGACTTGAGGCAGTCCTGCTTCACATGCAGCCATCAGGTGAGTGCCATTCTGTCGTATTTACCTCGAGATCAATGGCGAAGATGGAGCAGAGATGTAGCCAAACTGAAAAGGAAGCATTAGCTATTACCTGGGCTCTCTAGAGGTTCGACGAATTACTGCGAGGCATCTGATCTTACCACGACAATTGTGAATCGCATACCCCCTGATGCGATTCAACGACGTGTTGCAGAAGCAGTGGCTGCCACGTTTGAAGTTTTGTCCCTATATGTGCAAAAGGAGCGACGAGCACAAACTTCGCATGGGGAAAGCACTACATTGATCTCCTTCTATCAGCAGGGGTGGCCTCGGACAAACAAGCTTCGGTTGCACATCTTCAAGTATTTCTCGGTGATTGATCAACTTTCGGTTCGTAGTAGTGTACTGCTCAATAGTACCTGTTTTGTGATGCCGTCGTCACTTCTGCCTACAGACTTAGCATTCCTACACGAGGAACATCAGTGTTGTAACAGAAGCAAAGCTTTGGCGCGAGATTCGGTAAGGTAGCCCGGCATCTCCAATTACAATACTTGTCTGGTCGCCATATGGCAGACGTGCGCTCTCACACGAGTCTACTTCACTGAGCCACTTGTACCGACACCTTCCCCGGATCATCCATGGCAACTTCTTGGCATGGACCTATTTCGCTTCAGCGGAAATACTTTCCTCCTGGTAGTTGATTATTACTCAAAGTACCTAGAAGTAATAACCTTGAGGAGCACAGCCTTGCAAGTTGTTATGAATGTTTAAAAAAGGGTATTCGCTCGCCATGAGATACCCGAGGTATTCGGGTCTGACAACGGCCTGCCATTCTCCTCACAAGATTTTCCAACCGCTGCTTCCTCGTATGATTTTGTCTATGCGACAAGCAATCTCCACTACGCCCAGTCAAATGGGGAAGTGGTGCGAATGGTCAGGATGGTGAAATACCTCTTCTTCAACACAAAAGACCCTAACTTGGCTCGCATGTGCTAGAGGGATACCCCAGGCATCAAGGGTTTTAGCCCGGCTCAGCTTTTTACGGGTCCTCGGCTAAGGACCAAAGTGCCCAAGAAGAAAAAATTGCTGCATCTAAACGTGCCGGCGAAAGGTGCAGTAGCGTTGAGGAACGCATTCTACCAAAGAAAACAGGAAAAGAGGTACAATCGGCGTAATCGGGCTAGACATCAAATGCAGCTTCCTGTAGGACAATAAGTCTGGGCATGGCCAAAAACATAAAGGGAACAGTTTGGAGCCCAGCACAAAGACCCCAAGAGCTACCTAATAGAGACAGGGCAAAGCGGTATCTTCCAGCGCAACAGGTGTCACCTTGTCCGCTTCGTTTCAGCATCACTGCGACAAGAAGTTTCATCAGAAGAAACCGAGCCACTGCTCCAAGGAGTTCACCCATCTTCCTTGAAGTCCACCAAGTACCATGGTAACGACGAGTGACTCGGAACAGGCTAGTGATCATGTCGGTATTGGTGATAAAGGGAGTGATAGCGATGATGGTGTTGGTAGTCGCCATGGTGTTGGGCGCACGCATAGGGGCCGACGCGTTGTCTGGCTGGACTGTCTGAACTTATGACTGCCGAACACGTGAAAGGGAAGCGATGTAGTGAAGAGGTCGCTACTATTGCGTCAGTGAGTGGCGCTCCCTTCTAGCTGCAATGCCTTTTACGCAAAGCTGAATAAAGGGGTTGTCGGTTGGGTTGAAGGTTGACTAGTCGTCTCGGCACGGGCTGCTCAGAGGTCAATCCTATGCCGGTGTTACCATCTCTGGTGAACAGCTAACACTACACTAACCTTCGTGTAGAACTCGTCACAAAACAACACAGCTGAATTTTCACCTTTTTATCTACCACTAGGCATGTCCCACCTTTACCAATGCTTCACTGTGACGATGACTCATCAACTGCCTATGCCCGTCATGCTCTGGCCCGCGCTGACGTCACCCCCCAAGTCACCCGGGATTGCTGTTTGCCTCGCAGGCTAGTCAAAAGTGTATTTACGATCACCGGCACCACGACGTGCAGTACTCTGTAGGTTCGCTGGTCTTGGTGTAGTTACCATCATGACGTGTTGGTCTCTGCGAAAAACTGATGCCCGCTTATGTTGGCCGTTACCGCGCCATGCGAAAGGCCACAAGCGTGACAAATCAGATACGTCCACTCAGTCTTATGTCCAAAAGAGCTTCAGTCACGAGCTTCTATGGTGAAAGTCTCGAAACTGAAAACTAACCACTCTTGCCCCGAGAACTAATCGCACAGAGACAGTGCTTCTGCCGATGGTGGGTAATGTCACGGGCTCAGATGATGGCTTAGAATGATGATGACGAAGTGCTCAGTGGAAAGCGCTTGGACAGCAGCAGCATTGTACGTTTTTGTTCGCAAATCTATTTTGTATAGGTAGTTTCTTACCCGTAACACGATGTTCAACGCAGTGACCGCTTTTAATTCTTGTTTACGCCTTTATTTTCAAACTTTGTGAACCTGTGCAGGAGCACCTTGATCCACATCGGTGTCGGGAAGAACCGTGAGCGAGTCCTGTGCTCCCACGACTCGTCAGCGTCATCAGCTATTGCCAGCTTCAGCGCACAATGTCGCTCCCGTACAA